>NC_137462.1:173248227-173733227 GCF_964235325.1 Thermobia domestica
GTAGTAGTAGTAGTAGTAGTAGTAGTAGTAGTAGTAGTAGTAGTAGTAGTAGTAGTAGTAGTAGTAGTAATACTAGGAAGGGTTAGAAGCCCCGGAGGGCTCATTTTGTTCTACCTTGACTGCCATGATATTAATTTAACCTCAGCAGCTTCTTCAATTTTCTTCTTGTTTAATTCCAACAAAGTGACAATTTTCTTCTATTACGATAATAAACAATACATACACTAGAAGGTTTGGACAATCGCAAACTGCAAAAGATCAGAAACCTATATTTAGTTCCTATGGCTAGGGACGAGAGCGAAAAAAGTATACTGTTCCGAAGATACTGTCTATAGTGCAGTAACTAGAGTGAGTCGGTAGATCAGAGTGGGTCATGGTGGATTGTGGGTCGCAATGGGTCACATGCTATTGACCTAGGATCCACTGATCCACTCAGAAAACTCGACACACTTGACCCAGTGACCCACCGACCCACTCCAACTCTGATCTCACTGTGCGATACTTGGTTCGTTCCCAAGGCAAGTAAGCTTGAAGTGGACAACATCGTGCTCGTGGGTTTTCTCGGGACACTCCAATTTCCTCCCACTTTCTCCTTCCACTAATTCGTCCATCATAATTCACTTGCTTTAATCATGGTCTCCCTTAACATAACAGGCATAATCGTGGAACATTAAACGCAAAGATCACGAAATATCAAGTGTTAATAACAGTATGTCAGAAGTGTCTAAAGGTCATGAAGAGTTGCAACGAAACTTTGTATAGAGCCAATACGTAAACAAGAAACAAATATTTGTTCCCTTTTTCATTTTCTGCGGAAAACTGTTTTAGAGTGCAAAAGCCCCCAATAAAAATTGTGAAAGTTGACGCCCTAAAGGGAAGAAGTGGATTGAAGTGAATGTAATTGTGCACAGATATTGTATACATAAAATGAGGGAATATGTGTTTCGTATTTTCCTTCAAAAAAAACAGTTGGGTGGGGCGCAAACCCTTCCAAACCTTTGATTACGAATTAGTAAGAGGGCTAATAAGTATACGTCAGAAGTGCCGAAAGGATATGGAGAATTGCAACGAAACTTTTGTAGGGGCAATACGCAAAATGTAAACGAACATGTATTTTTAGTTTGTGTGGAGAAGCAGTGTTGGGGCCAAGCCCTCGTCCGAAAAAAGCAAGCATTATCATAGGAGTGCAGGAAAGAGTGGATGGAAGCGAATGAAATTGTGTGTAGATATTGTATATGTAAAATTAATGCAATTCGTGTTTCCCAATAGTCCCCATCCGATTTGCTTCAAATTTGGCACATCAAAAGTAAACAGGAAATAAGTCGACACGTGTTTTTCTCTATGTGGCAATTGCTCGTTTTCTGTCTGTTTGTACCACGCTAGAGTGCGCAATGTTAGGTCTTTGAACTTGAACTTTTAAGGGTAGAAGCAGGACCTACACACGAAATTCACTGTATTGATACTAACTTTTAGGTCATCTATCTATTGGTGAAAGTTCACTATTTTAACACTAGCCGTTTCCTACCTATGGCATATTTTATAGTATTTCAGGGGGAGCCTTTAACCCTTACAATATTTCTCTGTATAAACAAAAACACGTGTCGATTTCTGTTTACTCTTGGTGTGCCAAATTTGAAGCAAATCGGAAGGCGACAATTGGAGAACACGAATTGCCTTATTTTACATATACAATATCTACACACAATTTCATTTGCTTCGATCCACTCCTTCCAGTACTTCTACGATTATATTGACTTTTGTCGGACGAGGTTTTGGACCCAACACTGCTTCTCCACACAAAATAAAAACACATGTTCGCTTACATTTTGCGTATTGTCTCTACAAACGTTTCGTTGCAATTCTCCATATCGTTTAGGCACTTCTGACGTATAGTTAAAGCACTTTTGATAATTTGTACTCAAAGGTTTGGTAGGGTTTGTGCCCCACCCAACTTTTTTTAAGGAAAATACGAAACACATATTCCTTCACCTTACATATACAGTATGTGTGCACCTCTTCTTGTCTTTCGGGCATCAACTTTCACAATTTTTGGTGGGGGCTTTTGCACTCTAAAACAGTTTTTCCGTGGAAAACGAAAATAAAGCAAAAATTTTTCGTTTCCCTTTTGCGTAGAGGAACTAAATACACGTTTCTGATTTTTTGCAGTTTGCGATTGTAGTAATATGAGAAAATTCACTTTGTTGGAATTAAAGAAGAAAATTGAAGAAGCAGCTGCGGTTAAATTAATATCATGGCAGTCAAGGTGGAACAAAATGAGCCCTCCGGAGCTTCTAATCCGTTCCTACTACTACTACTACTATTACTGCTTATACTATGGATTCGTGTAACAATTCTGCAAGGGTAACGTAAGTAAATCACTTTTTTGAGTATTATTTATCTTATTTTAATGAAAAAAGTGTTATGAAAATTTAAAAAATAAAATATAAAGGTAAAAAAGTTCCTTGGCCCGGGTTTGAACCTTCACCAACACCAATTATAATTACTAGCCCATTGCGCTAGTACACTCGACCGCGAAGACCGCCAGTAACAGCGCGTGGATTTCTGCTGTATTTATACTACGTGGCGAGAAACGTATAATTAACCAGAAGCGCGTATTTAGCTCCTATGAGTAGGGTCGAGCGTGATTTAAAAATATCCTTCTGAACACTGGTGAATTTCTCTACGTTTTACTTTCAAGGCCTCCATTACCCTTCGTTTTTCATTTGTTTCTGGCTATTTACCTCAGATGAGTATCTATCTCGAAGTGAAAAAAGAACTGTAGGCATCTTCTGAATATTGATATTTGTAATTGCAATAATAGCAATACGACTTATATTACTACTTTGCTTTCAAGCAGGCACCGGACCCCCCCTACCTTCGACACTACAAATGAAAAATTTAAGGATGGATGAAACAAAATAAAATAAAAAAAGGTCAGCGTTAAAAATAAAACAAAACTACAAGAAGCTTTTGGTTACTCTTTCTTATGAGGAGATTTGTATTACTTGCAATATATGGTGGCGAGGTGAGCGAGATATCCTGGAAGAGTCAGGGAATTTGAAATTTCTAGAAAAGTAACGGAATTCTCATAATTCCTGCTACTAGTCGGGGAGATTTCAAGCTTCCAAAAGCATAGTGCCTTTGTGTAACAGCTTGGATATTTTTAATCATAATTTTTCGTCGTCGGATCATTGCAGTATCAAACATGTTACTTTAAAAACAATTTTCTACTGCTCCTTTAACCTTGGAACAGATAGTAGTTGACGCAATAATAAAATTAAAAATTCATCTGGAAAGAAATTTCTGTTAACATTTGATTCAACACAGAAAGGAGCACAGAGAGGGTAAAATTTTTACAAGATATTATTGAGTATGTACTTTTATAATAGTGAATATGTAGTTTTTATAATAGTTGAGATCTTAATGAAAGGAAAATTTTTATATTTGAAGGAACAGAGGAAGGACGTAAATATTTTAAAACCTTTTTCAATACTTTTTTTTATTATTTTACTTTGGATTTCTTCATAGTTTCTTATTAAAATACTTACTAACATATCCTCATTTTATTGTCCTAACAAACCAATATATGTTGATGGTAAAGTAGTTTAGATTCATCGAGCTCCTGGTCCTTCAGAATTTCATGTCATGCTCCCCCCTCCCGTTACGAAATCCTGGCTAAACGAACCAATATTTGTTCCAGTAAAATAGTGTAGAATGATCGAGCCTCTGGTGTGATGACTATAGTATTTCATGTCACGAACCTCCACTTCACGAAATTCTGGCTACGTGCCTGTTTTAAGACACATAGCCTATTAGGTTTTAGACCCCATCAGGATTCTGCCGCTTACAGTCGGACAGTTTGTCCATGCCGACCAGATACCGCGGTAGGATTTCCGGCATCGGACGCCGTCGTCTTTCAGCGCGATTTTCGACCGCAACGAATAGTTGCCTCGCCGAGCAGTCGGCAAACTGCCGGAAATGAGCATCAAGTGCGCCGGAACCGCCGTCGTAAAGTTGTCTTGCCACACAGTCGGCAAACAGCCGCAAAGGCGCAGTAAATGCCCCGGCGCCGCCGTTGAAAAGAGGCCGGCATAAGCAGTCGGCAGAGGGTAGGAAAGAGGCCTTTCCAACTGTTTAGCCAACTCTGACGGTCGGCAACAGTCGGCAAAAGGCAACGATTTTCGACCGGTTGTCACCTCGGCAAAAGATCGGCAACTTTGAACAAGTAGATCGTCGTGCCGCTGCGGGAAGGTGCCGGCTCAATGCGGCAGCCCGCTACCGTCGGCGGCGACAATCCCTCTTTCCGACCGCGACTTCCTGATGGGGGAGGAGCTAACTACTGAAAAGAATACATTTTTGAATCACTATAATATATATATTATTATATAAAAAATGGATGTAGCTATGTGTGTCTGATCATCACGGCCAAATTGCACAGTCAAATGAAATGACTTTTGATATATAGTTAGGCCTTAAAGCAAAGTGGGATGTTATCATATCACTTTCATTATAATAATATCTTAAGAGGTAGTGGGGATCCGAATTTTTGCGAAAAAAGTTGAGTATCTCACAAGCCGTTAAACTTACAGAGCTGAAATCCAATATATTAACTCTTTATTGAAAATGAACAGAACGTCACATAGCATCTTTTAAAATTCTTCTTTATGATAGGGGTGGCAAAATTGACAGTGGGTTGTTATATATGCAAAATTGATAATTAGAATTTAAAATGATTTTATTACAAGTATAAACTCTTTAGTCAGTAAAGAAGAGGGCGTGGATTATGTCAGGGTTGATGACGATGTGTTTTGGTGGGTGGTGGGTCGATGGGTTGTGGGTGAGAGTGGGTCATGGTGGGTGGTGGGTCAGAGTAGATCACGGTTGGTGGTGGGTCAGAGTCGGTTATGTTGGGTGTTGGGTTAAAGTGGGTCACGGTGAGTGGGGGTCATGGTGGGTCGTGGTTCACGATGGGTGGTGGGTCAAGTTGTTCATTGGCCCACGTTATCACTGCATCAGATAGTTCAGTACTCGCGGTCCCGTGTTCGATTAGCGGTGGGTGATCCTTTGGAATTGTGTCCTCGATGTATCTGTGTTCGTGTCCCTGTCACGAGTTTACTGAAGTTTACTGAAAATAACTGTGTAACAAGTATTACTAAGTATAATAGAAACAAGTTACGGAGATACTTTCGGTGAATCAGAAAAGAAAATGCTCTGAGGCATCAGATTCCAGTTAAGGGGTCACATTACTCTTAAAACCAGTTTCTCCTTCATGTCCTTGCGTGTTTATATGTCTATTTTTGTTTTCTAATATAAATTTAAAGTCTCTCGACTATAGTATTTTATCACGACTGAAATCAGTGTGTTTCGTCGTTATCGTAAACGTGTGTAATTTGCTACATACACGAAGGTTTTTTGACTCTTACTTAGCAGAGGACTCGTAGCGTAGTGGCATGAGCAGTCATTTCGTAATGCAGGTGTCGCGGGTTCGATTCTCGCTACGATATGTTGTTTTTACCAAACTACAATATTCATACTTCTGATGTGTAATGAAATTAAAAATACTCAATTTCTTTAGGTCTTACAAGTTAGGGTAGAAACGGCTTTCTTCGCAGAGGAAATATTGTACTAGCAATATGGCGTCACCTGTCTGTCTACAACCTTGATTCGTTGTGTAGGAGAACGTAATGTTGGGTGGTTAGCAAACAATTCATGAATACATAAGTATCATGCTTAGGGTCTAGTATGGGTCATAAATATTTCCAAGCAATTATTCCGAACGTCTTCCACTATACTCCTACTGCTAGAAATAATAATATTTTCGTTCGCCATTTCCAACACGATCCATATATCCGTTCAACCAAAATTTGTACATAGGTACTATTCTTTTTTATATTCGTATATATATTTTGTTAAAATATCAATATAACGCATATATAATCCAAAGTCTTTTATCCAAAGAAAGCTTCTTACTATGTATTTGTATTAACATTTTTAAAGTTGCCCTAACATTAGACAAAACGTACAGACAAGTCGGGATTTCGGGAGTTTGTCCGGACCTCCGGACACACCTTTGCCACTACGAAAATTTTGAACGAAAGCGTTCCACTATAGTTTCATGTAGAAGGTATTCTACTGTAGGTTTTAAGGCAAATAACTGCAATAAAAATAACTGAATATCACTGAACAGTAAGGCATATAATAAACTAACTTTTAGTATATGCAGAAGTAATTATAATAGCTTTGCTACAAAAATACCTACACAGAACATAATAAATTCTATGAGCCCCGAAATAGAAAGTAACAAAATAGCCTATAAGATTCAGTCTAAAAAGCAATTGTTACTTAAAGAATGGACATACACTATTCCGAGAATCGAGATAAAACGAGAAATGTTTATGATACTTTTCGTCTCGTCTCAATTCTCATCTCCAAAGCGAGACGATAATTTGAGTTAGCCTTGTCCCGTCTCGAATGTAAAATGTTAATTCTCGTCTCAATTTTCTTTGTTTTGTTTTACACACAAGATGAAAAATTCCTCTTTTCGTGGGCAACACTAAACAAAACCGAAATATTCTTGACAAATATCACGTTTCTGGTTGTAATGTTATGCCCTGAGTGATTATAAATTATTATTACTAGTGTATAATTACAATAATAATAATAATAATAATAATAATAATAATAATAATAATTATTATTATTATTATTATTATTATTATTATTATTATTATTATTATTATTATTATTCCTAAAGATTTGATAGTTCAAGTACTGAAACATCCGAGTATTTAAATATCTGAAGATATTAGAACATGTGTCATCGCTGATCAATCGCCACCGAAAATTCTAAAGTAAGAAAATGTACTGGACGTTCGTGGATAAGAGTTGATTACCTTCAGATTATTGGTCAAGCACCACTGACCACTGAACCACGATTACTACGCAGTAATTGATTCATCTTTAGTTTGTTTACGAGTATAATATACGCGGCGTATTTCATTGAAAATTAAGGAGTTTTGTATTTTGTTTTTAAAAAATCTGAAATGTTAATAATTTAGTGAATAGAGTGATATAATACCCTCCGAGTTCTCAATTACATATTCCTGTGTTTTGAATTTGACTATTAAAAGCTACTGTTTCGACCGAACAGAAAAGGCTCTTTATTTAATTACGGCCGAATAAGTAACGCTTTAGGTGAGTGGTTAGCATTGTGGTTTCTAAACTGGTGATCCGAGTTCGAGTCTCCCCTTAACAACTTTTTAAAATATTTCATTTACAAGGGTGAGCTCCAGTTGAATGCTGCTAAATGAAAGATAATCTCCAGTGGAGAAATTCAGTAATGATGTAATCCTGAAAATAAAGAAAAATGAACGGAGAAAACGAGTTACAGAGTTAATTCTGTTAATGGTTCTATATTTGATATTAACCGATAATTTCGTGCATTTTTAAATTGTTGTTTATTGACACTATATTCTCGTTTTTTCTCTTTGTGTCTCAATGTCTAAATTTTCACAAATATTATTCAAATCAAGAACCTTCAGTTATATTTACAATCTAAGGGGAAATGCGCTTAGTACGAATAGATTTTCCAACTCGTTTGTGTGTTATCGAATTTTGCATTTTTAATATTTACAAATAAATTACTGCATACCAAAATTGAACAGTTTCAAAAGTCATTTAATGAATAATGAAATCTGACAAGTTATTCTTTCCTAATAATATTACATATCAATCAATGGCGCCGGAACCTAACTCAGGCCCTGTTAGGCACCTAAAATTTTCTTTAGAGGCTGGGTTCTTCCCCTCAATAATCCATTCATACTTTAATTGATTTGCAGGTAGGACTATTGTTAATAGTTTCAAAACTCAGCGCAAGACTTTGTGTTTAGTTAAAAGAATAACCTAATACATATACCGCATAATCCATAAGTATATTATTTGATATGCATATATGTATAGTCATTTGAAGTAAGTTGTTTTTATAATCCCTCATTTGAGTTAATTACATGATTATTTAAGTCCCCCGACTGTTATCTTCTCATCGGTGCCTCTGGTGTCCGTGTATATATATATATATATATATATATATATATATATATATATATATATATATATATATATATATATATATATATATATATATATATATATATATATATATATATATATATATTTGTATCGTGCTGTTTACTGTGAGTACAAGTATCCAAAAACTCCCTTCTGTCATTTCGTCAGCCAGCGTTTCTCCTCACTTCTGCACAAAAACACACTTTACGATTTGTTCTTTTAACAGGTGTGGCAACTTCATGCTTCTGTTCTAGCTACTCTACCAGGCGTAATTAATCTTGGAGCAGGGGTTAGTTGTGTTGCCTATCTCGCGGACTTTGTACGTCAGGAATTTCTGTGGCCCACTGTACATAAGCACTACTAACCCATGTTCGAACTTGAAGGAGCTGGTTACACTCATGAAAGTGTATGCTCCGATGTACTTTTACATTAAATGTAATCCTGCTATCAAGGATGCTTCTGTGAACTTATATCGTACTATAGCCTTTTCACGGTACTTAAACAATGAACTGAAACTCATTGGAGCTAGGAAATTCATCTTAATGGTTTCTTCGCGCATCCGGAGAATTTGCTGGTATCTATGCTTACTGGTGATCGAAAGCATATTCGAAAACTAGATATGCGTAAGATCCTTGACACAAGGTCGAAAATCTCAAACCAAACACCTCCTGTACTAAGTTCAGTATTCCAGCAATACACTTTAGTGTTCACAAGGGACATCACCCAATTGTCCGGCTTCGATTTCAATGAAATTTTTATTGCTGATAAAGGACATGTATTCATTACTTGTGATGATAGAAATTTTTGCCATGGTGCATGTTTTCTATTGTTTAATAATTTTTAAAGGTTGTGATGTTGTTAATAGAGATTACTGCAGAAGTCCCTTACTACCCTTTGTAAACGGAGTGTTAATGAAAGAACAACCATGTAGATACATATACGGCCTAGGAGGAAGTCGTATCTTACGTATAACATTGACGGCAGCCATCTTGAAGTCCGCCATTTTGAATTAAGGTCAAGTTTTTTAAATAAGAATAGGGTAATATGATACATAATTTCGGGCTAGAATTTAATCAGGAAGACAATGGTGAAGTTAGTTTTCAGATGCGCTCATTTGGTGAAAAGTTACAGGCATATTAATTGTTTATACTTACTATGTGCGTAAGTCCCTACCTCTGCTTCTAACCCGCGTATTAATGATAATAAGTGGATAAAGGTTTCGGTAATACATATTATGCCTAGAGGGAAGTGATACGGTAAGGGTATCATTGACGGCAGCCATCTTGAAATCCGCTATTTTGAATTAAAGTGAAGTTTTGAAAACTGAAAACCATAGCATGTGGCACCAAATTTTAATAGTAACTTTTCCCCAAAAGCCAATGGTATGCTTATTTTTATTCTATAGTTAACCAATATGAATTTATGACTCTTCTAATGTGCACGAAACGTCCATTATTTGATCTTTCAAACTGGCAACACTCCTAATTTTCACCGCATGTTTTAAGATTCCAACTGGCACTTTGCAATTGTTTGCGTGGCTCATGTTTTCTAAATTTATTACATTTTTTTAAGAGTTGCGATTTGTCAGTTCATGAATAGTGTTGGGATAAGCATCCAGCAATATTTCTGAATTTTGAAGACTTGCCATGTAATTATTAATTTCATAGGCAATGTAATTATTTATTTCCTATACCTGCCCTTCAAAAACTCGTTTACTGACATGAATCATCGCAGAACGATAGAACTCTAACTTTGCATTCAGGTAATACCGAAGACGTAGCTTGTAATGGATAGTAGATGAGACGAGAAATAAGTTGAAAATTCACTTCAAAAAAGGAAACGAAATATGATTGTTGTGTAAATCAATGGTCTTTTGTTTTGTTTTATATTTATTTGTTTATTGTATATTCATTTATATATTTATTTTCTATGGCAATATTTTAGCTAGTCAGACAAAAAAGTCATTCGTTTTCTAGCGATTGTTGTTGATGGTTCATGTTTGTAAGATTTATAATCAGTATTGATCGGGAACTCGATTAAGTTACACCTCTTTATAAACAAGTTACCTGTTTACATATTGTTCACGGTACAGACAGTGTGTTGGGAACAGTCTTATTGTCTCTTTGATATTTTCTATCATTGCTGCTGTTCATTTAAAGTTGTATTTATTAATATATATACTGTTTGTCGTTTGCGCAACATGTAGGTTACATTTCATGATAATTTTGAGTTCGTGTTACACCGATTTCTTATAATTTCATTTGTATTTCTTTACATCACATAGGTCTATAGATTTCTCATGTACTCTGGGTTAAAATAAATAATTACATTGCCTAGGAAATTAATAATTACATGGCAAGTCTTCAAAATTCAGAAAGATTGCTGGATGCTTATCCCAACACTATTCATGAACTGACAAATCGCAACTCTTAAAAAATGTAATAAATTTAGAAAACATGAGTCATGGAAACAATTGCAAAGTGCCAGTTGAATCTTAAAACATGCGGTGAAAATTAGGAATGTTGCCAATTTGAAAGATCGAATAATGGACGTTTCGTGCACATTAGAAGAGTCGTAAATTCATATTGGTTAACTATAGAATAAAAATAAGCATACCATTGGCTTTTGGGGAAAAGTTACTATTAAAATTTGGTGCCACATGCTATGGTTTTCAGTTTTCAAAACTTCACTTTAATTCAAAACGGCGGATTTCAAGATGGCTGCCGTCAATGATACCTTTACCGTATCACTTCCCTCTAGGCATAATATGTATTACCGAAACCTTTATCCACTTATTGTCATTAACACGCGGGTCAGAAGCGGAGGTAAGGGACTTACGCACATAGTAAGTATAAACAATTAATATGCCTGTAACTTTTCACCAAATGAGCGCATCTGAAAACTAACTTCACCATTGTCTTCCTGATTAAATTCTAGCCCGAAATTATGTATCATATTACCCTATTCTTATTTTAAAAACTTGACCTTAATTCAAAATGGCGGATTTCAAGATGGCTGCCGTCAATGTTATACGTACCATACGACTTCCTCCTAGGCCGTATATGTATCTACATGGTTGTTCTTTCATTAACACTCCGTTTACAAAGGGTAGTAAGGGACTTCTGCAGTAATCTCTATTAACAACATCACAACCTTTAAAAATTATTAAAAAATAGAAAACATGCACCATGGCAAAAATTTCTGTCATCACAAGTAATGAATACATGTCCTCTATCAGCAACAAAAAATTCATTGAAATCGGAGCCGGACAATTGGGTGATGTCCCTTGTCAGGATTACACTGACCTAATCAACTGGAAAGAACGCGAGGTAACCGACCCACCCCTGGCGTGCCATTTGTTGGAGGAGGATCTACAGAAATGTGTAACGTAAGGTTCATCTGTCCTCCTGTCTGTTTTCCATTTGCCATGTCATACCCAAGTAGTGCTCTCAAACGGGTCGGGTTAGCTCGGGTCGTGTTGTCGGGTCGGGTCAATCAGGTCAGCTCGGGTCGGGTTGTTGGGTCGGGTCAGTCGGATCAGTTCACTTTGGTCAACTGAGCTTAAACTCGGCTGGAGTCGAAAGCTGCTGTTTTTCACTAGCTGCCTAATTAAAAATAGCAATTTTCAATTGATTTTATAGAAACCATAAATCTATTTTGAACACTTGCAGCTTGTGTTTTTATGGTAAATGCTTATTTTTGTACTTGTGTGTACTTTAATTTTTAAATGTGGAAGATTGATTTTACCAATCGACTGTAATCTTAACATCTACGCCAATATGGAGTCTGGATTTAGAACAAAACTAGAAGTTGTTTAAGCAAGGCCAAAAGAAAGATTGGATATGGACGACCAAGCCCAAGCAGGGCTGCGGTGGCTCAGTGGTAGAGAATTCATCTCTGTTGCATGGTGTCCATGGTTCGATCCCAGCTTGTGCTAAGTAGGCTTTGTAGTGGAGAAACGCCGTGTAGTGGGTTTTCTCGGGGTTCTCCTGTATCCTCCCACTTTCTTCATTCCACCATTTCATTCATTTCTCATGGTCACCATATGCCTTAGCCTCGGTGCAGAATCTTGGGACCTTAAACTGAATATTTCATTTTATTTCACCAAGCCCAAGGACATCGATACAAGAACAAGATAAAGATTGGCTATGCAAGACGAATTGCATAGTAATCTTGCTCTTGGCCTTGTGTTGGTGATCACCAAGTAGCGATGAGCATATTTTCTTGCTTTCCGTATAATATGAAAGACCGTAATAAAAATCACACTTGGTCTTCATTTGTACCGATGAGGCGAGCATTCTTGGCTCTTGTATAGCTTGAAAGACCATCAAGACTACGAAATGCAGAACCAAGACTTGACTGCAAGACAAAGAATAAGACGCAGTATTGATGACCAAGACCCAGGGAACGAATTGTTTGAATTTCATTTGTTGGGCTGAAAGTGATGAAATAAAATTAGTATTTTATAATTAATTATCATACTGTATTTTTAAATTTTAAATTACAAAATTCATATTATGTATCTCCTTACGTGCAACTATATATACTGTAAAATACGTTTTAATTACCGAGAAAGAAAAATCAAAGTGGCACGGGTCCAGGAATCATAAGAACCTATTTTGGAATGAAAGTTGAAGGGTTGGAAAAAATCACAGGTGTTCTCCTGTTTCCTTAACCCTTATCATTGTAGTTAAACGATTTCCTTTTGTCTCCGCCAAGAGACTCTTGCACTTGCCTTCCAAGAAGACCCCCTGCCGTCCGAGCAGGTAAGAACACTGACCTTGAAGAAAAATTTCGTCACATAGAACTAAAGCAAGAAAAAAAAATCTCCCACGTCAGACATTGGTATCAGTTATAAAAAGAAATAACCAAACCTCAAAAGTGCCAAATAGTCATTAAGATGCATATACAAATCCCCCGCTTGATCTAGCTAGTGGTTAACGTGTAAGACTTCGGTACACGTGGTCCGGGTTTTATTCCCAATGGGAGTGCATTTTGGCGTTCACCCAGTGTCGTGACCATAGTGCTCTCAAACGGATCGGGTTGGTCGGGTTGTCGGGTCGGGTTATCGGGTCAGCTCGGATCGGGTTGTCGGGTCGGGTCAGCTCGGGTCGGGTTATTAGGGTCGGATCACGATTCGGGTCAGTCGGGACGGGTCGGTTCGGGTCAGTCTTCAACCCGACCCGACCCGTTGAGAGCACTATACCCAAGCAATCGAGAAGTGCGTTAAAACTATTATCGAAGCTTCGTCTGAAATGTGTAACCTTCGTGTGAAGGGTGTTTTAGCTCGAGATGGATTTATCAGAGTAATACTTTTGGATAGGTCAATTATGCCCACATTCGAAACAAAATCTGAATATAAACCAAAGAGTTAAAGAGATAATTTCCAAAGGTATTGTGGATGGGTGGAACTCTACATGCAACCATCTCCTCGTGGTGAGTTCTGGGAACCAGCAAAAAGCTGCATATCAAAAATTAATTCAATGCAAAATTGTTAAATTTATATAATGTATCTTAATGTTATCTCAATGTATTTTTAGATATTAGTGTGAAACCTCATTCTAAAACTTGTTGGAGGTAACAAAGACAAAGAAAAAATATTTTTAAAATAATCGAAATTATACTAGTCACGCACAAGGCTTGACGTCTAGCATATGTTATCTGACAGTTCTTGAAAATTGTCAGTGTCTTCAATGAATTTTAAGACTTACCGTATGCATTCCAAAATGTTAAGGTTCCTGCAGGCAATAAGATAAAGCACGAAAATTATTTTGATACCATGGGTGTTATGGTAGTGAACACAACTCTTCCTTAAACTAGTGTGATGTGATTTGGCGGATTTTAAAACTTTTAAAATATTTTAAGTGAAATTTCGAAATTTACCATAAAAACTGCAAAATTTCAGGCCCTTGCGGGGAATGAAGATGCAAATTATTTTAAAAATCATGAACAGTGTAGTTAATCTAGTCATTATGCAACTTTTGTCACCTAGTTCGATTTCATTGGGCACCTTTAAAAAAATTAATATTTTCAAAAAATATCAAATTTTGATGAAAATTGCAAAATTTTAAGGCCTTTGCGGGGAATGAAGATGAAGTTAAAAAATTATGAAAAAAGTCACGAATGTTATACTAGTCAATACACAACTTTTGACGCCTAGTGCTATTTTGTTGGACAACTTTTGATAATCGACCCCCCATTTCGCTCCACCCTAATCTACAGTATCCAATCAATGTTAAATAACCCCAGCTGGAAAGAGAATAACAATCAACGACATTATATAATGTAACATTTGTTGTAGTGTCTCCCATAGGTCCTAAGGAGGAATGGGGATAAGAGATAGAGTAGTGGACAACTGTAACATTTGAATAAAAGGTACATCTTATCCAAGAAAGAAAAGAAAATATAATGCAAACGAAAAGTAAGTTACATATAAGAAGTACCAAATTTCGCAAAATTAAATCCCCACGTTAAGCGGGTTTGCATATCCAGGCTCCTAACTATGAAAACATTTACGCTCACTCCAACCTCAATCATTTCACGAATTCAACCTGTTTTACGTATGTTATTAGGACATAATATCGATTGTGATTTATTCTAAAAACACTTTTATACATTGCAAGAGCTGTAACGTCCAAATATTTACTGAGAACTCATAGTCGTATCGGAATAAACAAAAGCGAGTATGGAACAGTAAAATGCTTTCACAAAAGGCAAAAGAAGATGTGCAAAGGCATACAAAACGGTCGAGTGGTTTGGGTCGATACACTACCAATCACATGTTTGTGAGTTCAAACCCAGTAGTAAGTTGTTTCTTTTTTAAGTGTCTTCCTATTTTCATCCGGAGGCTGAAAATATTTCTTTGAGTAACTCATTGAAAACTTCTTTTGTTTCAAATTCGATTAGAACGGAACATTATATGAATTGCGAATCTTAAATCCATAGCTAAAAAAATGAAGTATATTCACTACTTCATTATCCTCTGATTTGTAAAGAAAAACTATTTATAAACAGTGGTGACTTCAGAAAATTATCCTCGGGGTGAATTTCAATATGCGGGTGGAGGGCAAACATTGGTAGTCCACATTGAGCACGATCGAATATATGGTCCTGAAGGCGGAAATTTCTTAGCTCGAGAGGGGTCTCAAATTCTCCCTCAGATCACGTCCTGAAAGCATCATTGCTTAAAAGCTTATCGTAACAAATATAATATTACACTTGTTTCTCGTTCTACATTTAGAATTGGTAAAATCATAACTTATAGAGGATTATAATAAAAGCATAAAAATTACAATACCAATCATATTATAAATTATCCTGTAAGTTACCAACTTTGGGTCAGATGAAAACTCAAATATTTGTTTTTGGATTGCACTTAGAAGTAAGTCCTCTCTATATAATCCTAATTGGAAAGCCATGTTTAACACTAATTAATTAATCAATATTTATACGAATATTTTTTTATTTTACTATTTTTACTATTCAATATTATATACACTTCATTTCCAAAATCAAAATCTCGAAAATGTATATTGTACGAGTGCAGACTCGTAAATAAATGATTATTTATCATATATATTGGTCTCTATTCGAAATTCTATTTAATCGAATTCGACAGGAACACAGACAGAAATATCGAGAACAGGTAAAAAAAAGAGAAAAAAAAAGTTGTACCCGGCGGGGACTTGAAGTAAGTTTGAATGGTGCTTTATAAGCCGAACGCCTTAGACCACTCGGCTATGGTAACAACTGGTGATTGTAGCAAAGGCTTCGAGTAGTACTTCTTATTACAGAATAACATTTTCTATTGCCTAAAATTTAAAGCTAATTTACTTTGATATAATATATCTATTAATTTGTTTCATGAACGTTTTTGTTACTTTGATGAATGATGTATGTTGTTGATATAGATTCTATTACACGTTCTTTCGTAAATATTATAGAAAGTATCAGGGTTATTTATGATCTTTAATGGAAATTGACTGGCGCATGCGCAGTACACAGACAGTTCAATTGGAAGGCGAGGAAGGAAACGCTAACACACTGTTAGAATGTTTCCCTCGCAAGCAGTAGTTCCCAACCGAGGGACGGCGGGACGCACTTCATCCTCCTGGGGTGGCGTGAAGGGTTTACGAAGTCCCTTCGTTGTCTTGTATTTCTTGAATGATTATACACAATATCCAGTCACATCTTCTACACATTTGGAAGTAATAAATCGTAGTATAAATAAACCGTCCTCCACACACAGTGATTGTTGCTTTTCCAAGATTATAAACTGAAACACTTTTTATTTCAATAGAATATAAAAGTTTCAATGGGAGGGGTTACAACCCCCTCAACCCCCTGGGTCTTCGGTATGCCACCGCCTAA
This sequence comes from Thermobia domestica, assembly GCF_964235325.1. Taxonomy (NCBI): domain Eukaryota; kingdom Metazoa; phylum Arthropoda; class Insecta; order Zygentoma; family Lepismatidae; genus Thermobia; species Thermobia domestica. The sequence goes on from NC_137462.1 coordinate 173,264,665, forward strand.
ACTGTAACTTTCAAGTTAGAATCGAAAAATGGAGACATGTGACCTACTAAATATATTTTTAGTTCATTATACATTTTCATAAATAAAATACCCACAATTACAATGACAGTAAATGCTAAGTAATTATTGTAAATCTTTGTACTTTCATTTTCCCTCTTTCTTCTCAACTGAGCTTGAAAAATGTAAAAATGGGAGGTTAAGAACTTCAAATATTACGTATATTTTACCGTATTACGAAATTATATTTAATAGAATCCGGCAGGATCACAAACAGAAACGTCAAGAAGAGGTAAAACCAAATTGTACTGTGGTGGGATTCGAACTACTCTTGAATGGTGCCTCAGAATCTCTAGCCGAATGCCTTAGTCCACTTAAAAAAAACTTCCTGACTTATTTTCTACTGCAACCACTGTTCAGGACTACTGACACGACAGGGACACGAACACAGAAACATCGAGGACAGTTAAAATTCCACCCTTGCTACTACAGAGGGACTCGAACCCCCAATGGGCTTCACCTAACAATCATCAGCCTAACGCCTCAGACCGCTCGTAGTCCACTCGGCTAATGTGACAAGTTGAAAATATAGTAAGCGTGTTTCCTGTTCAATCTTTTGTTACAGTATGAAATTTATTTTGTATTCTCTGAAGTTTAATCCTATTTTGGCCTGATGTAATAGTCTGTTGAAATTGTTTTATGTTTACGGTATTTTTTACTTTGACGAATGATGTTAATATACGTTCTATTACGTGTTCGTTCGTAAATATTACAGGAATTGTCAGGATATTTATGATCTTTCATGAAAATTGACTGGTGCATGCGCAGTAGAAACAGAAAGATGCACTTTACCGACATTTTTCATACACGCCAGAACGCAAATTTCTAACAGGTTCTCAAAATGCCTCGCTCTAAAGGTTGTGGAGAACTGTCTGTTGCTCTGAGAGGAGAAATCATAGGCCGAGCAAAACTGGGACAAACTGTGCCTCAAATTGCTAGAGATCTGGGATGTGACAAGAAAACGGTCAAGAAATGGGTTCAAAGAAGGTGGTGAATGGTTCAGGTCTCGGTGAAGAAGTGGAAGGCCAAAAGTGACAACTGCAGCTCAAGATCAAGCTTTAGTTACAGAAGTAATCAACAGACCTCTACGCCACACATCAATCCTCTTGGACAAAGCCAGAGAATATAATTGTTCTCACGAAACAATAAGAAGAAGATTATTGGGGGCTGGTCTACACTGTTCAAGACCCGCTAGGAAGACTCTCCTAACTGAAACTCACAAGGCCAGACGAATGGAATGGGCACAGAATAATATAACCCAACCTCAGTCATATTGGGACTTAGTCATCTGGACCGACGAGAAGGTTTTCAAGTCTAACCAACAAGGCAGAGTTATATTGTATAGACCGCGTGGAACCAGGTATGCTGAACAAAATATTATCAGAACTTCTTGTTCAGGACGAATATCAGCACACTTTTAGGGATACATGACGGCTGCTGGTCCTGGAGATTTGGTTGCGGTGCCTCAGAGAATGAACAGCAGTGTTTACATTAATATCCTCGAACATATGTTGTTACCGTCCTTAGAAAGAAACTTCCCCGAACAGGAAGAATATATATTTATGCATGACAACAATGCTGTTCACACTTCCGGCAAACAAGAGAGTGGCTAAGTGAACATCCAAAGTTAATTTGTATTGAGTGGCCTCCTCTATCCCCAGATTTGAACCCAATTGAACATCTGTGGGCGTACATGGTGCAAGAATGGGAAGAGAGACGTGAAGACAGAGACCAAACGTTTCTTCAAAATCATGTTATGGAACTGTGGGAACATTTTCGTGACACACCGTCGTATTGCTCGAAACTTGTATGTAGTATCCCCTCCAGACTTCAAGAAGTTACTGACTCTGGAGGTGACTACACGAAGTACTAGTGTGTTATTTTTTGTGTAAACATTTATTTAAGTTTCATTTATTTATTATATTTTTTCAAGAGCAATACTTTCGTTCTTCATTCTTTTCCTTTGCTTGTTTACTTATTAGTTCGTTAAAACGTAAAGGAAGAGTAGTATATCTTCAAAAAGTAATTGTGAATTTACTTTGAACGTTTCTAAGAATACATTTACTTTTTTTCTTACTCTATATCATGCCCAATATTACTTCCATTTCAGTTAATTAATAACTTTATTTCACATATCGGATAAAAATATTATTGTCTTTTTAACGATATTTTTCCTTTTGATTGTGTAATTTCTAGTTTCATTGAATTATCTCAATTCGAATGAATAAATCACATTTTGTTTATTGTCCCTTCCTTAGCTAAGTTCGAATTCGAGAACAATGTGGTGTAATATACGTTCTATTTTCTTCATATTGTGCAGTAATGACAATATTAATTATTTTTCATGAGTCCACTTGGTTAGTGAGAACTTGGACAAACATTAACCTGATGATTCTTTACGCAATACATTTTAGCTGTTCTTTATACTTCACAGCGATGAAACATTCTAACAGTGTGTTAGCGTTTCCTTCCTCGCCTTCCAATTGAACTGTCTGTGTACTGCGCATGCGCCAGTCAATTTCCATGAAAAATCATAAATAACACTGATACTTTCTATAATATTTACGAAAGAACGTGTAATAGAATCTATATCAACAACATACATCATTCATCAAAGTAACGAAAACGTTCATGAAACAAATTAAATAGATATATTATATCAAAGTAAATTAGGTTTAAATTTTAGGCAATAGAAAACGTTATTCTGTAATAGGAACTACTACTCGAAGCCTGTGCTAGAATCACTAGTTGTTACCATAGCCGAGTGGTCTAAGGCGTTCGACTTGTAAAGCACTATTCGAGCTAAGTTCGAGTCTCCGCCGACTACAGCAAATTTTTCTCTCTTTTTTTCACCTGTTCTCAATGTTTCTGTCTGTGTTCTTGTCGGATTTGATTAAATAGAATTTCGAATAGAGACCAATATATATGATAAATAATCATTTATTTCCGAATCTGCACTCGTACAATATACATTTTCGAGATTTTGATTTTGGAAATGAAGTGTATATAATATTGAATAGTAAAAATAGTAAAATAAAAAAAATTGTATAAATATTGATTAATTAATTAGAGTTATACATGGCTTTCCAATCAGAATTATATAGAGAGGACTTACTTCTAAGTGCAATCCGAAAACAAATATTTGAGTTTTAATCTTACTCGATAATTTATACATGATTGGTATTGTAATTTTTATGCTTTTATTATAATCCTCTGTAAGTTATGATTTTACAATGTAAAACAAGAAACAATTGTAATATTATATTTGCTACGAAAAGCTTTTAAGCAATGATACTTTCAGGACGTGATTTGACGGAGAATTTGAGACCCCTTTCGAGCTAAGAAATTTCCGCCTTCAAGACTATATATTCGATCGTGCTCAATGTGGACTACCAATGTTTGCCCTCCACCCGCATATTGAAATTCACCCCGAGGATAATTTTCTGAAGTCACCACTGTTTATAAATAGTTTTTCGTTACAAATCAGAGGATAATGGAGTAGTGAATATACTTCATTTTTTTAGCTATGGATTTAGGATTCGCAATTCATATAATGTTCCGTTCTAATCGAATTTGAAACAAAAGAAGTTTTCAATGAGTTACTCAAAGAAATATTTTCAGCCTCCGGATGAAAATAGGAAGACACTTAAAAAAGAAACAACTTGCTACCGGGTTTGAACTTACAAACATGTGATTGGTAGTGTATCGACCCAAATCACTCGACCGTTTTGTATGCCTTTGCACATCTTCTTTTGCCTTTTGTGAAAGCATTTTACTGTTCCATACTCGCTTTTGTTTATTCCGATACGACTATGAGTTCTCAGTAAATATTTGGACGTTACAGCTCTTGCAATGTATAAAAGTGTTTTTAGAATAAATCACAATCGATATTATGTCCTAATAACATACGTAAAACAGGTTGAATTCGTGAAATGATTGAGGTTGGAATGAGCGTAAATGTTTTCATAGTTAGGAGCCTGGATATGCAAACCCGCTTAACGTGGGGATTTAATTTTGCGAAATTTGGTACAAGTATTTCAATGTGTGAAACAAATAAGGATGAAAGGAACATAATAGTCACTCCTTGTCACTGTTTTCATTTGTGACCACATCGAATGTTTTGCTCAATATTTGTACTGGTTTTGGTATCCTCGACAAATATCTTTCATAACTTAGGTAATAAATAATGGCTGCAACATGGTAGGAAGAGCCAACTGTTCGCAATCCATTTGCACAGTCGCAACAATACCTAATGACACTTTCGCAATCTTCTGTATTTGGTTTTAGATTAAGCATTTGTATGTCTTGCTTCACATATGTCTTAAATATCTATAAATATCTTTTTTTATATATATATCTTGTCTTATATTTAACATACACAATATTATTATTAAATCTTTCATCCAATATTTCAGCCAAATAACATATTGCCTGTTTATATTGGAAGGATCCACAAACCAATCCTTTCAAATATTTTTCGGCCATTCGAGGAAAATCCTAAAGATCTTGTGAATAAATAGATGTAAACGGAAGTTCTTTTCTTCGCAATTTCTTTTCTTCAACAAAGGCTGCAAGGTGTTTTCGTTGACAAGTTTTCGAAAATGTCATGATTGCGGAGTGGTTTTCATCTGGTGTCACACGTACGGTTAATTTATTGTGTAGAGAACTAGCAATTGTATAATACGGGCCGATACTAGCTATCATTTCATTGTCAAATATTTCATCCAACAGAAAATACTTTTCTTTGAGCATACCATGTGTAGCTTCAACTGCCTAACCAATTCTTGCAACAAACTTGGTATCATTTGTTTTTGCAGTGGACAATTGTGATTTTTTGCCTTTAAATACAGGCATAGAAACTTCATAACCTTTGTACTCAATATACGTTTTACAGGGTTTCAATTTTAATCCGTTGACTCTTAATTTACTAATATAAAACGTATATAATTCTTATGTAGATGGGGTTTTTTCACCCCAAGAAAAATCCCAACAGACGCTCCTGGCTCTCAGTATTCCTTTTTTCCCAACAAATTCACACAATCACAAAGATTCATTGTTTCTTGTTTTGTTTTAAAGTGACAAGGGTGTTCATTCCCAAATAAATTTTAAATATCAACAATTTCACTATATTCCAAACTAGGGATGGGGGCGCTACTGACCATCAAATGGGGCTTCAGTGAATTTGGCACTTCAAGTGTGATTTCTCACTCATTCACGAAGCAAATACCCGAAAACTACATCAATAGCTGTTATTTTGCAATCAAGGCCGCCCTTAAGCCGATTGGACTGATTGCTTCCAATCGGGCCCCGCGCTAGTGCCGTATACTCTACTGCCCAGTCTAATCTACTCTCCAATACCGTTTTAACAGTATTAGACCCCAGTGCAAACAAGTGTATTGTGGTCCCTATGACTAAATTTTGCTCCTAATACATGTAATTAATACATGCCGTTCTGTTCGCGGGGCCCCCGGCAAAGTGGCTATGTACCGTTAAGATGACTCCGCTACTCTCGGTTGTCAAGTACACACAACAAGATATTGCAATACAGGTACATGGACTCCACAAAAGAGTATATTGCCTCTCCCTAACAAGTAAATTAATCCTTTGTATTAAGTTTCCGGGCATAAGCAAAAATTTTCTGAATTTAAGTCAGCAGTAGTTTATATATATATATATATATATATATATATATATATATATATATATATATATATATATATATATATATATATATTACGTTTACAACTTCTATTGTAAAAATAGATATTTTCAGGGAGTGTTCTGCACCCGGTCCCCCAGCACCTCTAACGCTCCCCAAATTTCCTTACACACACTCCTGGGCGTGAAAATATTGTTTTCTTTGAGTTTGTGTAAAAATGAAGATCATTATACTGGCTGCACACCCTCTTTTATTTTGAACACCCCACTAAGTAAAAGTTCCTGGCGTTCTTACTGATTGTCATGTGATACTACCATGAATACCGAGATGGTAAATAAATCTGCCTCAATGCGACTTCTTTGCATATCCTTCTTGTTGTAGCTATATTAAAAATACAAAACCAGAGGATAAACTTTGCCCTCTCCTGCGAAAAATCTCGTGATCAACTCAGGAAGACCGAATGAATACTAATGCGTACTGAATAGTTGGCTGCTTATGAAGGTTTGTCTTCTAACTCGAATAATCCAATGGAAAACATATCTTCCATCGGTTCCTTAAAGTTCGTGATCGTCTCATCACTATTTAATTTTGTCTGCAGTCGATAATGATTTCAAGCTGATTATATCTTTCATAAGTATGAAGGTAACCAAGAAAGTACTGTCGCTTTTTTTGGAGGTCTGTGTTCAATTGGCCCTCACACCGTCAGTTGAAAGCGAATATTAGTTGTTTGTGTGGGTATATCCAACATACTACCTGGTTGTGGCAATTCAGTTACACCTTGAACTTGCGTAAGGACAGAGTGAACATGGGAAGTCTACAGAGCGTCATAAGGGGTGTATGCTGTACGAGTTCAAACTGGAGGTAAACGCCGCTGCAGCGGGACAAAAGATATGCCAGGCCTTTGGTGAGGGTGTCGTAACTACGAGGACAGTGCAGCGGTGGTTTAACAATTTTAAGGACAGTGATGACACACTCGAAGACGCACCACGTGCCTTAGGACCAACACATGTACAAAATGAAGATCTTCATGCAGCAACTGAGGCGAACACTGGCCAAACACGTGGGAAATTAAGACTACAATTCAGTGTAAGTGAAGAAACCATTCGGCAATACCTCCATCAACTTGGGAAGTACTACAAGTTGGGTCGATGAGTCCGCATGATTTGACTCCGGGCCAGAAGACAACGCGAGCAGACACCTGTGTTTCTTTGTTCTCTCGTCTGAGATAGGAGCCTTTTCTGGATTGAGTGTTAACATGTAATGAGAAGTGGGTCCTGTACGGACCTACACGGCGCTGTCATCATTGGTTAGAATCCCATGAACCAGTTCTAAAACAGCCGAAACCAGCACTGCGCCAGGAGGTACTCCTGAGTGTTTTGTGGACTGCTGGCAGCATCGTGCATTGGAAACTGCTACCATCTAGTTAGAGCATCAATGCAACTGTGTAATGTCAGCAGTTTACCCATCACTTCTAACTTGAATCCTTTTTTCAAGACAACGCTAAGTCCCACGTGGCTAGGATGACCCGGGACACCATTCTACGTCTTGGATGGGAAATACTATTGCATCCGCCATACTCCCCGGACAATGCACCGTTCGATTATTGCCTGTTCCATTTCTTGGACAATCACCTTCGAGGAGCCAGTCCAAATCGCTAATAGAGGTGTAAAATGTACTTGATACATTCTTCGCTTCACGGTCCACCAAGTTCTACCGCGATGAAATATATGTCCTTCTAAAACGTTGGAAAAAGGTCATCGATGCATGGGGCTATTTTTGTCCTTCCAGGTATGTCTTAAGTGGCATATCAATGTTCAAAGTTGGTAGGTGGAAAAGCGACAGAACTCTCTTAATTACCTTTGTTATTACCTACGGTGTTCTCACTAGCGTACATTAGGTTTTCCTGACGAATTCTTTTTAAAAAAATACAGCTGTTAAGAAATCTTTGAACCGACGAATTAATATCAGTGTGCATTTAATTATGTCTTACAAATATAAACTTATGGAAAAATGGACTTCACCATTGTATTTCTCGTAAAATTCTAACCCAATTTGATATAGTACAGAACCCCGTTCCTATTTAAAAATGTCGAGCGAGATACACGATGGCAGACTGCAAGATGGTGGCCATAATGAGCATACCCACAAATAGATGTCTAATTCCTCCCGGTATCGGTTAATGTGTTTTTGTTTTCCATTTCTTTACCCGTTTAACAAATAAAATGACATTTTCAAACTTGAAACAAATTATTATGGTTTATTCTGAAAAATTAGGTTTTTGGTCACTGCGTCCTTTGTGGACGGAAGCACTTTAAATTTTGTTTACGCTTGTTTCTTGACATTCCACACTTCTCTGCCAAGTTAGTTCAAGAAACTAGATTTCGACATCCATAGTATTACTTGTAAGAGAAGAAAACTATGAAATACTGGTACAGAACCTTCTTGAAAAATTGCGAGGCACAAGGATGAAATATGTATTTAAAAATTCATTCACTGTGTGCATTTCCATTTGAGTTATTTCTCTGCAAAATTAGTTGCTATAAGGAATGAACAGGGTAAGCGTTTTCACCAGAACAATTCTAGATTGCGCGGGAGAAACAGTATAAGTCAGAAATTGGCCAAAATGGGATAAGTCAAAATTGGAGATATATGTATCATGCCTCAACTTGATGTAACTCAATTCTAAACGTGAGTTGAATAATCACGTCTTGGTACTGTTAGCATAAGTGATTCATACTTAATACTTGGTACAATAAAAAGTCGCCTCCTGTTTTTTTTGACTTATACTGTTTCAACTACGCAGATGCAAAAACGTTATAAAGGGAAATGGATATAACCACTAGACCTGCAGAGAGAGTGATATATATATATATATATATATATATATATATATATATATATATATATATATATATATATATATATATATATATATTGGTTCTACAGACCTTGGTGCAAGTTAGTTTTAAATAGGGATGGCATCGAGACGAGACGAGACTTTGTAGTCTCGGTCTCGTCTCTGTTGATAAATAGCGGTCTCGGTCTCGATCTCATCTCGTGTCAAAAATCGCCGTCTCGGTCTTGGTCTCGTCTCGGTCAACAAATGCTTGTCTCGATCTTGAAGGTTAAGTCTCGTCTCGAAATAAATAGTGTTTAATTAAAATTGGGAATGTAGCCCTATTATTATCGTGCAGTCTCTCGTTTCCGCTTATTTTTTGCCTTCAATCTGTATCTCTTCATACCTAATTTGCTACTGCTAATGCTCTCCATGAGTATGTTCAATCATCAGTGCGTGCATCATACCTGCGATAAAACCCTAATAGTAACCCATATTTCACTTTCAGCAATAGATTTGTCTCGTAACTGTAGTTATTTTCTTCCTTTGAATCAGAATTGTTCAATACCTCCTATCGGATAAGTTAACACATAGCAGCACAAATGCATTTAATCATACCCGAAATTGAAACTTTACAATTTCTCATTTATTATCCAATACATTCTGCTTTGACTGTCATTTTAAAAACAAAAGATAATGTTCATTATCTTAACAAATACTCGCAGGGTAAATTATTACTACAATATATTTTGTTTCAAATTGATTAAATGCCTTATTACCGTTTCATATCTCCATTTTCAATTGATACTTATTAACACGAACTTCCTGAACCTTGTCGTGGGAGTTCGGCACTCCTCTTTGCTATGTGTGGTCTCGGGTTGGATCACCAAATAAGTTAGATTCAAAACTCAATGTTCCGCATAGTTTGTGTCTCACTTTAGATGCATTCCGTTTCTTATACAAGTTCATTAGGTCGTAATGCATTACACAAGCATACATCCAGTGCCGTATCATAGATTAAGCCTATTCCTGAGATCTCGGCGGTACATGTGATCTTTATTCGAGAAAACTAATCGTACGTTCATTACCTTGAAATTTTATATTGACTGAAAAGTACTTGCGAAACATGGACATACTGTACATCATATATAAGTATATAGGTAATCCGAGCTAGCTGTATCTATTTTCAATCTCTCGCCAAAACAAGTGATTCTTAACTTTCTAGTTTTCTTTTGCATTAATTTTCGTAGTTTTGCTGCTACATGAAGGATTAAATCAAGGATCTTATAAAATAGAGAATCTGCCCTTACAACAAAATCTTGGAGCCATACGTCACATTTTCGCCACCCCTACTCTGCCCACTCCGCCCAATAGGATCGCAAAATTTTGAGCCAACAATCATGGCGGAAACGAAAGTAGTCAATCCGACATTGGCAGAAACGAGAGTAGCCAATCAGACGTGCCGATGCTCGGTTGCTTTTTGGCTTCACCGATTTAATAGGATGAAGATACATATGGGCAGATCCTCTATTTATAACATCCTTGGATTAAATAGTCAAAAATACGGTTTTTTCGCTTTATGACTTTTGTTAATTTAATTTTAAATCCATTTTTACCCTTCCATACCTAGTAAAAGACACACACACACACACACACACACACATATATATATATATATATATATATATATATATATATATATATATATATATATATATATATACAGATGGTGATGAGAAAAATGGAAACACCTGAACGAAATTGCAACTTACCAGATTAATATGATGTCGGGCCACTTTTCGCCTTCAGAACAGCCTTGATGCGACGTGGGGTTGGGGCATAGAGGTCGTGAATGGTAGCAAGTGGAATTTTACCCCATTCCTCGTGCAGGGCATCGGCCAGTTCTGTGACAGAGGATGGAGGTGGAAATCGTTGCCGGAGTCGTGTTTCCAAGACGGACCACAAATGTTCAATTATGTTGAGATCTGGGGATTGGGCGGGCCAGGGGAGGTGTTGAACTTCATCCTGATGTTCCTCAAACCACGGTGCAACAACGCCAGCTGTATGAATGGGTGCATTATCATCCTGAAAGATGGCGTCATTCTCCGGGAACAACATCCGGACCATAGGATGCAAGTGATCTCCTAAAATTGCGACATAATCGTTGAGAGTGAAGTGTGACCACAGGACCCAATGAAAACCATGATATGGTGGCCCACAGTATCACCGAGCCGCCGCCATGTTTCACAGTTGGGCGGAGACACTGCACATCATAAGCTTCTTTGGGCGTTCTCCACACAGAAACACGGCCCGTGGTTGGAAATAGGGTGAAGGAAGACTCATCCGAGAATATCACACGTTTCCAGTCCTCAATGGTCCAAGTTGCATGGTCGCGGCACCATTTGCGGCGTGCGAAAGCGTTATGGTCCCTGATAAGCGGTTTGGCCCGTGCAACACGACCCCGTAAGTTCATGTCATGTAATTCGCGGCGGACTGTGATTGCGAAACAGGGTGGGGGAGGTGCTGATTGAGTTCCTCCGTCACTTGCTCCGCACTGGCACTGCGGCCCTTAGATACAGCATATAAAAGAAGTTTTCGAACTGAATGGAACACCCTTTAAATCCATAAATTCGGTGCGGTGGAAACCAAGAAACATATTTTGTTTCAAGTGAAATTAGGTTTAGATTATTTTGAAAATCATTCCAGGAATCTTATTTTTTTCATACAAGAGAACAGACAGTGAACCAATGCCTTTATCGTTTCTATAGGATGGCCCGTAAGTTCCTTTCCATTCATGTATCTCATGAATGGAGTTTTTTCTTGATATTAAGAAGTATATTGGAAATTCAACAGATGGTTGAAGTAACATGCAAGGGCAATATTCGGGCTTTTCAAAACAATTGAACACCGTGTGCCCTGATCAGTTACACGTGTGGTATTACGCTCACATACTCAGTCTGGTGCGACAAAAATTGCATTGACTCTGTGTCATTGTTTTTTCTGCTGAATGTCTGTGCTGTGTGGTATTTAAACGTGAGTCTTATCTGCGAACGGACATTTAGAAGATCAAATGTCAACAAAGGCGCCTTATAGTTATTGCAGAAAAAAGTTGGTGGCCCAATGAAAAAAAGTGTTTGGCCATTTTTCGAACCCAGAAAATGCTTTATAGAGTTGATCAAACAATGAAGGAGATTGGTTCTACACAAAATATCAAACCAGAAGTTAGGTAGAAAGTGAAAGGATATGTAGGAGGTCTTCTCAAGTCCAAAACAATTCTGACAGCACAAGTGTTCTTGAGAATATTTCAAGTGACGGCCCCTCTGTCAAACTATCTCGAAACCCAGGGTACTTTAATTACTTATCACATCCATATGAAAGTATGTAAAAATATTATGTGTGTACAAATACATTTTGTAAAAATATGTATTTTCTTCTCAATGTTATTATATACAGTATAATACATTTAAGACACTCAGCATATTATTGTGAGACCAATCATTGGAGTATTTTAATTCCATTCTTATGAGGTGGCATACAGAAGTCTTGATTTGTTTGTTGGTAGTGTTTTATGTATATTTTGAGGGTAGAGAAGTGTTTTTTTTTTATCTAAATTATATCTTTTTAATTTTATTTTTACTTTAAATTCTCAATAAATATAATAGAATTAAGTAAGTAGTGTACTCTTTTTAAGACTGAGCTGCTTTGCTCTTATTTGTTATCTCTGATATAGCAAGCCATTGCTTTCATTTTCTGGTTAATTTATGTGAGTATACTCTTTTTAGTCAAAATATTTCTGATCACCCTAAATTGGATTCACCTGGGCATGTCCTAGCAGTGACCAGACTATTTTATGAGTAATTAAAGCTCATCTGCACTCTTACTGTGTCAATCTTACATATTTTATTGGATTTTCAGTTCTTTAAATGTAAATGAAATATTATTTCAATAAATTGAAGAATTACAGATAAAACTTTAGAATGCATGACAATTGAAGAAAGAAACAAACATACAATTTAATTTGGGTGTTCACAGGCACATACCACAGCTACGCACATGATAACTGCTCCTTGGATTTTCTCCGCTTGGATTTTGTCCGCCTTACCAGAATTTAGCTTGGATTTTGTCCTACACTCATTGCAGGATATCAAATGATGCAGACTACTCTGTCCCAACTAAAGGAGTAGAGAACTGATTTTTAATCCGTTAAAAATGCAGCATTGAGACCTGCAGAATGGGGCAATAAGAAATTTGAAGAATTAGAACGTGATTTCCTAGTTTCTACTGATCTGCCGACAACTCGCCTTCGCAGGTGGAAAACGATGTTTCCCTATGAATGTAAAGACGAAGCTGCTTGTGATCCAATGACCAGGTACTGCATCCAAACATTCAACACAATATTGGATACGGTAATTTCGAGTATATCTTCAAGATTCAAGAAGCAAGATACTTTATGGGCTGATTTGTGATGTTTGGGCCATAAAAACTTCAACAATTTAACACAACTTTCAGACACGGCTTTCGATAAACTTCAGTAAGGAGGTTTCCTAGAATTCTATATAAAGAATAACCATTGGACTTGTCAAGGAAGAGGGAATCCTTGAAAGTCAGTCTTGCTGACCAGTACAACCGAGAAGAAACGACTAATTTTGCTGATCCAGCAAGTGATTCAAGATTTTAAAAAAAATCACCAGGAATCGAGTGCAAAACTTGTTTCAAAAATTGTCCAACGGGCTGCTTTTTAATTTTGCAGATAATTATAATTTGTATAATAATGCTTATCCAAGTTTGCTATTAGCATACAAATTTCTATCGATTTTGCCTGTAAGTCAGATAACATGTGAAAATAAGTTTTTCAAACTTGAAATATGTTAATAGGTTACAGAGTGCCATGTCTCAGGAACATTTGGAAACATTTATATTGGTCTACTGAAAAGGATTTGATGGAGAATGTTTCGAATGGAACGGTGATAGACCATGTAGCATCAAAAAGCGGTACACTAAAACATCTGCTAATTTTGTAATATTGTGTACGTATTCCTTGAACTTTGTATAATACTTGGAACAATTCAGAATGATATGCTAATAAAAGAATATAAGGTTTTAATTGTTAATTGTTAACACTATAGACTTACTGTAGAAGAAAACTGGCATTGAGATGCTGAGGGCCTTTGTGGGAAAAAGCGCCCGCGCCCCTCTAATGATGCCTATCCCACCCATGCAGCACTGCACTCTAGTGGACAAATAGTGAACCTCATTAAAAACGTGTATTTTGGCGCATTTCCCCTTCCTGTCCAAAAGAATTCGTTGTTTCGGAAGCGGCGAAACTGGTTTTTACTTTATGTCAGCGGGAGAGCGATAGCAGGTAGCAAGCAAGACGACCCAGAAAGTTGCACATGGTTCAACTCCTTGCAAGATGGAAAAAAATTTTGTATGTCCCTTTTAAGACTATGTTCACATGGAGAAATATGGTGGGATTTCAAGATTTTTTTTTATGACAGCTACAAGATTCATGTAGCGTGACAACATACCATTAGTCAGGGCAATAGCCAATTCATCAGAACCGGTTCCCACAGTTACAGTTGTAGTTCCCAAGAAGGAAAGACAGAAAACAACGTGCCCTGCGGGGCTCTAACCCGCCTTCACTCGCTTACGCTCGCTCGGCAATACTATTTACTGGCAGGATATCACTGTCTTGCCCAAAGTAAAGAGTTACCTTGCAGTGTAAAAAAATGGTAAACAATCACATATATTTTATATTGTTAATGTCCATTTCATAAAGATTGGTTCCTGATTTCAAGGTAATGCCCTGGCGTTCACTCAAAACATAGGTCCTATATAGCATTATCGTACCTAGTTGGAATTAGTAGAATGTTGTCTTTTAAATACTTAAGACATTTTGTAGCGTGTAGTTAGAAAAAATAGAAATTAATAAAAATAGTATTTTTTTGGTAAATTAATGTTTATAAGACTATATCTCGGAAACGAGATTACGTGAAATAATTTCCTGTGTACGATATGTAGCTACATCTATTAAATGACACCTTCTACCTCCACTAGGTACTATCAAAATATCTGTATTTTCTCACCGGACACCAGTGTTTCTTCCAGACATGTTTTTGGGGGACACTGCTCCCCCGGAGCTCTCAGAGCGGACCAAAATAATATGTCTATAATATAATAATAAATAGAATAGTACCAGCAGTGACCCCCCCCCCCGAATACTAAGGGTGCCTTCCTGAAACATTTTTTTTTCTGAAAGAACGACTGCCAGACACTCTGTATATAATAATACAAAACAGGTAGGCCTACAACAGCATAAAATTAGCGTCGAAAATTCCACGAATACTTTCACTAGAACTGCCGACTACGAATTGAACATCAAAACGTATGGGTGGCCCAAGCACACGTGAAACATAGGCATAAATGCACACGAACAAATCTTTCGTTCGTATTCTATTAGAGTTTCGGATTCTTCAGACTATACTGTAATTTAAATTCATGTTAAATTTATGTGCCGGTAGGTTATATTTCCGAGCCTATTCACTGCTATGACCAAAGTATGTACGGATTGAGTATAGCCCGCTCCCCCCAGTGATTTTTAACGAATCATAGTGATTCTAACGGTTCATATTAGTTCAGAATGAATCGGAATCACATGTTATAAAGATTTAAGATGTAAATCTTGTGGTAAGGAGGCTTTAATATAAGTAGTAGTAGCGGTAGTAGTAGTAGTAGTAGTAGTAGCAGTAGTAGTAGTAGTAGTAGCAGTAGTAGTAGTAGAAGTAGAAGTAGTAGTGGTGGTAGTTAGTAGCAATACTACTACCACTAGTAGTAGGAACGGGTTAGAAGCCCCGCAGGGGTTGGTTTGGTTCTGTTCTCGATATAAGTAGTAGTAGTAGACGGAGTAAAATTAGTGTAGTAGTAGTAGTAGTAATAGTAGTAGTAGTAGTAGTAGTAGTAGTAGTAGCAATAGTAGTAGTAGTAGTAGTAATAATAATAGCAGTAGTAGTATTAGTAGTAGTAGTGATTCTTCCAGTTCCGGTGACAAAGAACTGGGGGGAGCGGGCTATACACAAGCCGTATGTACTTTTGTGTTAAATCACTCAAACTGGCAAATTGCTGCGAATTCCAGTTAGTAGGGCTACTAGCAAACAAAGAATACCGTATTATATTTCAAACTTGAGTAATCGCTGGAAATGAATTGTTCGAAACCTGTTAAAAAAATCAAATAGAAATCGTTTGAAATTGACCTTAAGATGCTCTGATTAGCCGTTCGATCATTAGAAATAAGCATTTCTTGACATTTTTCAGTTTCGGCCAATAGGAAAACGATTACCACTTGCTGACATATTTCAGTTGTCTTCATTAAAGGAAACCCGATCTCTAATTCTACCGCAGGAAAGTTATAGTTATCTTCTCCAGCGGAAGAATGCAATGCAAAATATTCATAATTTAGAGAATCACCTCGATTGGAGTAGCTAAGGAGGCATCGTACAGGAAGAATACTGCTTTTGCAAAATAGTCGAAAATAAAAACGATCCTCAGTACAATAAATAACAAAGATAAAGAACGATAAATTGAAAAACTTAATGTTCATTCAGCAACACAAATTAATATTTAATAAATTAGAGTATTTCAATTCAACTTACATACTCCATTAAAGTCCTGGTAAATTTCGATTTTGTAACTAATGATCCACAGATCACATAGTAATGAACAATGTAACACGAATTAGCTTTGAATGCGTCTTTACGGAACCTACAAGCATAGTCACAAGCTGTAGCTTGTAACTAGATCCTTACAAAAATAACGAATATTAAAATAATTAGACCTAATCGAATAATTTTAACAGCGTTACCTTGAACAGGCTCACAATACTTTTACAATAAGCTATCAAATCCATTCTTTTTGCTTTAAGTGATTCTCTAAGGCATTCTGCAATCTTTCCTGTCGCATGCCTAAATAATTGCGTACAGATTGATAATATGCGTGCAATCTGATGAATCATAAAAAAAAGATTATTCATGCAAAAACACGGATCAACCTTCATTTTTCTCCGTTGAAACGATTTCTTAAGACGCTCTACACTCTTACTTTTGTATTTTCCACTTCCACTACACCTATCGATAGGTGTTATAAATTGTAGAGTGCAGACTTAAGTCTATTTCATCCACATCCTAAGTTTGGTAAGCAATGTGACATGATTGTTAGTTGAAAGGTGTGCTATTAGGCCTTTTCCGGTGAAATTGACAACGTGAATTTGAATAACAGTTCAGTTTAGTTATAAGATCTAATATTATGTTCTTTTTTTTTTTTTTTTTTTGTATGCTCTGTAAGGTACCGTATTGATAATTAGGGTCGCATCCATAGAGCTATGTCGAATCTATCACTAGAATTGTTCTAATATTAAAATTGATTCAAAAGTTACAAAATAAGCTGTAACCAAAATGGCGTAGCCATGGGGCCGAATAGCATGGCCTGCGTAGAATTATTAACGCTAAAGACTGTCATAAATAACATCGAGTAATGACGCCAGAGATCTATGAATTGTTCTGACTTAAAGATTGTATCAATTATTTAAGAAAAAAATATCTAAAGCCCGTTATGCATAATCAAATATTCCATCAAGTATTGCACCAAATGTTTCAGCACAGTGTAATTTGAACGAGTACGATACCAAGTTGTATGCAACTTTTGGGTTGGTTACATCATTTGATACAAGTGTTCTAAAATAAAATGTTCTATTCCTATCCAACATTGCATCAAAGGAAACAAACGAAAATCACTGTGCGGTAGTGCTAAACGTGGACACGGGAAGTAACTAAAATCCTTATTGATGACTACAAGCAGCATCCTGTTTTGTTTAACTGTAAACTTAAAGAATATTACAATAAATACCAAGAAGCCTTGGGAAAAATTGTAGCTGAAGTTAGACTGGTAAGCCCAGAGACTACAGCTCGTTTATTTTAAGATATACGATTTAAACAGCATTTAAGATATACGATTTCAAATAACTGCCTTAAGTGACTACCGCGTTGCACTCTATGGCTACCTTCACATGTAACAATTGAATGAAGAAAGTAAACAAATGAGTAACAAAATTGACTTTTGCATTTGATTATATTTGATCGTATATAATGTGTGTAAAAGTTTTAGCCAACTTATTTGACCAAACGACTATCAAAGATAACTTTGATACATTTGATGAAAAACTATGATCATGTATAATAGACGTAAAAGTAAGCTTGTTCAAAAAGATTTTAAAAAATGAGATTTGTAAATGTGTATTCTCATTTTACAATCACTTTCTCCGATGTCCAATCTTATTTTTTATTTATTTTACTTTTATTGTTGATTTAATTTATGTTTGTACTGCATGCATATTTGCGGATCCCAAACGTTTCAGCATATCCTCTGATCTGATTGGTCGATACAGATGCGATATCACAAGACATGATCTACATATAGCACAAAGTAAACGAGAATTGTTGTCGGTTCTTGTAGGCGAGTGGTCTAGCGCAACGTGCTAGTAACGAAAATGTTTTTGGCGAGGGTTCGAATCCTGCCTACGGACAGTTTTTTTTACTACTTTTAAAAATGTTTATAACACTTCTTTCGTTAAAATAAGATTAAAAATAATATTCAAAAAGTGATTTAACGATCATTGTTTAAAATTTTCATTAAACTTCTTTCATTAAAATAAGTTTGCCCTTGTACTATATAGATCCACAGCAAATGTAGTAGTAGTAGTAGTACGTTTGCCCTTGTACTATATAGATCCACAGCTAATGTAGTAGTAGTAGTAGTAGTAGGAACGGGTTAGAAGCCCCGCAGGGGTTGTTTGGATTATGTTCTCGACATCAAATTGGCAAGAATGCTGAAACGTTTGGGATCGGCAAAAATGCGTACTGCATGTCAAAATATAGAGTGGCCCAAAAATAGGTATTCAGACCTACATATATAAAACACAGAACTGTATACCTACTTTTGGGCCACTTTGTACTGTACATATGAAACAATCCATACTAAGTGGTCAAGACAAGGTTGCTCGACCATCTCCGAAAATTATAAAAATTGAGTATGACGAACTTTGTGTATGAAAAGGTCAATAACACTATTCACATTGTCGTATGTACAAGTGTTCCTGAATGACGGCCATCTTTGTTGTCGGTAAAGTGCCAATTTTTGCATTTGCAAGCGTTTACGAAAACTACAGTTGTTCAGGATGTACGAATCAGACGAACACCAAACAAAAACGAATGTTTAGAAGAGAGGGAAATATAAACTTTTGCGTCTAAATAAATATGCAGGGTTGCAAACCAATACATGAAATCACCAGAAAATCGTACAGAAAATTACACTTTTAAACGGGCTGTATTTGGAATGGCATAAAGTGGGAGGTTCGTAAGTTTTGTGCTGAAAACTACTACATGTAAAGAGTATGTAGAAATATCCACAACTATGATACTACTGGAACTGTAGATTTATAGGGTTCCGAAAGTTGAAGTTTGTGATTTTGATGCCAGTTTTGAGGCGTAATATCTCAGGAGGGCAAAGTGCTAAAAATTGCTGCTTAGGCATCAAAGTATGTGAATAAACTATTGCAAAAAATCATGACTGATATTCAATTGTTTGGGTATGTTTCATGCTAGATCTCAAAAACTACGCATGGTTTGAGCAATTAGGCCTGCTTTCGTTTGTGTTAAGTTATGCAAAAGCTTGCGAGTGGCGTTTGTTCCCACTTTCTAACTTCATGATCATTGCCACGTCTATGTGGTAAGGGGGTTATATCCCCCTTGCACCCACGACACTCACCGTCAAAATGGACCTCGGTATTAAGGCACTCAATGTATCAGCAAAGTATCATTACAATACAATCCCAGTTACGGAAATTAATATGTTCACAAGGTTGCGTTACATCTATCCTAACTATATATAAAACTACATGAACTGACATAAAATAAAGCGGTACTTCCGGTTGACATATTAATTGCAAACTGATATATTAAAATTCAAGATCGATATTGAATTCTATAAAAAAGGTTACCATCGTTCCTCTGCAGGTTTGTTTGCTTTATCTTTCACTAAAATAATAGATTACTATTTAAAGAAAAAAGACAACGAGATATATTTGTAGTGTTTAGGCCTTTCTGAGTGCGAGCGCGCTTTCCCTCCCCCTTCGTTGTTCATGATGGTGCAGCATACTTAAAATCGTGTCTTGTAACATTTGTTCTTTCTGGAGAAAGGGGGCGGCAAATGATGCCATTGCTTAGGGCCGGCCCTAATTCTTACAGATCGACACACGTTAACAAGAGAAAATACCGATATTATAACCTGATTCTCGACCGGGGAGAAAACAGGGAAGCATGTTCACGGAAAATGCACTAAATTATAACACTAGTAAAATAACCGAAACTGCCAAGGGACGTATGCGAACCGTGACAGCTAGATATTTATGAAAATTGGTTCACTGACTAATTGTGGATCGCTAATCATCGTGGTAATAGTCACTCGGTGCGGAAACGCCTTGTTTACCCGCTACGTATAATACATATACCAACCAGTGACCGGCTGAGGCTGTGCCGAGTTATATCCCCAAAACGCCGAAAAAAACAGAAAATGCAGGTAAGCTGATACCTACGGGATGAGAACACGTGACCAAGAACACAGCAGCAGTGTCACACAAACAGTGTTGCCATCCCAACATACACTGATAGTTTTTCAAATAGTATATATAACATTTTATGGCATTAAAACAATTGGAATACAACATGAAATAAAATAAGCAAAGGGCGGGTTTTTAGTCTTACTAAATAAGGGAGAGATATGAAACTGTAAAGTTGAGAAATTATGGGGTACGTACAGAGAAACAAAGAAATGTACAACAATAAAAGACTGTAGAAGGAACAAATATACAGTGGGGAGCAAACTACAGCATACATAACATTCAGTGACTAACGGGCTTGATACTGGATTCACCCAAAAAGAGCACATCGTAGAGTAGCTGTAGAAAGAAGTCTCGTGTGTCGTAATGCGGAAATGTGAACAGCAAGTCTTCCGATATCGCAGCAATTCCAATGGCGTTTGTGTGGAATCGATATCTCGAACCGTTCCCGAGAGTTATAAAACGTACTGTTGGGGTTGCAACACTGCATAAAAACCTGCATGCCTTCCAAAACAGAAACGACGAGGTAGCACGTGAGAAGAGTACAGAAAAGCTGTGGCACAAAAGGTAACAAATCTGTAACAAGAAAGTACGTCAGAATCGATTTGCAAAGATTAATGACCTATGAAAGGTGTCAGTCGAGAGTATAGACAACATTAGCATGTGAGTCAACGATAAAGACAAAACAAACTGCATTCAGGTTACCAGTAATACAGGGGTGCCCACAAGGGGGGGTTATGACGCAAACTGCGTCATTGAAATATTTGGGGGGGGGGTTAAAAATCTATATAAATATGTTTGACGGGGGGGGTAAAATTAATCGAAAATATTTTTTTCATGGAAGAATACCTATGGATAGACAATTGCGGGGGGGTGCGTCATGGACATAAGGGGGGTGGGCACCACTGAGTAATATACAGGCGCAAAGTATTTTAGCATATTACACCAATACATATATACAGTATATACAACAGATAAGCCATAGATTGTATGGCAAAATACTTATATTTATCGTCCTAGCTGCAACTGAATATCACGTATCAAGCTCGGTATTCACTGAATGCTATGCATGCTGTGGTTTACTCCCTACTGTACATTTATTCCCTCTATAGTCTTGTTGTTGTACATTTGTTCGTTTCATTGTACGAACCCTATAATTTTTTCAACTTTACAGCCCCATATCTCCCTTATTGGGTAACATTCATAACCCGCCTTTTGCTTATTTTCTTTTACGTCTTATGCCAATTGTTTTAGTACCATAAAATGTTATACATTCTATTTGAAAAACTATAAGTTTGTGTTGGGATGGCAATATTTTGTGTGACCCTACTGCTGTATTGGTCAGTGTCCTCCCTTCCGGTAGGTATCAGTTTACCTGCAAATATTTTTCATTTTCTGTTTTTTTTTACGGCGTTTTACAGGTGTAACTCGACGCAGCCTCAACCGGTCACTGCTTGATATATGTATCATTTGTAGCGAGTAAACAAGGTATTTCCGCATAGTGACTGTCAGCATGATGATTAGCGATCCACAATTAATCAGGGAACCAATTTTCATAAATATCTAGTTGTCACGGTTCGCATACGTTCCTTGTGAGCTTAATCTTTTAAATCAACTTATTACAAAAATAGAATTTTTAGCTTTTCGTATCCTTCGACATCATCGTAAAAAACAGAGTAACTAAGAGTAAGGAAGATAGATTCCCTTTTCGTAAGAGGAAACTTAAAAACAATAAACGAAAGAAGCTACCTAAATCCCAATCAAAATATACTTAACAAGAGAAAACTAATGAAGACAATTTTCAACGTAATTCAAAACTCAGAAATTAAAATTTTAGAAATAAATTCCAACTAATCTGATCATCACAAAGATATAGTAAAGGGAAGACAAAAAAGCATTCAAGTATCACTAGTTTCTTCAGAATCGTAACTAATGGCTTTCCCCAAAACTAAGTAGAAACGTTAATTACACAATTATGTAAGTGGTTAAATCTCTTATCATAATGGTTAGAAAAACAAAAAGCTGACAGTATTACAATGGAACTGACGAAGTACGTATGACAAAGGCCATTACTAGCAACATTTAATTCAAACTTCCTCGCCAGATGTAATATAATTAAGAAACGTGGTATAAACAAAACATTCCTTTTAAAATTCAAACGTACATTGTATTTAACCAAAATAGTTATAATAAGTATCTGCCTGCATTAAGAAACATCTCACACAATCTATTTAACTATAACAAATGAAAATCCAAATATTCCATTTCTTTGTTTAATAATAGAAAAATATGAAAATTCCAGATTTATATATCCCTCCAGACATTGTCTCCAGCCAAATTTCTGGCTATAAATCTTCATCAATCTTACGATATGGATCATATAAGAAGATTTTAACTCTCAATCAGAGTAATGGAGTGGACATAGGGAGAATAAGCAGTAGGTGAACACTTAATGAAGGCTCTAGACCAATCATCTGATTTATTCCTTAATGACGGTTCATCAACCAGGAGGAACAATTAACGGAAAGGGTACTCCCGATTTAACGTTAATTAAAAAATCAGCTTTATATTCAAGCGTCATAGAATATTTATTATAATCCGTGTGGCAGCGACCATTATCCTATTATTTTTGAAACCCATTCAATTACCTATATAGAAAATACATCTCAATAGGATTTATTCCAATACAAATCACATAAAATCTCCTCTAACATTGTTAAAATTTCAAAATTAAATTTAAAGAGAGAGAGGTGAAATTGCACTACGTAAAAGTAACATGTGTAAACCTTTAATTATTCCAAATTTAATTAAAGTAACTAATTTTAAAAACCCTTACAAGATAATGGAAATCTGGAAAGGCAGAGTGAAAAAAAATCAGTAAAGAAAGAGAAAGAAAACTACAAACCAATATGACGGAGTATTGAATGTCAAAAGACAGTTAACCTTAGTCAAAAACTCTTTAAGACAGAAGAAAAATTCAAGAAGACTTTCCTACATACCAATCAGTAAAAGCAGGATCAACATTCATTATCAAAAAAGGTTTCAAATCTGTAATGAACTTCCAGAAAAAACTCCATCAACAAAAATATGGGATTCTTTTTTAAAAACAAAAGGAAAATAGCCAAAATTTCAATAGCAAAACAAAAACTTATATTAAACACCAGAATTGGATTGAGGAATTTCATGCAGTGAACAATTCATGCAAAATATATGCATAAATTTCTCACAAATATATCAAATGAAACTTCAGATGAACCTTTTACTTTAAAAGAATTATAAATATTTTCGAGAAAATCAAACACAATTCATCACCGGGCATAGACGGAATAAGTTACACTCATTATCAAAATTTACCAATAGACAGAAAGAGAGTCACAAGATGACGATACGTCGTGTTTCCTAAGATTATTCGCCCCAATTAATTTGTATACGTACCAGTTCTACCCGCACAATTTTACATCCGATTGACGATTTTTCCATTCCCTCCAGAAACATGATTTCACAGTCTCATTTCTTCCTAAATGTGTCCGATTGACAGCTTTCTTTAAGTCCCGCCTAATTCACACACTGCCACACACAGTGCCGGATGTACGTATAAGCTAAACAAGCTATAAGTTAGAGTTCACTCCCTTGGGGGCACCCAAAAAGTTAAAAAAAAATCTGGAGATAATGTAATTTCAACATCATAAAAAAGCAAATACGATAAAACGCACATACAACATCGGTGTTTTGTATTATGTACTAGCTAAATTATGAATGGAGCCCCTGTTTTCCAGCTTAGTTTATAATTGGAGCCTGTTTTTCAACTTCGCCTGTGATGGGATGAGGCCCCGATAACCCAGCTCTGCATGTAATAATTGAGGCATTTCACACCCCCGCTTGCAATGGGACCCCGTTAAATCAGTCCCCTTGTAATAGGGGGCCCATCAAACTTAAATCCGGCACTGACCACACACGTGAAACAACATGAGTTTTGTATACCACAACACAAAGGGGGTCAAGCTGTCAATGAACATAACTTATCGATTCTTACTATCATGTAACGTAGCCCTTACACAAATTAAATTTCTGATATAGGGCACCTTTAAAAACAAAAGTTATATACAGAACAACAAAGAATGATTTTACCTATAACAGCGACATTTTAACTCCAAGGGACTTGAGGAAAAGACGAGTTGTATCTATAGCAAAAGTGGCATTAAAAAATAAAAATAAAAATGTGTGTCCCCGTGCTGTAAATTTTTGACAAGAAAAACCTGCTTTCATTACTCTTCTGATTTTTCGTTAATTTCTTTTAAACCTGAGTAAGATCTATAGCTTATAATTGATATTACATACTGGTAAGGAGGAAAATTCACCCAATTTATTGAGGGCAAGGAAAGTTACATTTCTCCGTTACATGTGTTAAAAAACTGATTTCATGATGCAAAATATGTGGTTCATTGTAAAATTACGAATTACTGTTGTCGATAACTGACATTGGGGAAGGGAAATAGTAAATAAAATACATAATTCAACCCAATTGAGCTCAAAACGTTTCTTAGACATTAATTGGAAACAAAATTTACAGTCTTAGTCGTTTACAGCCGAACAAAGAATTTATTTTGAACAAGAGGAAGAAAGTGCCATAAAAGATAAATATTTCAAAAGAAAATGACATTTAGTATAATCACCATGGGCTTCAATAATATCACTGAGACGATTACGTATGCTAACTACAAAACTCGAATACTTGGCTGGATGTAAATTATTCCTGTAAATTATTATGTCCGCCTGGAGAATTTCTTCGTTGCGATCTTGTCGGCATACTTCCCATTCCTGAACCATTAAACCCCTAACATTCTATGAGGTTAAGATGTGGTGATCAAGGAGGTAATTCTATTTGCATTAGTTCTGGATGATCTAACAATGCTAGAGTTTACTCCGAAGTATGAACGTCACTGTTGTCTTGCATATAAACGAATTCCTCTTATTTTAGAAATATTTCGTGGAGAGACGGAAGCAGTGTACCGACTCCGCCAGAAAAATGTATACACTCTTTGTCACTCTGTATCAGGATACTGGCATTGACAATTCTTCTGAAATGTAAGTATGTTGTAGTACGGTTTTTCGCTCAACAGATGTAGGTAGTGCCAGCACGGTTAGTGAGATAAGAAAATGGCAGGAGCACGTTTGACGTTCGTGCAGCGTAAGTACGTTTTGAAGTGTTTTAACAGGTTTTGGAATGTCATAGAAGTACAGCGTCAGTGGAGAGGGGAGTTTGGTACTGAACCACCAACTCGCCTAACAATCAAATGCTTTGTTTTACAAGTTTGAGACGCATGGAACGAGCGGTCGCTGCAGCTACAGAGGTCAATGTACCAATGAAGAGAGATGCACATGCCTCTGTAATCTTTTGGCGAATGTTCTCGAGCGTCCCAAGCAACGGCCAACATTTTAACTAAAGACAATGCCGATATTTGTTGAGCGAAAAACCATACTACAACATACTTAAATTTCAGAACAATTGACAATGCCAGTACCCTGATACAGGATGACAAAGAGTGTATACATTTTTCTGGCGAACTTTTATTATCCAGCACTTGTATGTAAGTTACACTGATCATTCTGCCGGCGCTGCAGCTGTCATATAGCCAGAAATGTAAGCTGAAACTTGACTGGAATGTTCGGTGTGGATCACATGTTACGGAATCGTGCTTTGCGCTGCCGTGCAATACAGTTCTACCTCCTTGATCGGAGAACACTTTCTCATCAGACCAAATGTCGATATTCCCGCAGTCTTATGATAAACCAAAATTCTTCTGAGCATATTCTAAACGCCTTTCTTTATGTAACCTGTTAGAAGAGTTCTCATGGCTAGAAGTGAATGATGGAATCCAATCGCAATGAGGCATCGTCTTAGTGTATCATGTGAACATACTAATTCCATGCTTATTGTCTTTCATGACGGATTGGTGATCCAATGTTTTCGCACTTGAAAGCGAGTTCAACCTTGCGCTGCTGATGTTGCCTTCTTGTCCTAGGTTTTGAACTGGTTCTTTCTCTGTGTCTCTGTTCCGCATAACAATCCAACCACTTCCTAAGTTCTAGGATCACAACCAAAATTTCTGGCAATGTGACAATGTGAGACAACTTCTCGTCATAAGCAGCACGACCAATAGTCTCGCCTTTTTGAGTAACAGTCCTAAGCCTAAAAAGCCTCTATCTAGTTCTAGTCATGATTGCTCACATCAATTAAATCCAGATGAAATACTTCATTAAATGAGGGGTACGACGAATCAATGGTAGCACGCTCACATCTGCTGCGGGGGCTCCATGGCTCAGTCCTGATCCATGTTAGCTTGTGGTGGACAGAATAGTGGCAGTGGGTTTTCTAGTGGGCGGGACAACATAGGATGAAAAACATGTATGAGGGGTCTAGTATCAAAACTTAGGCCTACCATATCCATTTTTCACTTCCACTACCATAACCTGCGTATATTGTCTACAAAAGCATTGTTATTGCTCAGTGCTCAATTTTGTGCGGGCCAACATTTCTGTAGATATCAATGAACAGATTTCGTTGATGAAAGAACTAAATTAAAGTCGCTTGTTATAACAGAGCTACATGTTTTTCTCATTTTCTCAAAAAATGAAAAATGGATATGGTAGGGTTTTGATACTAGACCCATCATATATTTGTTTCAATGGAACATCCAACTTCTGAAAAATTACTGACTAGTGTAAACGATTGCTGCATGACAAGGGCATTTGTTTGACGAAAAACTTGGTCAGGTTCGAGTATATTCCATAGATACTTTGTCTTCCACGTTTTACAGCTTCTCCCTCCAACGAAACACAACTTTGAACCTATTTAAACATTTGTTACTTCGAAAACATGCAATCGGTTAATGCAAATTTTAAAATTACTCAATACTATGGACTGTAATCCTTATTCTAGTTCGGTGACTCTGAAACATGACTACTAATAATATGCCATTTCAAGTCACAAAATTATTTTAGACCAATCTCTGAATGGTTTTAAGACATATGTGAAGTCCCGTGTATAGTAACTTGTTCTACGGCTGGGACGATTATATATATATATATATATATATATATATATATATATATATATATATATATATATATATATATAGGTCTATATATATATATATATATATATATATATATATATATATATAGATATATATATAGATATATATAGATATAGATATATATAGATATATATATATAGATATATATATATATAATGTATACAATATATATTCCTTGACAACGGACCAAATAAGCCCATTTTATAATTCGTCAGAAAATTTTCAATATTATAGAAGTGAAGTGTAATACAATGACAATTCTGATGTATACACCTTTTAAATAAGAGGAAAATGATAATATGTATTATCTGTCAGAAAAGTAAATGTACACCTATTTTTCGAGTCTGGCATTCCTGCGCTTCATCCGTGGAGAGTATGAGAATTAAATCAATCAAATGTTTACTCAGGGGCAAAAAGTAAAGTTTAATCTGAATAAGTCATTGCAGAGGGGCACAAGCTGTGAATACGAATAGTGCATGGTGTAAATAAAGGACGACACCGAAAGAGAAAGCCAGAAACAGCTGTTAAACTTAGAAAAAAGAGTAAAAATTGTCGAAGTGGGAACATAAAACACAAATACAACAAATACGCCATCAACTAAACATTCACCACCTAATGATCTTGGTGTAGTGGTTAAGGTGCTGGCTTACAAATGCAAAGGTCGCCAGTTCGAATCTTTGGTGAGGACATTTTAAAAATTTTTTGTTAATAATACATACAGCTCATGAGAGATGGTAAAAGAGGTCGTATTTAGTTTTTCGTAGCAATTATTATTGGTAATGTTTAGTACTGATAATACTTTTCGTCTTTGCGTATTGCTTTTATTCTTTTCTTCATTTCAAAAGAGAAGAATATCCGAACAAATGCCACCAAAATTCCTCATATTTTGAATGTAAACGCCATTTGCAATTAGTAAAAAATAAAAATTGAACGTTCCGATGTAGCTGCAAAAAGTAAAAAGAAAAACATGGAAGTGGACCATACTCATGGTTATTAAAAATACAATTTCTACATGCCTTACACCTCCCGACCACGTTTCTACGTTAGCAAGTAAGAGGTTTCTGTTTAGGTTAGGCTGGTCAATACGTTTTGCAAAGGGGTCCGGTTTAGCACTGACGCACCACAGGTGCGAAAGGGAGCAAAACACTTTTTCTCTCCCTCTGTGTGTCTATTTATCTATCTATCTGTGTATATATATAAAACGCTATTTGTGAATGCCATAACCACCCTAATTTTCAGCGGATTGAGACGAAATTTGGCACAAACATTAATTGTTGAAATATCTTGAGTTCTTTAACCAGAATAATCAGACGAAAATGTTCAAAATGACTCTTAAAAACTTCCAAGGGAACCAAATTTCGCCCATAAATAGGTATTCAAAGAGTTTGAATAACTTTTTCTCTTTTACTGAAATATTTGTGTGCAGGGACTTATTGAAATATTGGACCCGATTAATCGCATAAAGAAGGTTCACGCCCTTTCGCTACGGTTTGGCTTTTTTTTTTTTTGCAGGAGGGGGTTATTTTCGTATCGGAACAAGATGATTGTTAGTGATGATATGAAATTACACATCGAAAGTGAAGTAACTTGAGAAACTCAAAGAATAATATAATAAATGTGCTTTCCCCTAACACAGAGAACGGTAAATCATGTATTTCGAGTTCGGGAGCGTGAATGGCGAGGAGTGTTATTTGATTTGCTTTTTAGTAACACATTGCATTGCAAATAAAGGTAGGCAACATTAGTGGTAATAATAATATTAATAATAATAATAATAATAATAATAATAATAATAATAATAATAATAGGTGTTGTTTGTGGCAAGGCAATATCTTCCTCAATTCTTCTTCAAACGTAATGATTGTAACGCCATATCTCCCTTACAAACAAAATATTAGCAATTTATATCGAGAGAACGGGAAATTGTAGAGTGATGGGAGCAACGTTGGACAGTATGCACTCATTGTACTCAGAAAAATCAGCGATTTTAATGCAAAATGAACGAAGAGTCATTGTCATGGGGAGTCATGGGGCCACGGCAGAGCCCTCTTTAGGCAAAATGTCGATAACTTATATCGAGAGAACAGGAGGTGATAATGAGATGGGACCAACGTTGGACACCGTGAACCCATAAGGCGCATCGAAAAAATTAGGGGGGCGGGCGTCAACCAGCCTTACTTCTTTCCACATAATAATATAAAATTATATTGTCGAAATACACACACGAGTTAGGTAGTTATATTTCATATTATTATTATTATTATTATCGACAGCGTCTTTTCATTACGTGTGCATGATTGACATGAAGCCAAAGAGGAGATCCATCATTCGTAGAAAGAATAAGAATAGTCAGTTACTTTAACTGTGAACGACAGCGAAAAATACGAAAAGAGTGATTACCTGTAGCGAAAAGAAACAATACTTTCTCTCAAATGGATAAAAAATCAATCCCAAAATAGATTCGAACTCGCATGGAGGGCGCGACAGCCAGTTCATTGTCCACTTTTTTTTAACTGACTCACCGAACGTGTTTTAGTAACTTACTTATTGCTAATTTTACTTGCTTCACTCGTCTAACTTGCTTTTTCTAATAACTTATAACGACAGGGAAACGAACACAGAAACATAAGGAACAGTTAAAAATCATAGATGCTCTCCCGCCGGGAATCGAAGCCGGAACACCTACACCAAAGGCGCACGTGCTAGCCACTAGACCAGCGGGGAGGGCACTACTCATTCTCTGTGTCGTGAGGGATTATGACCACTGTATTGCCAGCTATCACTTCTGTGGGTTGTATACTATGATCACATGTTTCTTCTTTGCTGGAAGAGTTAAACCTACATTCTATGTAATACATCAGGTATTTAGACCTACATGCTCTTCATATAATGTAATAAAAGGGTCATGCTGGGAATAAGAAAAAGAACATTCCTTGGACAAAACGGAAACTATTGGCATCAGAAATATTTATCTACGAGGCATGTGCAGTAGTATATTTCAGAATAGTTACTGTTTAGTTCAGTAAAAGAAGAAAGCGGTGTAAAAAAGCAAATATGTCGCCTCAACGAGATCAACCCGAGTTGACAGAGGCGGAAGCAGATGTGTAGTAATACAACAACTTGGTTAAATTGATAATAATTGGTTCTTTATTCTGTAGTAGATCGTATCACAACTTTACGGGAGAGCAGAGAAAGACTTACTAACGCTGTCATATAGTAAACTTTAGCAACACGATCATACAGACACAAATGGATGTAACTGTGAGTACTACAACTTGGATTTAACGAAAACCGTTTAGATATTCAGTGGTTTGCAGGGTTGTATGAGACACAAAAAGTTAAGACACAATACAATTCTTCATACCTCAGCTTCCAGTAGCTAGATACATGCAACTACTGGATAGATACTGAAACTGCTGTCGGATTTTAATACATGACGTATTGCAGGATACAAAACGCTTTGCATTACTTGTTTGTTTGTAGACAGCTACTAGCTTAGTGTTCTGAAAGGTTGTGTATAAACTAGAGATAGCCAATTCCGGAATTGTTACTTTCCGGACTCCCGAAAGGAAAAACGGACACAGTCCGGAATTCGGAAAATTCCGATTTCGGAATAATTCCGGAATTCGGAAAAATCCGGAATTTAGTAATTTCTGATTTCGTTAACATTCCGGAATTCGGAACAATGTGGATTTTTTTCGAAATCCGGAGTTTTTCTCAATTCCGGAATTTTCTAAATTCCGGATTCTTCCCGAGTTCCGGAATTCTTCTGAATTACGGAGTTTCTGATTTCCATAATTTTCCGAAATCCGGAAAGTGATAGTTCCGCTTCCAAAAAATGAATTTATTTTGGTTAATATGAATCGTGGCGGAAATAAGTCTTTGACCAGGTAATGGCGACTGCTTTGAAAGAAATGGGGTGTATGAGAATTCAATCTGTCATATTTGTAGTTTCGTGTGGAGAAAAAACAAACTTGTGAACCAACGGTTTAAGAAAAACTCAAGTTATGAATGTAAACTTTGCCGACATCATAAAAGAAATACGAAAGACGTTTTGAATCGAAGAAATATAACATACAAGTTTGCAAGCGGAGACAAAGAAACCTAACGTAACCAGACTAAAGACGAATCGTTTACCGCGTAGCGATCAAGGTCAAGCTGTTTTCGAGGGCGAGTTTCGAGTTGAGTCGAGTTTGATAATGCCTCGCTCGCTCCTTCAGCTCGTTTTAACTCGTTTTGAAATAATGGCCTGATTAGACTGGAAAACGAAAGCCATGTGAAATGTAAGCAGTAATATGGAATACTTTTAGTGTTGCTCACGACAGTTGTGCGTCTCGTCTCGTAAGGCAATTTTAGTGTATCTCGTCTCGTCTAGATAACGACAAGACAAGAGTATTTTTTATTATTACGAGACAGCCTCAAATGTCGTAATCACTAATATAAATATATACTGTAGTTCTCAAAATCAAGGCCGAGACCTGCACTGTCGAATTCTTGTGCCCAAGCAGAAGACCAACTCGGGTAGTGATATCAACCGGCTCGGCTCATATCAACTGAGCGAACAGCTCGAGTCGGCTCGGTTGGGATGAGCCGATGACCCGAGCCGGCTCAGTTGGAACGAGCCATCGACTCAGCTCAATTGAGCCGATGGCTCGAGCTTTCTCGGTTGGAATGGGTCCCCTACTAGGCTCATGTGAACCGGTTCAAGCCAGCTAAGTTGAAACTAGTCTATCGGCACGTTTCGATTCAGCTCAACTAAGCCGATGGCTCAAATCGGCTCGGTTGGGTGAGCTGTTGGCTCGGCTCACTTCTCGGTTCGGTTCGAAAGTGAATGAGCTGTAAGCCGAGCCGTTGAAAAGTCTAAACCTGGTCCCAGCTGTTTTGAACATGTTTGGCTGAAGCCTATAACTTTTAACAATTTTTGGCTCGAGCCCGAATACTTGCCCCTTCGGAACTCAAACCCAGAACGTGACCGATGTCCTTCCCTCCTGAAGACTTCTCGACGACCGAGATCGACAATCAATTAGCTTTTACTATTCAGATACAAACCGTATATCTTTTAAAGATTATACACGGTGTTGATATATTATTATTATTATTATTATTATTATTATTAATAATAATAATAATAATAATAATAATAATAATAATAATAATTTTAAACTTGCCGTTCAAATTTGGCAAAACTTACTTAAAAGTAGAGATTTCGGGGAAAGGGTTTCGTACCTTCAAGACACACCTCTGCAACTACCAACATTTTAAACTACAACGTTCCATTGAAGTTTCATGTAGAAAGTATTCTACTGTATGTTTTAAGGAAAATAACTGTAATAAATATAACTGAGTATCACGCAACAGTAAGGCATATAATAAACTAATTTTTAGGATATGCAGAGGCAAATATAAAAGCTTTGCTACAAAATACCTCCACAGAGCATAATTCAATGAGCTCTGAAATATAATGTAACGAAATAGCCTATGAAATTCAGTCTACAGAGCAATTGTTA
The DNA here is from genome assembly GCF_964235325.1 of Thermobia domestica. Lineage (NCBI taxonomy): Eukaryota > Metazoa > Arthropoda > Insecta > Zygentoma > Lepismatidae > Thermobia > Thermobia domestica. The sequence goes on from NC_137462.1 coordinate 173,297,486, forward strand.
CTTAAAGAATGGACATACACTATTTCGAGAATCGAGACAAGACGGGAAATTTTTACCATACTTTTCGTCTCGTCTCATTTCTCATCTCCAAAGAGAGACGAAAATTTTGAGTTAGCCTTGACCCGTCTCGAATGTTATTTCTCATGTTATTTTATTTGTTTCAGAAACGAGATGAGAAACTCCTCTTCTCGTGAGCAACATTAAACCAAACCGAAATATTCTTTCCAAATGTCACGTTTCTGCTTGTAATGGTATGACCTGAGCGATAATTAGCTCCTAGCTTTTAATCTTCTACGAGATAATAATAATTATTATTAGTTTATTATTATTACTATTATTATTCCTGAAGATTTGATAGTTCAAGTATTGAAACATCCGAGTATTCAAATATCTGAATATAATAAAACGTATGATATCACCGATCAATCGCCATCAAAAATCCTAAAGTAAAAAAAAAAATACAATGTGCATTCGCACAAGCTCATTAACCACTGAACCGCGATTGCTACGCGGTAAAAGATTCGTTTTTAGTCTGGTTACGTTAGGTTTCTTTGTCTCCGCTTGCAAACTTGTATGTTATATTTCTTCGATTCAAAATGTCTTTCGTATTTCTTTTATGAAGTCGGAAAAGTTTACATTAATAACTTGAGTTGTTCTTAAACCGCTGGTTCACAAGTTCGATTTTTTTTCTCCACACGAAACTACAAATATGACAGATTGAATTCTCATACACCCCATTTCTTTCAAAGCAGTCGCCATTACCTGGTCAAAGACTTATTTCCGCCACGATTCATATTAACCAAAATAAATTCATTTTTCGGAAGCGAAACTTTCACTTTCCGGATTTCGGAAAATTATGGAATTCAGTTAAATTCCCTAATTCAGAAGAATTTCGGAACTCGGAAATAATCCGGAATTTAGAAATTCCGGAATTGAGAAAAACTCCGGATTTCGAAAAAATCGGATTTTTCCGAATTCCGGAATGTTAACGAAATCAGAAATTTCTAAATTCCGGATTTATCCGAATTCCGGAATTATTCCAAAATCGGAATTTTCCGAATTCCGGAATTTGTCCGGTTTTACTTTCGGGAGTCCGAAAAGTAATAATTCCGGAATTGGCTATCCCTAGTTTATACACAACCTTTCAGAACACTAAGCTAGTAGCTGTCTACAAACAAACAAGTAATGCAAAGCATTTTGTATCCTGCAATACGTCATGTATTAAAATCCGACAGCAGTTTCAGTATCTATCCAGAAATTGCATGTATCTAGCTACTGGAAGCTGAGGTATGAAGAATTGTATTGTGTCTTAACTTTTTGTGTCTTATACAACCCTGGAAACTACTGGATATCTAAACGGCTTTCGTTAAATCCAAGTTGTAGTACTCACAGTTACATCCATTTGTGTCTATATGATCGTGTTACTAAAGCTTACTATATGACAGTGTTAGTAAGTCTTTCTCTGCTCTCCCGTAAAGTTGTGATACGATTTACTACAGAATAAAGAACCAATTATTATCAATTTAACCAAGTTGTTGTATTACTACACATCTGCTTCCGCCTCTGTCAACTCTGGTCGATCTCGTTGAGGCGACATATTTACTTTTTTATACCCCTTTCTTCGTTTACTGAACTAAGCAGTAACTATTCTGAAATATATTACTGCGCATGCCTCGTAGATAAATATTTCTGATGCCAATAGTTTCCGTTTTGTCCAAGGAATCTTCTTTTTCTTATTCCCAGCATGACCCTTTTATTACATTATATGAAGAGCATGTAGGTCTAAATACCTGATGTATTACATAGAATGTAGGTTTAACTCTTCCAGCAAAGAAGAAACATGTGAACATAGTATACAACCCACAGAAGTGATAGCTGGCAATACAGTGGTCATAATCCCTCACGACACAGAGAATGAGTAGTGCCCTCCCCGCTGGCCTAGTGGCTAGCACGTGTGCCATTGGTGTAGGTGTCCCGGCTTCGATTCCCGGCGGGAGAGCATCTATGATTTTTAACTGTTCCTTATGTTTCTGTGTTCGTTTCCCTGTCGTTATAAGTTATTGGAAAAAGCAAGTTAAACGAGTGAAGCAAGTAAAATTAGCAATAAGTAAGTTACTAAAACACGTTCGGTGAGTCAGTTAAAAAAAAGTGGACAATGAACTGGCTGTCGCGCCGTCCATGCGAGTTCGAATCTATTTTGGGATTGATTTTTTATCCATTTGAGAGAAAGTATTGTTTCTTTTCGCTACAGGTAATCACTCTTTTCGTATTTTTCGCTGTCGTTCACAGTTAAAGTAACTGACTATTCTTATTCTTTCTACGAATGATGGATCTCCTCTTTGGCTTCATGTCAAACATGCACACGTAATGAGAAGACGCTGCTGATAATAATAATAATAATAATATGAAATATTACTAGCTAAATTGTGTGTATATTTCGACAATATAATTTTATATTATTATGTGGAAAGAAGTAAGGCTGACTGGCGCCCCCCCCCTAATTTTTTCGATGCGCCTTATGAGTCCACGGTGTCCAACGTTGGTCCCATCTCACTATCACCTCCTGTTCTCTCGATATAAGTAATCGACATTTTGCCTAAAGAGGGCTCTGCCGTGGCTCCATGACTACCCATGACAATGACTCTTCGTTCATTTTGCATTGAAATCGCTGATTTTTCTGAGTACTATGGGTGCATACTGTCCAACGTTGCTCCCATCACTCTACAATTTCCCGTTCTCTCGATATAAATTGCTAATATTTTGTTTGTAAGGGAGATATGGCGTTACAATTATTACGTTTGGAGAAGAATTGAGGAAGATATTGCCTTGCCACAAACAACACCTATTATTATTATTATTATTATTATTATTATTATTATTATTACCACTAATGTTGCCTACCTTTATTTGCAATGCAATGTGTTACTAAAAAGCAAATCAAATAACACTCCTCGCCATTCACGCTCCCGAACTCGAAATACACGATTTACAGTTCTCTGTGTTAGGGGAAAGCACATTTATTATATTATTCTTTGAGTTTCTCAAGTTACTTCACTTTCAATGTGTAATTTCATATCATCACTAACAATCATCTTGTTCCGATACGAAAATAACCCCCTCCTGCAAAAAAAAAAAAAAAAAAAAAAAGCTAAACCGTAGCGAAAGGGCGTGAACCTTCTTTATGTGATTAATCGGGTCCAATATTTCAATAAGTCCCTGCACACAAATATTTCAGTAAAAGAGAAAAAGTTATTCTGGTTAAAGAATTCAAGATATTTCAACAATTAATGTTTGTGCCAAATTTCGTCTCAATCCGCTGAAAATTAGGGTGGTTATGGCATTCACAAATAGCGTTATATATATACAGATAGATAGATAAATAGACACACAGAGGGAGAGAGAAAAAGTGTTTTGCTCCCTTCTCGCACCTGTGGTGCGTCAGTGCTAAACCGGGCCCCTTTGCAAAACGTATTGACCAGCCTAACCTAAACAGAAACCTCTTACTTGCTAACGTAGAAACGTGGTCGGGAGGTGTAAGGCATGTAGAAATTGTATTTTTAATAACCATGAGTATGGTCCACTTCCATGTTTTTCTTTTTACTTTTTGCAGCTACATCGGAACGTTCAATTTTTATTTTTTACTAATTGCAAATGGCGTTTACATTCAAAATATGAGGAATTTTGGTGGCATTTGTTCGGATATTCTTCTCTTTTGAAATGAAGAAAAGAATAAAAGCAATACGCAAAGACGAAAAGTATTATCAGTACTAAACATTACCAATAATAATTGCTACGAAAAACTAAATACCACCTCTTTTACCATCTCTCATGAGCTGAATGTATTATTAACAAAAATTTTTAAAAATGTCCTCACCGAAGATTCGAACTGGCGACCTTTGCATTTGTAAGCCAGTACCTTAACCACTACACCAAGATCATTAGGTGGTGAACGTTTAGTTGACGGCGTATTTGTTGTATTTGTGTTTTATGTTCCCACTTCGACAATTTTTACTCTTTTTTCTAAGTTTAACAGCTGTTTCTGGCTTTCTCTTTCGGTGTCGTCCTTTATTTACACTATGCACTATTCGTATTCACAGCTTGTGCCCCTCTGCAATGTCTTATTCAGATTGAACTTTTCTTTTTGCCCCTCAGTAAACATTTGATTGATTTAATTCTCATACTCTCCACGGATGAAGCGCAGGAATGCCAGACTCGAAAAATAGATGTACATTTACTTTTCTGACAGATAATACTGTTAAGATATTGTTTTATTGCAGTGAGTGAAAATATGGTCCAATTTGTCAACCCTGTTACTTCGCTACTTGTTTTGTTTGTTGATTTAGGATAGCTCTAGGAAAAATCCGTCATTCACAGCTTTCATTTCTTTCTGTTTGTTGATCGAAAATGCAGTAAGTATTACAGATTAATTTATATGACTATGAATCACGTCTCCAACTTTACCTTGTAAAATTAGGTTAAGTTTATATCGTATCTCACGTAGTTTTTGATGTTAAAGAAGATAGTTGTGCTGGAACCTCCAAGAATGGCTTATGTCAAATAGGCATTCTAGGTGACAATATTTTCCGCATAAAAACCCAGTTTGCGAGTTTCTTAATAATAATAATAACAGTGTGTCTACCAGTCAGGGAAAGTCAGGGAATTCGTAGGATCGGGGAAAATGTCGGGGAATTTCATTGCGTGTCAGTGAAAATCTTGCCCAGGACTACTATAATGGGAACTAGCCCAAGGCTAGCTGGGGCTTCGCCCCAAGACCCTCGCGCTAGCTCGGGCTACGGTCTTGCACCTCATAAACCTAAAAGCATGCCAAATTTCGTCATTATTGCCCTACCGGAAGTACCAACATTTTGGGGTGTAGAATATGTGCCACTTCAAATAACATGGGAAACATTTTTCAGTTTCCCATAAAACTCACCTAAAATTGATTTTTTTTTGTTACTTAGATAACGCTATCAGAAACCCAGGCCTCCCATCTGTCGTGTTTTCCTATATTTTGGAAAGGTGTGTATATTTGCCCTATATGTGTCATATATTTTAATCTTGTCCTTTATTTCCTGTATTTTTCAGTCATTGAATTATTAAAAATACAAGCCAAGGGCAGTTCCAGTGATTATTTAAATTGCTACATATTAGCAATATGCTAAATGTGTCTTAGCATTTTTTCTCAAGACTAGTCACTAATTCTCACTATTATCTTTTAAATTTGCATTTTCATATCCTCCCATGTCCACTCTTTTTTCTTTGTTTCCTATGTGCATGCTCTTTCCTAGCGATGCTTAACTGAGGAACCTTGTCATGCTCCAGTTTCTTACAATGCAAGCTGCATCAACGTTTTCTTTCAGCAGTGTTTGCTGCAGTTGGCTGGCCATTGAGCTGTGCTGGTATTCACCAACTTTCCCAACGCCTTCCAATATTGCTGTGCATAATTACAGCAATTACAGCAGATAAAGTAACGAGGCAATACACATCTTTCCCCAACCTTGAAAGTTAATTTGGAGTCCTTTTTAAGAAAAGAAGACAGGTTAGATCAGTTATACTCACGGCTACTCAAAAGCAAAGAAGAATATAAACAACTGTATGATTTTATGAAGAAATTCCTTATTATATCTCATGGAAACACCTTCGTTGAGTCCGGCTTCTCAGTAAACAAAGATATTACCTAATCTTCAAGAAGTGTTACTTACTACACAACGTCTAGTGTATGATAGTGTTCTTAAATTGGGAGGCATTCTAAACATCGAAATTACGAAGCCCATGATACATTATATGCAAAATGCATCACAAAAAAGAAAGGAAGCATTTGCAGAAAGTCATCTTTAGAAGCAACAACTGAAGGACGAACAATCAGAGCGAAAACAAACGGCTCTAAAAATCAGAGAACTTGAAGCTAAGAAAGCCAAACTTCAAGAAAACACTGACCAGGAGATTGCTAAATTAGACAACCAGATAGAAGTGTTGCAGAAACTGTAAAGAATCTGACCAACGTTGTGAAGTGCACGTAATACAGTTTTAAGGTTGTATATTTGTTCGTGAATATTTAATACTACTCAGTGGACATTTAATACATACATACATAATACAGTTATGTGTGTATGTGGAAAATTGTATAACGTCTGTGATATTGGTCTAAGTTAACCATCTGTCTAAACAAAAGAGTTACTGTATAGGAAAACTCATTTCCAAAAGTTTTTGCATTTAAATTCTATTATGGTGTGATGACTAATTAATAAAAATAAATAGAAGTGGAAAGGGTGGCTGTGAGGGGTGAAGGGAGGCCACTAAAATAATCATAAATTACAGATAAATGAATTGGTTAGTTTGTACGTTTGTAGAATATTGTAGAATATTGTATTGCATAAACAATGATCAAACTTACAGTTCATTTTAATTATACTAAGGAAAAAGATAGCGACAGAGTCAGGGAAAATTATAATTTTGTCAGGGAAAGTCAGGGAATTTGATTATGCTTGCTTGGTAGACACCCTGTATTATAATAATAATAATAATAATAATAATAATAATAATAATAATAATAATAATAATAACAATAATAATAATAATAATAATGTGACCTTCATTTCACATTGGGCAACTAGGGTAGAGTTTCAAAGTAAAGGGTTCAATATTCTAACCTGAAGCAATAAGACTTATTTGTTCCGATCTCAATAGGTGGAAAGAGGAAGGAGGAACCTACTTCTAGAACAGACTAACTAAATGTATACAAAAAATAACTTCTCGCTACCTGAAAGTTTTTATTCTATGAAAATACAATGTTAAAACCGGAAGCGACAGATTTCTACAATTTCCGGTTTGAATAGAGGCATTGAAGCCGAAATAAAACTTGTCACTGTCACAATAAATTCATATAAAAGAAACCATTTCTCTCTATATATTACTGTTTCTGCTATTATTGTGTCGATCAATATTGAAACAAGAAGTTTTAAGTTTCTACGACGTCGTGACCTTGGAATACTGAATCCACATAAAAAAAAAAAAAAAATTAAAATCGTGTTCTTACCGTTTTTCCTTTATAAAAACAAATATTCAAATTGAAAATGATATACGGTATTTCTACTATTTCCGGTTACAAAGGAGGGATTAAAGCAAAGATTGAAACTATTTTGGGAACTTTAATTCATATTAAGAAATCCTTCCTCGTTATTGACTACCTACCGCGTTTGCTGTATGAGGATCAATGTTGAAATCGGAAGTTGCAGTGTATTTCAATCATTTCTGATTTTAGTAGAAATAATAGCAGAGAAGGCATATATCCTTGAGATGCTACATCATTATCAGAATATCGCCTTTCTTACCGTTTTTGCTCTGATATCTGTCGACAGACACACAAATGGCCATAACCATTCTGTAAGACAATGAAACATGCTGAACTATTCACAAGTATCGTAAGTCAAACCCCAATGCTCAACAGAAATTCAAACTACTCAACAACTCTGTAAAATTCAGACAAAATAGCTAATTCGTCCAAGCTTAAACCTTAAAGACATTTATCAGTTACTAGCGAATGCTCCCACGTATTACTGCAGGCACTATTTTGCGTTCTTCCTTCTCGACCTTTCATATATAATTCGTCCGAACTCGAAGTCTCTCGCAAAATTCGAATGTCTCGTGTGGGCATTTTAGGTAAGCACCCCCAACATTTTTCTTCTCTTCTAGAGCATTAAAAAAATTGAAAAATATGTTTAATGATTTTAAATGAATAGTCCAAATAACAAATTTCATGTCTCTAACCTTAAGGGATTCCGAGATATAAGATATCTTAGTATAACTGTAATCAGGGGCGTCATTTGGGGGGGGCAGGGAGGGGCAATTGCCCCCCTGAGTTTGACATTTATAGATTTTATTAACAAAATAGTAGTAAATCAGTGAAAATGCGAAATTTTACTTATATCAAGGGGTTTTGCCCCCGCCCCCAAGCAAAATGTGAAATGACGCTCCTGACTGTAATATCCAATTTTTTTCCTTCTCACTCCTCTTCTAGGTCAAATTAAAAAAAACACTGAAACACGTGCCTGATTATTTTAAAAGAGAAGTCCAAGTGATAAATTCCATGTCTGTAGCATCAAGGGATTCTGAAACATGGCGATCTTATTATAATAATTGTAACCCAACCCCTTTTTTCCTGCTCACTCCATTTTCTTTCCTTCTAGGTCAAGTATATAATAAACGTTGAAACACGCGTGTAATTGTTTTTTAAATAGGAAGTCGACACACCAAATTTCATGTCTCTAATCTTAATATATTCACCAGATAGACATTTTAGCATAATTGTAATTTCAACTCCACTTTTCTTCTCTCATTTTCTTCTATTCTAGGTCAAATTTCAGAAAACGCTGAAACACATGTGTAATTAAGTCCACAAACCAAATTTGATATGTCTAACCTTAAAAGATTCCGAGATATGGGCATTTTAACATAATTGCCACCCCTGTTCCCCTTGAAGAAATCTTTTCAACAAGCATGAGCTCTCGGATACATTTCTCTCTTTGAAAGTATTGACAATCCCTAACCCAAGTAGAATTGATCACCTTTACAGTGAAAACAATAGGGCTCCGTCACTGTTCAGAGATCCGCATCATGCCCCCGTGGTCACAATTCGTATAAGCAATAGCAGGCACATAGCCAAGCGGGGGGGGGGGGGGCGGACAACCCTCTCTTCGAGACCAGAAATGAAAAAAAAATTAAGGAAGGATGAAACAAAATGACATGAGAAAAAGAAGGATCAGCATTAAAAATAAACTACAGGAAGCTTTTGGTTACTCCTTCTTATGAGGAGATTTGTATTATTTAAATAGTGGTGACGAGGTGAGCGAGATATCCTGCAAGCAGGGTTGATATGTTTAAAACAAAATGTTTAAAACAAGTGTTTAAAACATGTTTTAAACGAGGGTTGTTGTTTTATTCAGTTTGTTTTAAACGTTTTAAACGAATTGTTTTAGACGTTTTTTTTTTTTTTCGATGGTGGTTGGACATGTTTAAAACAACTAAAATATCAGATTGAAGAAGCTAATTTAATTCTCTAACAAACAACCCATCCTCCGCAAGATTTGTGCATGAAGTAAATTACAAGCAGAGTTATATTCTTATTATAACAGAAATTACTGAACGAAATTCTGTACATCAATGTGCGTAGAGGAAGGCGTTGTACCTTTGAAACAATGTACCTTTGAACACCTGTGCTTTTCTCGAACTCAGAGCTATCTAGGTGTAGTGATTAAAATTCGTTTGAAAGATTAAATGAAAAAAAGCACTACAAACGCGTTTGGCTGTTGCTTACTGAGTGTTATGCCGAGTAATGTTCCTTTTAATTTTTTTCACCCCCAAAACGAAGATTTTTTGTAGTTACCTTTTGAGTTTTGTGCTCTTCGGTTTTCGCAACTTGTGATATTTTGGGGTAGAATCATTGGTGAATACAATAATATTTTTAGTTTTAACATCTGTTCAATATTTAAGCTAGTGGAGAACATTTTTTTTTCTCGTAATGGTGACCCTCTTGTACCTATGAACATTAATGCATCGTGTACCTTTGAACGATAAATAATACTGTTTAAAGCTACGCAATGTAAGTAGTTAAAACAATTGATATATTTTATATAGGTTAAGTTAAGATATAAAGTTATTAATTATAAATTTAAGTAGTTTCTATATATTCGCTTATTGTATAACATAATGTTAAGAGTTGTATATGCTCAACTTTATTGTTTTCAAGTTTTTGTTAAAACTTCTCTTCAATTTTTAATTTAATTAATAAAATTTCAATTCTGGGGAACTTTTTATAGATAAAACCTTTTATTGCAACTTATAACTGTTAATATTTACGGCTTCTTATTATATTATTGCCTCAGAAACGTTATAATTATCACTTTGTTCAAAGGTACAAGAGGGTCTGTTCAATGGTATACGACCATAATGTACCTTTGAACAAAACGGATATGCTCTTGTTATATTCCATAAAAGCTAATGTAATTATGTAACACGTTTAAAAATCATCCTATCTGATAGCAAAGAGATGGGACAAAAATTGGGGAAAAAGTGCTGAATATTAGCACCAAAATTTCGAAGAACTAAAAGTGTTCACAGGTACAACGCCTTCCCCTATAACTAAACCAACAGAAATTCAAGTGAAGTATTTGAACATTTCTTAATTTCCAAGAATAATTCAGGTTAAACACACTATACACTATTCTAAGATTCAAATTCACAAATTCAAAACTTGAGTATTTTTTAGTCACTATCATTTCCATAATAATGAAAAGTTCTCGCATAATAAGCTAAAAGAAATACTCTGACAAATACAATACAACTCATAGAAAAGAGCAGTGACTAGCCTACAAGGAGCAAATGACATCTTTTAACTAAACAGTTTTCATTTACATCTCTATCTGCAACGTGGATATCTAACAATTATTAGTGTCTACGGCATAACAACACAATTAACCTTTAGACGCCCGCCAGGGATTTTAACAAAATGGTGGACTCTCACGTTCGGGGCTCTGGTGACCCTCCTAATTATCAGAGAGTCATGATTTATACACAGTTGGAAAGCTCATATACCACAGATTCCAACGAGGTAACATTCGTGAAATTCCCGCCGTACTTGTAGAAACGAACAGACACAAAAATCATTAAAAAATATGAAAATATTGACTTTGCGGGGCCCTGGCAACTCTTGCATTCACCGCAAAATGCTGTGACAAAATGCTGCTAAAAATGTGCAAAATGTGTGCTTTTGCGCTGACAAAATGATGCTATTATGTAGGCCACACACTTGTGACAATAATATAAGAAATAGTAGCCAGTGCTGCCATTGCGTAACGAATTCGTTTTATGTAGGAAGTATTAAAAAAATGCGCAGAAAAACATTCATTGAATTAGACACTCTCTCCCCTCCCCCACGACAGTACCACGTCCAAATGCAAATCATTTTTGCTGCACACATCATGTGTACGAACAAAAATTATGCTTCTAGACCACTTCAGTAAAATATATATTTTGCCTTATATAGAACCGTTCTGAAACTAAAAGTAAATTAACCAAATTTGACCCCTCTTCCTCTATAAACAGAAATACATATACAGGTTACTATCATGTAGGGGACTACTTCATTGTTTCACATACTAATTTTTGTGGATGTACCACAAAGGGGGAGGAATGGCTTCCAAAATCTGATGAAAAATTTAAAAAACGAACTTCATCCTCCCTCTCTCGTCCGTATATAAATACTCACTACATACATAAAATGTAGAGATATGCACGAGCGAGTTCGAGCGAGTTTTCATTGAAACTCGACTCGACTCGAAACCGACATCATTGAACTCGGCTCGAAAAATTTCCTCCAACTCGACTCTAGTTTCAAGTCGAGTCGAGCCAAATGCTGTGTGTAGTTTCAAGTACTTTCTTCAAGTATCCTACATAGACAATATAATTATTATCAATGATACTTACTATTACTACAACTTATTATTATTATTATTATTATTATTATTATTATTATGCGTGTATAAACATGAATGATAGGCGGTTTGTATCTGAATACTAAAAACTAGTTGACAGCTGACCTCGAAAAAGGTGAAGTCAAGGATGCGAGAACATCGTTCACGAGGTTCTGGGTTTCAGTTCCGGAGGAGCAAGTATCCAGGCTCGAACCAAAAATCGTTAAAAGTTAGACTGCATCGGCCAAACATGTTCAAACCTGCTCGGCTCGGGTTCTCAACGGCTATAGCGGCTCGGCTCACAGCTCATTCACTATCGAACCGAGCCAACAGCTTACCCAACCAAGCCGGCTCGAGCCAATGGCTTACCTGAGCCGAGTCGGTGCCTCATCTCTACCGAGCCGGTTCGAGCTGCTCCTCAGTTGAACCGAACTGAGCCAGTTAACATCACTACCTGGGTTGGGCTTCTGCTTCGGCTCAAAAGTTAGATCGTGCAGGTCTCAGCCTTGGTGGTAAGGACTACAGATACCGGTGTTTACATTGGTGCTCACATTTGAGGCTGTCTCGTTATAAAAATCCATAGTCGTCCTGTTAATCGAGGCGAGAGGAGATGCGAGTAGTGTCCCATCTTCTGAGCAACACTAAAAATGTTCCATATTACTGCTTACATTTCTTATGACTTTCGCTTTCCAGTCTAATCAGGCCATGATTTCAAAACGAGTTAAAACGAGCTAAACGAGCGAGCCGTTTATCAAACTCGACCTCAAAACAGTGACTTGGCTCGAAACTCGACTCGAGAAAATTACCTTTGACTCGACTTGCTTCGAGTTTCGAGTCGTTAGCTCGACTCGTGCCCATCCCTAATAAAATGCATACTAGGGGAAGGCTTCATTCCTCAGGAATACTTTGGTGTCAAATCATCTTTGTGGCTTAATTAGGGGCTGAGCTATTGATGTTTGTTGTAAAAATAAATGTAATTTACGTCAAAAAACTGGAACTCCAAAAATTGTCTAACTTTGCCCCCTCCCTGCTCTCCCATATAAGGAAGAAGTACAAATACATGATATTACCATGTAGTGGCCTACTTCATTGCTTCATGTACCAAATTTTATGAATCTATCCCCCAAGAGGGGGAATGGCTCCCAAAAGACCGTTTAAAAAGAAACAAAAGAACACGATATTTACCCTCCTCCCACAGCCACATGGTACCCCCACATAGATAAGATGCACACTAGCGGAAAGCTGCATCCTTCAGGAATAAATTGGTTCCAAAACCATCTTCCAGCCTTAATTAGGGACTGAGCCATTGAGGTTTAAAGCCCTGATACAGCAGTTGCGTCAATGGGCGTTTAAAGATTAAGAATGCAGACGACCAGTAGAACGTAACACAAAGAAACTACATATTCAGTGAACAGAAATTGAGAAACTCCCGATTTCTTTCTCTGGAATTGAACATTGGACGGATCGAGATTAGAGAAGTTCCAGAAATTTGATCTAACGGTTGAATATAGACGGCAAGCAATACCTGTGAGCGTGTAAAAATGGAATATATATGCCTATTTAGATTATTGTTTTAAACAAAATAAAAATTTTAAACGTTTTTTTTAAAAAAAAGTACTTTGTTTTAAACATAAAAAGGTGCCTTTTTAACGTGTTTTTTTTTTCAACCCTGCCTGGAAGAGTCAGGGAATTTGAAATTTCTAGAAAAGGTACGGAATCCTCAGAATTTCTGCTACTAGTTAGGGAGATTTCAAGCTTCCGATGGCATAGTGCCGTTGTAAGCATAGCGTGGATATTTCGTTACCCCACACTAGCATTCTATTTCTGTTACAACGCGTCCATTTAACCCATTTCTAAGAGATTCTCATGGCCTGTAAGGCTTCCTCTTCGATGAAAAGCTGTGAGGTTTGTTAAAATCTTGTTTGAAGCTTGCTTATTCAGAGGTTCCCGACCAAAGATCAGAATTATTAATACTGGTGAAGTCGGATTGCAAGAAATGCCTTGTGTCTTTATTGCTTATTGATAAATATGCTTAAAAGCAAAGCAACGAAATAAAATAATCGTTTTGTCTCAATGATAATTCTTGTCTTTGAGTCTATAGGATTGATGATTAAAACTCTATATTATGCTGTCCCACGACAGTCTCTCACCCTCATTGTTCGAAACGCGCAAAATAAATGAATAACTCTGATCAAATTAAATCATTGAAACACTAAAATATGTAAAGTGAAACAAGTAAAACATAAACAAGTGAATTATGTACAACAAAACACAACTAAACATTGAATGACTAAATTGAGTAATAATTTTCAGTTAAATATTCCTATTTTCTCAAAATATTTCAAGTTAAAAATGAATTGAAAACTGATAAACTGCAAAAATTAGAATAACTAAATAATTGAATTGAATAACTGAAATATTTAGCATCATTAGTTAAAAGTTCATTTCAAATATGGATACAAAACTGTTTTCAACACGTATCGCTTGTTCATGAACTGGTCCGCCATACTGGAAGAGGCTGTGGCATAGCGCACTAATGTCAACATCTGTTTATTTGTGCGTATTTATTCACACAGTTAAAGACGGTATTGTGTACGGAAGGCGGAGCAATGACATTGAAAACAAAACAAAAGAAATGTATTATAGGAGTTCAAAGCACGTTTTAGTATTAGGATTAAGTTTTTATTGGTGGTGACTGATTACATACGTCCAGAGGAAATAAACTGTATGTGTATGTTGTTATGTATGGAAATGCAATTTACTGAGACTGTTAGCTTTTTAATTCTCACAGAAACACTACACTGTCACCTAGGAGTGACGTTGAGAGATGTGGTTTCCGCATGTAGCTCAATTACAGACACATGAATAAATGTATTAAGAGATGTCTTTTATTCATTGTATAATTGTCCGTTGTGTGTAGTCTCGAATTAGACCCTCAAGTCTCAATAAAGTCGAAATTGTTTACTTTCATTTGTTATTGATATTTATAATTAAAAAAGTGATCCATATTGTGGAAGTCCATCGGTTGTACACAGTTCTTGGTATGTTGAATACCAGATTCTAGGATCGAGGACAGACTGGAAAGAAGTAAGTACTGTCCACGAGCTTTTCCAAGGAAGAGGGGAGGGGTCCTCTGGATCATGTATACGTAACTTCCAAATCGTTATACGCGGGTCATTTGGCCACTAAAAATGATTACATATTGGAAGGATGTCCAAATTCTTGTCTCGGGCAGGGAGGAGGAATGTTTGAGCAGAAGCAGGTAATGGAAAGGAAATGCTTGTCTTGAAACTTTCTATGCTTACAAGCGTGTTGAAAAGGCGTGGCGGTGAAGTCTATACTTACATTGGTGGCTAGACTCATGTTTATTACAACGATGGTTTGGGAAAAAGCCAGAGCTATGAGAACGCCGCTTCGTACTATATGAACGTACTTCTGTAGGCACTACAACCATGGCAATAGATATATATCTTTATGTATGTATATTGGTACACAAAAAATAGCCACAATACCAGAGTAAGATGCCTAACCACTGTACTACTTACATGCTTATTATTATAAAATTGCTTTCTTGTATCGTATATTTTAATTTGTTCTTGTCTTCATATATTTTTCGCACATTCATATAGCTGATACGGATATCTTGAGGACTTCCATACAAGCAGCGTAGCAGGTGATTCGTAAGAAACGTATTCAACGATTGATTCGGAGTCGCGCCATATCGAGGTTCTGATTGGAGAACATGGCTTCACGCCATACAGATTTATCAATGTTAGAAGTGTTTTACAGTTCTGAAATTATAATAATAGGTGTATAGTCATGTAATCCATGGTATACGTTTCATTTCATTCATTCGTGTCTTTCATGGTGTTGCAATTTGCACTAACAACCTTGTATATCAGAAACCACACATAATAGAATCTTAATTTTTTTATATAATACAAAGAGTTTTTTGAATAAAAATTTAAGAAAAAATATTATTTCATCTATAATTAATGTAAAGATTTATTTTCCCTTAGAAACATGATTAATATACATATAGATGTACATTTTTTGTACCACAAATAACTCTTAACCTTCGTATGCTCTTGGTAACAACATCTAGATTCATTCCCAAAGAAACAGTCAATATAATTAAGAATAATGGGTAACATTTACGAAAGGGACAGTGAAATTAATAGTGATGCATCGATAAATATATTTTAAATTTTTACTCTCACTACACAAGGAAGAAAAAAAGGCATTGGTACACTATAGCATCTTATAAGCATATCAAACAAAACAATTAATTTTATACAACACGAAAAACTCACTTCACTAAAAATACTTTCATATACCACATACAGTGTGAAATCATTAAGGTGGATCACCAGGTGTTCTTGGTGGTATGCGAAATATTGCTTGTATAATGTGGCGTTGCCAGATAGTGTCTAGTGTTTACTTATGCCAAATAATAAAGGAAGTTGGAAGTTATAATGGAATTCTGCTTGGATACTTACTGGAGAAATTGATTTTAGAACCTTACTGGAATTCACAGCTAAGTTTCACTTCTCGAACTGCAAGGCTAGAATCCAGGAATTAAACGTATAAATTTGGCAACAACCCATTATGGCGTTCTGCGCAAGTTTCTTCTCAAGATCTATTTCCTTAAATGTTAATTAATATTTAAATAAAATGTGAAACATAACACGAGAAACTGTCAAACAATATATCTGTTTCATAAGATTGTTGCTTTAACATACTTTACATATACAAATAAAAATTTCATAAAAATGAGCACTTCTAGTAAGATCGAACAGCAAGTGCCATCTTGTGTGCTCATTCTAAAATGAATCAAATATTTTCTTTTATTTGTTACCTTTTTCGATATCAGAAGACACAACCAAATAAATCAGTGTCCTGTGTTGTAGCTGAAACATAATTATATCTTATAGTACAATATTTATAATATGTAACGTTTCATTGCGCAGTAGTTAAGGAAATAAGCTAAAATATGTACTGACTTCCGGGTGGTGATCCACCTTAAAATAATAATAATACGTGAAAACGCTTTACGTACTTCACATTTTAGATAAAATTTCTACTTGAAATATTTAATCATTTAAGTTGCTGAACGATGTATTTTGACTTGAAGCATATAACGCTCCTTTTTCAAAGTTTGAAAATCAAATTACTTCAGAAAGAGAGGACGGTACAATACCTTTGCTCGATGGTGAAGTAAGAATACGTGATCTGACCAATCACTAGCATTGTATATTCTTTACAGATAGAGCTCTCTGTCTTGTAACTATATGGTTAGCGTACACATCTTTGGCACGGAAGACCCGGGTTCGATTCTCTGTGGACGCTCATGTTTGGATCCCATATAGCCTCGCTGCTGAAAGGGATGCTAGAACTCCAATCCAGCCAATCAATTTTTGAACAGATTGTAAATAAGCAGTTAAGACGTGATCCTACTACATTCATACAATAGTACGATAAATTGCCACATTATTATACTGCTGAGGTAACTAAATGAACGAAGTATTAGTTTCCCATAAACATATTATATGATCCCATATTATTTTCTTATCTTTTCGGCATCACGACATGATTTTGCCACCACATTTACTGTATCAGTTTGGCAAACTATTAAGAAAGCTTAAGACTTTCTCAAACAAAATGTTTGGAAAGGTAAACCATAAAAATGATCCAAAGAAAATCGAATTAGCTGTTTCAGTAGATTGTACAACTCTTTCATAACATTTTTAAATATAATAAAACGATTTAGGTATCAACATTATGTTAGTCGATTATGTAATTGTAACTAATGGAAAATACCTAAATTAGCGTTACCATATATATATATCATCATTTATGAGGCAATGTCCACTTTTTGAGAGTATAAATTTCCGTTTGCATATATTTTCCAAAATTTCATAATTTGTCCGCATGTTCTAAAGTCAAGTGAGATCAGAACTCAGTTCAATTTCAGACCTTTCATATGTAAAATAGGTTTGGCCATTTACATTCAAAAAAGGAAGTGTCAAAAATGATCAGATTTACTGACAAGGAAACCGATTTAAGTGTGACACGAAATTGTGGAAGAGTTTATACGCAATCAAAGTATTTTTGTAAACAATGAATTCCATTAAAGGGAAAAACCCTCGATCTCAACCGTTATGGAGATACAAAGGGATACGGAGAAAGCTGGTGCTCTGATATTTTGTGAATTGTCGGCTATATTGCGAGTGAATATGTTTGAAAATTGCATTTAAATGTCAAGAAAGATGCAACAGAGCGAATAAAAGTGATGTTGAATGTTGAGGTGAGTGGCGTAGTTTTTACCCGGGGCCAGAAAAAGAAGGGGCTATGAGGAATAACAAACGGCATTGACACGAAGGATAAAATTGTATGATATTACTTGCTAATATATCATGTCTTTAGTTCGTGGAAAATGAGAAAAGATTATATGAAAATGTATTAATTATATTGCCAAAGCAACAGAGACGTTATTATGTGAAGAAAAATAAAAGATCATCTTGTGCAAAAGCACTATAGAAATACAGATCAAATAATATGAAACATAAACATATTGTTGCAACGTAAGAACGACAGTCTAGTTGTATGACATGCATTAAAACGCAAAGTATGATCAATAACCAAAAATAGTATCTTCCACTTAAAAAACGAAAACCAGGGCGCCTGGTATATTCTATATCACATAAAGTTGTTGCATGGAAACATGCTGTATGTATACCTGTTGTATGTATATATTAATGTTCGGTTTGGAGACCATCAATGCTTTCATTTAAATCAGCATCGCCAGTCACACAGAAAATTACAAATCCTATTTCACGTTTTGACATAGGGCTGCAAGAGACAAGGAGATCTTTTTAATTACAAACATCCGCCAGTTTGAAACTTTATTGTTGTATTATGTTGATGTTCCTAATCGCCGAAGGTAATGCAAACACCCATTTTTGTTTCTACTTTGATTCGTATCGGTTGATAATTGAGGAAATTATGATTATTTGGAAAGTTTAAACGGCTGTCATTTTCATTTTTTTTTTTTTTTTTTTTTTTTTTGATGGATCATTTTAATTTTCACCCTTGACTATGTGATTATGTAATTTTCAACACTGTAATTAAGCTACAGCCTGTTGTGTTGGCAATAAATAAATAAATATAGTAAAAAACACTTTTGAGGCATTTTTCGTTCCGATCGGTTAATAATTGTAGAAATTATTAATGTTTGGAACGTTCATACAGCCACCGTTTTTTACTTTTTTCATCCTATTTGACCTGATGATGCTTTTATTCGATTCAGCGTACCAAGAAACCTATACATAGACACCTTACACGCCTATTTCAGAGAACAATGGAACTTCCGTTATTTTCGCCTTCCCGCTCCAAAACCTCCTTTCCCTAGAATTTTTATGGACCCTTCAGTTTTGTGACCCTCGTGTCTAAGCAACTATTACTAAAGTTTTGTGGATGAAGGAATGCTTTACTTCTTAAAGTTTCTTTTACCTGTACTATCGCTACATATCCAAAAATTCGCAAAATATCGGAGCACCAATTTTCCTCTTATTTCTCTGTATCTCCGGAACAGTTGAGATCGAGGGGTTTTCCCTCTAATGGGTTTAATTGTACAGAAAAACACTTCGTTTGCGCATAAACTCTTCCACAATTTCGTGTCACACTTGAATCGTTTTCCTTGTGAGAAATACGATTAAGCTAGAATTTCGTTATATGTAATTCTTCAATTAATTGAAATGATATTTTATCTTATTTTTAATATACTTGAAACTCAATAATACACTGTTATTAATTCCAAATACAATGAAACCAATAGACCTGTAAACTACTATACGTACATACTGTAAATTGGTCACAAGGTTGCAAGCATTGCTTCCTCTTAAATACATAAATTTAAACTGAAGTTACGGACTGACAAGAAGCACCAAAAATTGAGTTGTATTGTCGAGTTAAATCAAGTTCCTGAATGCAATCATTTCTGAAATACTTTAGTGCTTACAATTAAAAACAAAATATTTTTCAATAGATCAGAACGAATTATAGAATTACTATGAGTAGTAATAATACATACAAAAATCCTTATCAATCACGAAAATTTCCTTTCGTCTGCACTCTCATCATTTTGGGCAATACCAACTTACTATTATTTAATGTGAATATCATTAAAGTAACCTATCTTTAGAAGACAATCTACTAATTAATTGGCTTGAGTTCCTGCTGTTGTTCTTTCATAATATACGATCCTCACTTGTTCATGTATTATTCTTCAAATTTTTCAGTTTAACACTTATTTAAATATATGATATAAAAAAAATTTTCAAGTCAAGTAAAGATACATAATTCTCGTTGTAATTATCGATTAGTGTTCTAGCTATGGAAAGACATACAGCTTTGTCCTAATTCAAAAGAATGAACACGTGAAAAACGGGAAGTGAGGAGAAAGAAAAAAAAATTACAGAAGCCCGTGTCAGCTTTCCCTCTTTCGCCTCCGCTGAATTCCTTAACCTCCGGCGAAAAAAAAAAGTGCACTGATGTGTTCGGCACGATTCACTTATTATTATTATTATTATTATTTGTCTCTCTAACATTCCTTTTTCTTTCTTCATTATACATCCACTCTTGTTTTGACCGGTAAGCTAGAAAGAAAATAAATCTATCTTACAGTGTAATTGAATTTATTTTTTAAACACAAACAAACTATATGCTGAGCAAAGCAATATATTCACATTAAAGCATTACATTCGTGTGACAGCTTCGCCAACTTACACTTTGGCTTCATCAGATAGTGTCTGATGAAACCAAAGTGTTAGTTGGTTAAACTGTCACACGTATATAATTTTTTCACATGAATATATTGTTTTGCTCAGCATATAATTTGTTTGTGTTTAATTATATACCAAGCAACGCGTCTATATATGGAAAATTTATTTTTTAAATACACTGTAAATTTATTTTTCGAAGTTACAGACAATTACATCAGCAAACAGTCAACTGGCAATGAGTCTGCTGCATGCTCGAAATACAATGTGGCTACTTTGTGTTTAAACCGTTACAAGACTCTATATGTCTCTTTAATACTGTTTGTCAGAGTAAATTTATGTTTATTCTTTTAATATTAGGACTAGTATGAATTTTACACAATACATACTTTGAACACTACAAGGTGTTTAGTTCGAATTGTCTATTTAAAAAAAAAAAAAAAGAGTATTTTAAATAAATAATTTACTATCGATGCATCACTAATACATACATATCTATGAGGCGTATTATCATTTAAGTAATGTAATGAGTTTACAAATACGAGGTTAAGTAGAGTACACAATACGCCCAATTGATCATGATATTCTTTCGCTGTTCTCTTGGTTTGAAAGACTAGGTCGATATCTTTCCTCAGGTTCGTTCCACGGTATCTCGATGTATACAACAATTATTGACTCAAAAAATCCTCTTCGTTATTTGTAGATTAATTATATAATTCCTAATTTCTACACCATAATATCGCTCCACTGACTATTTTCCCAAAAAAATATTCATTTCAGCAAGAACTACTTATTTGCGAAGTCTTAAATGTAACTTGGAATCAATCACATTTTAGGAATGTTAATTTGTTCTCAATAGCTGATTAGATCATGGTATGTAATTAAGTACACCTTATCACGAAACAATAAGACCAACTATCAAATTCGTCAGCAAAATTACAAAAGAAGAAATTCATTTAAAAAAAGAAAGTAAACTTTCTTTCGTTCTCAAAATGTACATACGATTTAAAAGAATGTAATCTGTCACGCGCGCACACATATACAAATAATATATACACATATGATTGTATATATAAGTCCTTTTTTTAAGAAAAAAAATTATATTTACAACTTAAAAAAGTTTTGGCAACTATCGATGAATTATCTCATAAGAGCACCAGTCTTAAAGCTGCACTTAAAAATCCTCTTTTACACAAATTGGTTCTAATTAATACTATTTTCACGTCTCTCTCGACTTTTGTTGTGCTTCCGGATACAACGGAAGATCCACAGCCTCCACTTTATCTACTACTTTGAATGATGGATAAAGTCCTTCGCGACCAGTTCGTCGGTTCCTCCCCATCGAAAAGCCGTCCCAATGATTCCCTGCCACGCCCACCAGATCACCTTTCTCCAAAGTGATTTCATCTCCACGTTTAGCATGGTGTGGAAGAATGGCGATTTGATTGTGAGGATTCTGGCCACCATAGTAATAAATATCATCAAGAGATCGAAATCGGTCTGCAGCATCTGGATAAAACTGTTGCATTATTTCGTACGCAATCCTACACACCTGTAACGAAACAAAACTTACAATTAAAGTTGTATTCGTTTTTATGTAACCTAACTGCTCAATACAAATGCTTTAACAAAGAAAGCTACAGTAAAAACATGTTAAGTTGTCCTCTTAAACTGGAATCCATAAGTATATCATATGTGTACAGGGTGAACATTTTTTTAGAAAGAACTCCTATATTCACCTTTCCAAATAATAGTAATTAGCTCCTTGTACTTAAAACCCAATTATGGTTCTTCATTGGAGAAAAGAAATTCATTAAAGCATCGGGAAGAACGGTTTAAGAAAATAAGAAGGAATCACATATTACAGAAGCTGATAAAAACATGTAAATCTTCCCAAAAAGAGAAAGATCCTGCGAAAAATATATGGACCAATAAGAGAGAATAACACATGGTGCATAAGAACAAATGTAGAATTACAAGATCTATATGTCGAGCCAAATATAATTATAAGAATCAAACAAGGAAGATTAAGATGGGCAGGGCATGTACAGCGTATGCACGAAAGCGGAACGGCTAAGAAGGTGTTCATAGAGAAACCAGGCGGTCGAAAGAGAAGAGACAAACCCAGAAAAAGATGGATAGACATTCTAGAAGAGTATGTGAAGAAATTAGAAGTCAGAAGCTGGAGAAGAAAAACAGAGAACCGAGAAGAATGGAGAACAGTGGTTAGGGAGGTTTAGGCTCTTCAAGGGCTGTAGCGCCGACCAATAAGTAAGTAAATCTTCCTCAACATTGGCCTGCAGCTACTGTCGGTGCCATCAGCAAATGAAAATTCTTAAATGGAATCGAGAAAATCACCACATTTACCAACGATTAATTCAAACACCATGACTGTGTTATAGGCACAAGAAACTAAATATTAGTATTATTTGAAGCGGTAAATACCAGAAGAATTCATTCTGTGGTATATCGCTGCAGTATATTTCCACCTAATTTATGGTATTGATGTATATAATTTTAACACATCAATGCTTCTTACAATGACCGGTACATTTATATTCTTGCATATTGATTTCTTATTTATACTAGTATTATTATTATGATGATGAAGACTAACATTTTTGTACTGGGAAGATATTTTTCCTTTGCAACTGTAAGACTTCCCACAGCTTTCCAATACATCTCTTCTTTTTAGTTGCTCTGAACGAGGGAAGTTCTGATGTGCTTATTCTACATTTTATTCGGTGCTTGTAAGTCGAGAACAGAAACCTGATATTGTCAACTCATAGTTCACACCGAAATTCTGAGATCAATTTCCCTGAATTTCAATGTCTAAGAAAATTTGTCCTGACCCGCAAAATTATCATTTATAGTGAACTTTAAAATAATAATAATTATTATTATTATTTTTGAATCGGTCTCTACCATTCCTATAGCAGTGGAACGCTCTCCTATTATTATTATTATCATTATTATTATTATTATTATTATTATTACAGCATAAGGTCACTTTCTTACTATAAATCCTTATTATGAGTAAAACTTCCTATATTTGGAATACAATAAAACATTAGTAGCAAATGATAACTATGCATTCAGAAAATAGCTCCTCATTCTGAATACACTTGTATAGCATAATTTGGCCTATCTCTTTGATTACCTACCGACCAATCTAACTTATTCTTTTCTTCTGCAACATCTAAAGATTTTGTTGTTCTTTCGAAGTTTCAAGTTTTACTACCTTTTGGTGCTCCTCAAGCTTCTTTATTTCTGAAGATAATTATCTTTTTATAGCTTTTTGTCATCTTTCTGAATCTGCATTGATTCTTTGGTGTTCCTTATATATTCTTTGACAGCTGTAATACTTGCTAACATAACTTGAGCAATAGGAATATTCTTAACCCTTTCATGAAATATGGCATTTTTCCTAACCGTACTTGAAATCTATCAACTTTCCTTACTCCTGGCATTTGAAGGATTTTTATTTCTCTGACTCTTCCATGACCTACTTTGACTTTCAAGGTTAGTGTGAATTCTATAATTTCAGTGAACATTATTATTATTATTATTATTATTATTATTATTATTATTATTATTATTATTATTATTATTATTAATAATAATAATAATAATAATAATAATAATAAATTTAATGAATAAACAAGTCTTTAATTAATGTCCGTGAAGAATATTCACCATCAAAAATAAATTTATTTATTTGCTCAATATTAACAATTGCACGCCAGATTTTATACATTGCGAGATGACAAAAAAAAATCTTTTATTTGCATTATAATCTCGAAACATTTGACACGCTTTTTACGTCATCTATTCTATCTTTGTTTTCCATAGCACTATATTTTGCTACGAAACAAATGAACTTTCGTTACTGAACTAATGGCTTTCCTTGTTAAATACCTGAACGATTTTGATGCAACTTGAAAAATAAATATGTACATAAAATCATCAAAAGATATCCATATTAAAACTATATGGTTTGCAAATTAATTGATCTGAACGTAAGTTCATCGTCCAACGAAAAACCAGTTACCAAATTAAGCTCTCACAATATGTGGCGGCATAAAGTTTTGATATGCAATGTTTACGCCCTCTGAATAACGTATAACTCATCGAAATATTACGTATAACTCGCCGAAGTATTATTGTCATTATTATTGTTGTTACTATGATTAAATTAATGCTGTTCAAATAAATAAACATGAATGGAATATCATTGGTTAATAATTGACAATAATTTAGTTAATGCTTGAAATACTTGCCCAAATCTAAACATATAGAGAAAATTTTTAGTAAGGTTTCACAGCGAGCTATCGGCAACTAAACTAATGTTTCGCCAGTTACAAAGTACGGCTCAAACGAACTCGAGAAGCTCAATTTAAGAAGACTTTATGCATCTAGTTTTACAATCTTTTCCCCGATTTCTAATCAACTGAAACATGTACTGTTACGGAGAAAAATAATGTAAATAAAGTACATACATAGAGTATTCGCCTTTCTTTTTTGATTATAATATTTATTGTTACACGTTACTGGGAACTGAGTGGCCATCCTTTTTCTACAGTAAAGAAAATCTTAATGGAGATTATCTTGCTGTACGTGCAACCTTTACTATTAATGGTTACTCTACAGCTTTCTTTTAGTTCGATTCTCTTTACTTTCATGACATTCTCAAAAACATTTCCACGATTCGCACAAAATGATCGCGGAGCAGATTCATTTATGATTTGTATTACCGAAATTGAATAGTAAAATTTTCCAAGACATCTGGTTATTATTATTATTATTATTATTATTATTATTATTATTTTGTTAACCTTTTCGTGATCACAATTGACTTATCTGGGCTTTTATTCTGATAATTCTTAGGAAAAAAAATTGTCAAGAAATGTCATCGTATTGTAAAAAAAGGAAACAACACTACAGACTAAGTCACTTACTCCAAAGCCATTGCATTTCTTTGAACTACACGTCATTTCTTCCCAGAAAGTGATTAAATGTTGACGTCACCAATGGCCTGCACAAAATCAATCAACCAGAATAGTCTTGACTGACTGCCTGCAGACTGAAGAACCATCCTAAACTCGGATAGGGTTCATCACTGTCGACACAGTCATTGCAGATATGGATAAAGTCAGCACCGAGTTTCTACTGTAAGAGATTTTGGAGTAAGCACCCTTGTCGACGCCCTGGCAGTAGACAGGATGGGCAGGTTGAACATCAGACGTTACATTCATCATTTCATCGTTTGTGCTTAAAAGACCAAATCACTAGCGGAAATCATAATCACAATTTTCCACAAAACCGAGGATCGATGCAAATTTAAGAGGTACTGTGCTTAAAACCTATCCTAAGTTAACTTACTTCCTCGCTACTCTCTCCCTTTTATCTTCCATGATATCTAGTCTCTATTCTCGCATTTTGAAATTGTTGTGTTTCATTGTGCCATCCTTACCACAACTATATAATTAACACTGCAGGGGAGATTTGTTAGTTACATCCATTTTTCATCCCTTTGATTTTAGTTTCCCCTCTGAGCTACAATGGTTGACACCTCTCCTCTGCACACTACTAAACTTTTAGAACAGTTATTGCTAAAATCATTACACTTTTTACTTAAAAAAGCTTTCTCGTTTAAGTTAATGTAATAACTGTTTAAAAAATTCGTTGGATCTAGAAAACCCAATGCGTCCACCGATTTGCACTCTTTCTTTCCTATCGAATGATAGATTTTCTTCTCTAACTTTTTCACAATTTTCTCTTCAGAATGCAGTAATTAATGTTTTTTCGTGTTATAATGGGAAAACAAAGGTGAAATGAATGTACCATTGTCTCTCCACTAAACTAAAATAATTTTAAAAATCCAAAATTTCTCAGGCAAAAGGCCGTGGGGAAAAACTTAGGCTTTTTAATTTTTTTCCCAAGCCCTTGCATCTCTAGTTATCAGTGCTATTTGTAATAACTATTTGTAATAAGCTTGTATTTATAACATCCTAGTTACAAGTTACTTACCTGGGAGGAAAATGTGCATACTAAATAATCAGAAAGCGATAAGAAATAGATGTCTATAATAATCCCACGCAGAGAACCTTCTGAATATCGTCGTCCAATTCCTGCGGTACGAGCTATCTCTGTGTCTCCCAAAATTTCATAATTAGGATATCTGCAAATATCAAATCACAATTTGAGAAATCAATAATGGAATGAAACATATTCTGTAATTATAGTCTTTAATAAAATCATAGGAACTAATACAGTCAGTCGCTACAAGACTAATTTCTTACTAACAGATATTATTATGAATATATATATATATATATATTTCTCTCCTCAGTAAAATGGCGTCTTGTTTGCTGTAAGTCAATATTGGTAGAATGTTGAACCAGGAAATAATTATATGTATATATATCTTGGTTCAATATACTCCCAATATTGACTTAGCAAAGATAGCGTTTTATTGAGGGGAAATATTTTTAATAGCGTTTTCATTTGATGGTTAAGTGAAAAAAAAAGAAGAAAAAAATGTAAAATTCATATGTACATTACACATTAGTGCCGCGGTAGTGTAGTCGGTAAGCCGTCAACCTGTGAACTGGGCCCCAGGTTCGATCCCTTGTGGGAGCGGGAGAGTGAGGACCCATCTTTAAAATGAGTATGTGGGGCAACTGGAGAAGTAAAGAGGCCGAGCGAGGTGCTGACTACATCATTTCTGTCTGTGCCGAAATCAAGAAACTATGAAGTCTTTATTTCCAAACACAGCCCTTGGGCCTTCATGGCCTGTCCCTCTGACCTCTACTTTTTTCTTTTTACACAACATACTATTACTTATGACTGAAGAAATCGTGTCAATCTTCAAGAAAGAAAATAAGAGAAATGTAGAAAGTACTATACATTACCAAAAAAGTTCGCTAAAATTTAAAATTACAAAAAATAAATAAATAAATAAATAAATAAATCTAAGACGAAGTCGAACTCAATGTAAGTGAAAAGCAATACGGTAAACATTTAGTTATATCAATCACACAACTACCAAGAACATATCACTACGTACCTAGGGAATACACATAAACAGAACTTTAGCCGATTAGGATGAAGACTAAATAATGTGGTGAATCAAACAATTCCTATCAAAACAGCTAATGCAGAATGCGAAGGAACCCTAGAGAAAGCGAACAATTCCAAGTGAAATGTGGTCTGAAACAAGATAACGTACTGTTTCCTATTTAACGTTCTGAAAGACAAGGTAAAGAGAGTAAAAAGTATGGTTACAAACTTACCTATGTTCGCTAACGACATTATGAATAGGGACTAATGTACAAAAGAATATGGCCTTCGTATAAGTGAAGAGAGAACTTCCATCAATACATACAGATAAAATTACGAGGAATCATTGCACGAACTTTCAATTTTTTCCATTTAATTTTCATTAATGAATTCTCTTTGAAAATGCTGATACTTACTTTTCCTTAGCTTCTAAGATTACTTTTGGATCATCGGACGCCAAATAAATTCTCTTTTTATCTACATTTTGTTTCATTGCAAGTTGAGCATAGTATTCTTCTACACAATTCATATATTCTTCTACGGAATGGAATGCCGCCTCAGATCCTACTTTGTCAGTCCGCCTAATATGAACACTGAAATTAAAATCATTAAATACAATAATTTTATATTCTTTGTTTGCAATAAATAAATTTAGATGCTACAGCGCACCACATAGCTAATAAATTTTGATTTTTAACATAAAATAAATATTTGCCTCTTTTGGATATAACTATTTGAAAAGATATGCAGAAGAGAAGTTATTTCTTCTATCAATCTCGTCTAGAGAAACAATGAAATTTAGAGTGAAAATTACCAAATGGATAATAAATTAAAAATTAAGAAAGAAGAACCTAAAAATGAATATGTATCAAAATATAACTTTCAAAAAGCTAATTTTCGACACATTTATACAATATTTAGGGAAGAAAAATTTGAAATGCTAGTGAATTATGATAATGTTGATGAGGCAATAGATTATTTTTATTCTAAAGTGAATCAAATTTTTGATAAAAATGTACTGAAAATGATATCTTCAACTAAAATTAAATACTCATGTTGGTTTGATAATGAAATAATTACGACAAATAAACAAAACTAAATGCATTGAAGAAGAATGAAATATTCAGAATATGATAAAATAATGTTTAGACAACTCAGAAAACAATCTATACACATGATTAACAAAGCAAATAAGAAATACAGAACAAGGGTTAAAGTCAAATAAAATATGTTTTTGGAATTCGTTAGGTAGTAAAAACATAAATGCTAAAAATAATAATAATAGAGTAGTGACATGGAGAAAATGAATTAGATACAAATAATTCAATTGCGAGGGCTTTGTTGATGTCTTTAAATCAGTTTATGAAAATTCAAATTATTGTAAAATTAATACTCTAATTCAGTTACACAGTTTAGTCCCACACATTTTAGTATTGAATTTCATTACAGTTGAAAAATTTAGAAACGCGGTTAAGAAGCTCAACTTGAAAAAAGCTGAAAACTTAGATGGTCCAGATGGTTTTCCATCGTATATACTGAAAGCTTATGTACAAGTATTAGAGAAACCACAATGTATTATTTACAATTTAATCATAAAGACTATAGCCTATTCAACCATATGGAAAAAAAACTCGTATTTCACCTCTCTTTAAATCAGATGTTAGTAAGATTGAAAATTATAGACCAGTTACAATTTTATGTGCTCCGTCTAAATTATTAGAACATATTTTATATAATCGTATC
This sequence comes from Thermobia domestica, assembly GCF_964235325.1. NCBI lineage: Eukaryota > Metazoa > Arthropoda > Insecta > Zygentoma > Lepismatidae > Thermobia > Thermobia domestica. The sequence continues at coordinate 173,326,539 of NC_137462.1, forward strand.
CTTACTCATGTTAAAAAATCATATATTGATATTAGATAGCTGGTTTCTTTCCAGGAAGGTCAACTATTTACAACTTAATGACGTATACACATAATGACGTGATCTGTATTAAATAGAAGATCAACTTTACATTCCATACATTTTGATTTTTCTAAAACATTTGATAACGTTAATTATTCAATTTTATTGTTCAAGTTATCTAATATGGGTTTTTCAAATCAATTCATGTTTCTATTACAATCTTTATTTAGTAAATCGTGCTCAATATATACTTTAGAATCATGTTGAATCTACTGAATTTGTGGCAACTTCGGGAGTATCCCAAAGTTCAAAACTAGGCCTATTATTGTTTTTGATTATTATTAATGATATACTGCATTATATATGCAGCTAATATAAAACTATATGGAGAAATTAAAGGTAATGATTTTATTACTATGCAAAATGATGTAGATTCACTTTATAAATGGTCAGTTGAAAATTATTTACGGTTTACCATTAAAAAGTTCTTATATATATATTATATTTTCAACAAAAAGCTTATATAATACATACTACACAATAAACAGACAACAGCTAAATAGGGTGAATATGTGTAAAGATTTGCATGTGGTAATGGATGATCGTTTAACCTTCAAGGCTCATATAAATGAAATAAGAAATAAAGCTTATAGAAGCTAGGTTTTATAATTAGGAATAGTTTTGATTTAAATGACAAGCAGCTTCAAATTACTATATAACACATAAATTATAAGTAAGCTGCAGTATGGTTCACGCGTGTGGTTTACTTCATGTAACATGAATGCAAATAAATTAGAATTGATTCTGAAGAAATTTTTACGATTTCTCTACTATAAGAAGTATCATATATCTGCACTAAGATTAAAGATTTTATACTCTACGTTGTTGTCTGAATTTCACTGTATTAGCCTTGAGGCTAGGAGTGTAATACACCAGCAAATTTTGTTATACAAAATTGTAAACTATAAGATATATATTTAAGAATTTTTGGAAAATGTCTCATTTAATGCTGTTGGAATCAGAAACAGAAATAGAAATTTATTTAAATATGATATCACAAGACTGAAAAGTTCTAGAACTTTTCTTTACTACATTTATGCAAACTACGTATATAATGATCTAGAAGTAAAAAATCCAGTTTTGGATTTAGGAGTATGCTTGATAACGTTTATAAAAAACTATAAAATGAATAGCTAAAAACTCAAATGACTAACGGTAGGATTAATAAAACATCGTTGTCGAATTTGAATTTTAGCATTGTATTAGACACTTATTATTGTTAATATATGCTATTAACAAGATTATATGAGTTCTTCGACATGAGTATTAGATTACTAGACGGTAGATTTCAGTATTTAGTAGTTATTTATTTAGATTATTTCTTTTCATTGCTTGGTTTTGTCTTCATATTTTCTCTTTTTACTATGGATGTAAATAATCTTCGTATGTTATTTAACACGTACATTATTTTATTATATTGCTTATTAATATTATCTAATTTATGTAAACATTATTTGTAAGCTCTCTTTAATTGGAGCTATTTACTTTGTTGAAGACATAAATAAATAAATAAATAAAGCTTAGGTGTCCGGATTATCGTGCCCTAAACACTATTTACTGAGTCCAGTAAGGGAAAGTTGAGCTCCAACCCATTCTCACATTTTCAAACTTTAATTTCATATTTCCTTATGTTTGAAATAGTTTAAATTTGCTTGTGTCGAAACTGATCGATATTTCGAAAAGAACCTGCAACTTTCTTTTCTAGAACAAAGCCCAGATATACATATCAAGAACATATTCTTGTTTTCACTATATATTGTACTACCTTTATTTCCTTCAAAGTTATCTACTGGTAAATATTCTATTATTAATTAGTGTTTCACGTAGCTAAGAATATAATAGATTCAGCTAGACTTGTGCCAGCTTTTGCGTTTAGATAGAAATACCAAGAGGAAGGCGAATACTTTTTGAAAAAAAAATATATGACCCTGTTGATTTTTTTAAAGACTGGAACATATGATTTAAGATTGCATACCCGCATATTGACCAACAATTCATGGAGATCGAGTTAATAACATACCAACAATCTAATTAGCACACTTCTAATTTCATAATTGTAAATTATGTATAGCAACTGAGAAAAATGATCAACGATGGTGGCTCAGAAACTAACTATTACGAGTTTTGCAGTAATTGCTATAGCTTGTTTTCAAGTACGAAAATGTTTGAGACAGTCATATGAAGTCTGGTAATTACAATGATTATATTGTTACAATTATCACAATTCACATATGTAAAAAGCTGATGACTAAAAGTTTGTTTCCACACATATTTCACTCGTGATAAATTCAGTTTACGAAATGCTTCTTGACACTCACCCAACAATAGGTCTTCGGAACCCAAGTTTTTCCGCTGTCGTCGCAAGAAGTTTCTGTAGATCCGATTGTGGCCTTAGCAGGTACTTTAAGAACTGTCCAACCCACCATGCAGACGGATTTCCATGTAAACGTACTATTCGATCAGACAGATCATGAGGAACTGCTAAGGGAAGGAAAGGTGGCCTCGGAGACAATGAGTCAATGATTGGCAGCTTTACTACTTGCGTACTGCGCTTCCCTACAAGAGAACATTGAATCACATATCGCACTGATCTTTTAAAGACAGTAATAAATACACAAGTTATTAAGTAACTTTACATACAGTATTAATCTCAATTTTGCTTAATTCAACTGTTCGTTTTGTTTCCATTCTCTTCTCTCAAATTTAGTCTACTTTTGAAGTAAATAATCAAAAGGAAATCACTTTTACTTCTCTAACCTGCTACAAATTCATTCAAAAGATCATTAATCGTCGAACTTTCGCTATGTTGTGTCACAGCACTGTCACAACATATATAAGAAAGAAGGATTTAATGAGAATAGAAAGTGTAGTAATCACCTATACAGGTAACAAGTATTTATATACCAATATATTATTAATCATAAAACTAACCAAAAACAAAATGGTTCAAGATTTTTATGCTACGAAAATCTCGATATATATTTTCTCTTTTTCTTCTTGCCTCTGTCATGACAATGCTGACAACAGTCAACGAAAATTCAATGACTAACAATTTGAACGAGTTCGTAACAATATACAGAAGGTTAAGTACCTTTCAAGATTATAAGACAGCTTTACAAGCAGCTTACATTGACAGTATTGTTAAGGATTTTTCCTATACCCAGCTCCAGCCATTGTAAATAACTTCATACAATGAAGAACATAAAAAATTTAGAGAAAGATCCACATAGTATATACAAAATAAATTAAGTGGCGTACACATTGGGATATTTGGAGTATGCCCTCTCTTCTTGAGCGATATTATGGAGAACGAAACATTTAGTATATTAAAATACTTATACATAAATCATATTTGTCCTAAAAGGAAATTAAACTGAATCCTGAAACCCCCTTAAAGAAATTCTGGGTACACCACTGAAATAAACTGAGGATTTTTTCAATACCTTTCGTACAGTACAGAAATCTGAGTGTCCGACAATTAGGGCGGTATAAACTGCGCACCCAGATTTCCTCCCTAAAACAGCTTAGACATAGTTACTATCATTCATTTAATAGTATTTTGTAGACATTATGTAACTCACTTTCCAACTTCTTGATTTTCTTTATTGTCTTAATCTACCAAACATTTTAAAACACAAGGGTGAGCGCAGCAAAGACTCTTTTGATCAATACCTTTAAAATACGAATTTAATATATACTGTACATTATATATGTATTATGTACTAACTGGAAGTTGGTGAATACTTCAAATTATATGCCAGTAGCCGAACTCCCTCTATAAAAATTGTTGTGTGAGTACCTTAGAATTCTGAAACTTATAGTTTTGGATAGCGCACATGATAGTTCCTAAGTAAAGTCTTGATCCGATTAAGGTAGGTCCCATAGTTTTGAAGCTATGGATCTTTAAAGTTATTTTTTTCACGTTTTCGACAGCCTATAATTCCGAAAGGAAGCATTTGTGCATCCTGGTTGGTCTATACTTTTTGTCTTATCTTCGTGTCATAAATCACCTCCCAAATATTGTCGGTGTTGTTTTGAAAAACCCTATATATATATATATATATATATATATATATATATATATATATATATAGTAGAGTTGCATAGAGTACAAGATACACTATACAACTTAGAAGTTGTCGGAAAAAAAGGTGCAAGAAAATTATCCTGAAAATTGCGTATCAATCTTTCTTTACCGTGAAGTTTCTTTTTCTTCGTATCACATTTTCTTCTTCATTTCTTTCTTCTGCACTATTTTTGCACCGATTTTCTTGGCATAACATCTTTAAGCATGAAAGAGTGATGCGAAATATTTGTAGATTTAGACAAGGCAATATCCTGAAAGGTTTCCTCCTATCTCATACCGTGTCAATAGATTGGATCACTATTTTATTTAATGGGATACACGTGCTCTTATTTTCTGTGACTCAAGAGGACTACTAAGACACATGCTTTGAATGTTGTCAACCAGAAAGCTATTCATCGTATCTTAATTTCAAAACGAAGAAATGGGATGCCGTAAGGTCAGTCGATGCCGCTTTTTTATCAGTTAATAATGACTAGAAAATAATAATAATAATAAAAACTGTTTAGTTCATAGTCCTACACTTGTGAGCCAGTGGGCTTAAGAATACCGATGATAATTACAAGATAGCGAGAGAACACGTAGGAAGAAAGCGGTAAAACCCACTAATACGATGATCTCCACCACAAATTTGAAGATCTACGATAATCCATGGACCCTTCACACCAAAGGTGAGCGCCTTGTCACTAAGTCACTATGTCCTCCAACCCCTTTGTGATGATTCGACAACTACAATGCATATAAATCGCCAACAACAAAATACAGTACTACTATATAACAATTCCTAATATCATGCTTCTTAAAACTTTTAAAACAGCTAATAGTACACAATTGTATATATCATCATAACAGTTTCCCTCCAAGATGCTATATTAAGTAGTACAAACATTTAATCTTTCGAAAGTTTCAGCTTCCACTTTCTTTTCTATATCTTATCATGACGTTAACAAAGGATTAAAACTTTTACGTTTTTTAACGTCAAGTTCACTCTCTGCAAACTGATTTTTATTTTTAATTATTTATATTTTAATTGACTGATACGCTCCTTAATTCCAGTTCGTGTATCCCCCTTTCTCATTTTATATAATTTCCTGTGTATTGACAGATGGCCTCTTATACCTCTCAACCAAAATACATTAATATTTGTAATCTGTGAGCGACTTCCAAATTTTGCAAAGAACTACGATAGGTTTTATTTTATATTTAAAAACGATCTTTTCACGGTGATAACTAGAATATCCGTGCTTTCTGCCATCAGAAAGCCACTTTAAAAAAAAAAAAATGGTTTGTAGAGATGTCGTGTATGTTTTCTTTTCCCAAATACATGAGGGTTCAAACCCCCTTTATTTTCTATTAGTTTTATTTCTACACATAACTTACAAAGAAGGTTACTTACCTGGCCACTGACCACGAGATATACCTGAGGGATCAGTACAGCTGTTACTCACAGGAAGAAACACCTCTTCCCATCCAGCTGCATGGTAACGCCATCCTTTGGATTGCAATATTAGTGTGCGTTCAGTTGCGTATGCAACGATAAAGCAATATACAATATGATGTATTTGACAACCATATCCACAGCCCTGCAAAGAGAGTTACATTATACATTTAAAAAAAAGCACTTATGAAATGCAAATGAAAATTCAATACATGAATTCACATCGCTTAAATATATTTGCTTCTGTGGAGTAGTTACACAATTGCGCACTTAACTTTCACTTAAAGCAGCAAACTAACAGAGATTTAAATCATACTGACCTCTATTATTGGTAGTAACTACTGGTTACACTAAGCGACAAAAATTTCACTTTCAGTAAATTGACGCTATAAAATGTAACAGTTACGTAAGTTAGGCTTTAGCTCCTAACTTGGCGTTATACAGGGTTCCAATATACATTTTGAAACACCCTGTATTATCGACTTTAGCTAGCTTATTACCATAGAATAAAAGATACAGTCGAAATACTCATATATTTCGATGACTGTGTTACCTATTATCAATTTATCACGTATGTTACCATATTTAACGATTCAACTTACTTAACAGAAATTAACAGGCTTCGTGAGAATAATATGCAAAGGTTATTTCCCTTCACAAATTCTTAAGTTCTAGGTGGAATACCGTCTAAGAGTTTTCATTCAATGCCAAAGCTGAATTGAATCTAGCTCTTTGACAATTCTGTGGGTGCATACAAGAACCTGATATGTTACAATTAAAGCATTTTGAAATAGAGCTGCAAAGTTTTCGTGATATAAAACCTACATTTATTGCTTTGATCATTACATTTTGGTTTCAGTACTTAGTAAATGATCATAAGTTATATGCGAAAATGTTACGTACACAATTGTTAGAAAGAAAAATGGCAACTTCAACAGACAGGTCTTAGCGTGCATGAACCTGATATGTTACATGATAGTGAAACTATTCATGATTGTAACCACTTTCTTCGTCTGCTAGCGTTTCTATTTCGCTTTCTACGTCTAGATCTCTTTCGGTATTGTGACCTGCAGAAAACCGTAATTTCTTTGGCGATGGAGTAACACTCTGAATATATTTGCCACGTTCAAATCATTCTCAACCGGCTTCCTATGCACTCAAGCAGAATATTTATTCTAACCGCTCATAAATAACACTCCAAACAAACAATAAAGCACGAGTGTAGTGTCAATAGGACGCACTGTTGCCGTCACTAAATTTATACCAAAAATGTGTATATTTTGCTAGTGTCAATAACAATGTTAGTATCAATAATATACAAACTCTTAAAGAAGACATTTTAAAGTAAATTCAACATATTACATATGGTGCTATGAAGATTATACAACGCGTTGACTAAGTTTGTACATCGCTTTCTGTATAAGAAGGTAAACGATGCAGCATTTTTTTTTTTTTAAACCACCAGCTCAATCGGAATACCACCCACCCTCAACTAGAAGGACTTGCTGATTTCTCTCTCTTATGTAACAAGGAAAATTGTGGCTTACTTTAATGGTGTTCTGCTTCCTTTGAAGGCGTGTGAGGATGAATTGGTCGCGCCGACTTTACTTTCGTAGTAGTCTCGAAATTCTGGTGGAATATAAATAAGAAGCTTTTGTAAGAGAGAAGTTCTTCCTCCGAAGTACAGAGCAAGCAATTCCTCGAAATGTGGGTGCTGGCTAATCCTGACAAATGTTAATTGTTTATCAGTTAGTTATATCAGAGTAGGAGTAAGGGATATGGACAATACCAGGTTTCTCTTTGATAATTTTAATTTTTCACCCTGAAGCTTTCTGTATGTTAACTGGTTTATCCTGAACACATTCTTTACGGAACACTAATGATGAAACAACACGAGCAAGGGAAAATAACATATTTCTCATCATTTCTGTTTCTTGGAAAGCTATGTTGATATTCTGTATTCTGTATTCTAATGATGTCGTCCCACTGATGTGGAGTGTATACTGCTGTTATAGATCTTTTCTTCTTTTCAATAATTCCCAAATCCCTGTCAGAATGTAGGAAAATATGACCAGGTAACGGAAAATTATGTTGTACATCATCGAAAATCCACCATAATATCGTTTGCATCAAGAGCAGAATGCGGCGAGAACATATTAGGTTCTTGCACGCTACAAGCGTTAATTCCAATTCCTGATAACATATGCGCGCCAGCTTTTGGTGGACTCGTAAACTTCCACAACTCTGCGTTTTTCTCAGGAAGTAGATTGACCTCTGGAGCCTTCATAACTGGCGATAACTCACTTTTTACAAAACTGTCACATATCAAATTCTTGCATGCACCCACAGAATTATGGTTGTACCAACGATGCCTCTACCTGATCTTTGGGGAGAGAAAGAATAAATTTATTCTGCCATACAAGCCATACTTGTTTTAAAACTTAAGTCGGTTTGATGGAGATAGGGAAATGAAACCGAAGTTGCTGATCACGGGGCAATACTGCAATTTTTCAACTCACCGTGATCGGATAGAATTATTCATTGTTCAGGAAATTACGAACTCTCTCGTGACTACACAGCGTACATACCCTCGACGCAGGAAACCCAAATCGATTCCCGATAGGAGCCTGTGGTTTGTATCCCAAGCCTCTGAGCTGAAAGGAGCATAAACTCCAATCGAACCAACAAAACCAAGCTAAGGCAATTTCAAATACAAAAACAAGTCAACAGCTAAGACGGAAAAAGTTTAGAACCTATGATTTTCATTGGGTAACTTTTGCAAACATCTCTTAATGCTGCGTGTCCGAGTAGTCTCCCATAAAAAAATAATATTTTTTCTTACATTACATTACGATAGTGAAGTGAAAATTGTGTCCCAGTTACACAAAACAAATCAAGTATTTTTATTTATTTAATGTTTCAGGTTTTATTGACTTGGTTTTAGTGAGAATCAATTGATATTTAGGAAACTGGAAATGTGCTTCAACCAAGAGAAGCCTCGGTGTGTACTGTAGCTTCACGAAACAGAGCTTCCTAAAACAGTGCAAAGGAACTTTCAAACTATATATGGTAAGATGACACCAAACGTGAAAAACATTCGGTCATGGTATGACAAGTTCAAGAATACAGAATTTGTGATATCAAGATCTGGTCTACCATCGATGTCAGCAGAAACGGAGGAAACAGTGCGGCAGGCCTTTGTAAGAAGTTGCAAAAAATATATATACTATATCTGCAGTGTCTCACTCACGTGAATTAAACAATCTAAAAACTTTTTTTCCATGACATTTTAACAAAATGGTTACTGTTTCGTACCAATGAAGTGCAAATTGTACATGCTTTATTACCCAATGACCACACACTTCAGAGCAATTTTGCAGCAGAGAGGTTACGTTTTACGTAAGTAGTTATTTTAACAGATATACCGTCCGATTTGGGGTTCAAACCGTCCAAGATTTCTGTCAAAACATATCAGAGACAGGTTAAACTGAATGTATGATATGCGCTCATACTTCATAAAATTGTTGGGCTTTTCTTTTTTGATACAGAATATCACATCAATCGTGTATCTGAATATGTTGCAAGCGTTTGCTGTTCCCCAATTATTTGACCATAACACTAGTCATTATTCGAGAAAGCCCTTCCCTTCATTATGGTGTGGAGTTTTGTGCTTATCTTAATACGATTTTCCCGGGCGATGGATTGGGCGTGGTAGACTGATAGCTTCGCCTCTCCGCTCTGCTGACATTATTATTTATTTTTTTTTTTTGGGGGGGGGGGTGAAGAACTCATTATGCACGCAACGTCAGTACCTGATCTTGCAATATTACAAAACAGGATATCCACAACCACTGTCTGGATACCATCAGTGACATTAGCCAATATATGGGGTAAAACTGAATCGCCTAGATGTGCTACATGCTATCAATAGTGCTCATGTGGAGATTTCTTAATAACTCACGCAAAACTGGATTAGTTTGCCAAACGTTTCCCTTCATTTTCAAATTTTCATTATTAATCTAACAAAAGTTATTGATTTTTATAATAAGGTAAAGACTTCTCGGACACCCTGTATTGTAGACTTAAAGATAGGCGTGAATTAAGCATAGAAAAGAAAAAAAAAATGTGACGCATTTTTGTCTTCAGTGCAAGGGTTCATATTAATGGTGTCACAGTGCATTTTTCAACTTCTTCACACGTATCTTCCTCTACAACTACTGTGGCAGGCGATTATGAGTGCTTTACCTTACATGCAAAGCAGTCGAAAATACTTAAGTAACTCCAGGAATATGACCCTTGTTCCTCTTGGTACTCCCTCCAGTACATTCACAGTTCTTCTCACCACCATTTTATTAATGCAAAAAGTATGAAAGAAAGAAAAAAATATGAACAAATAATTGTCGATTTCGTTAGTGCTTACTGCGCGTCTCATATATCCCTAATCAATTCGGCGTTAATAACTATTCACTACATACCACATACACATATATATTCTTCTCTTCTCGAAATAAGAACTCCAGTACAATGAACACATTATTATTATGCGGTAAGTATATTTGAATACATTTTGTAACAAATAATAATAATTTATTGAAAAATATAAGTTCTGTTTTATTTTCATATACATCTTAATGTTCGAATTCTTACTGATTTTTTTCCTACTTTAAAGATGGATTATTAAAAGTAGATTCTTTTTTTAATTTAAAAAAGTTATTAAGCAGAATAAGCACGGAATCAGTCCAAAACTAAAACTTAAATAATTCGTTGTCAATCTGTGTTACAAAACGAAATATTGAAAAACAGTTGCTGTGCCACGAGTTGCAAGGTCTTAAGTTATTTGAAGTATGAGGGCAATTCGAAAAAAAAAAATCCATTTGCGCATGTACGAGAAATGGCCGGGAAGAGTGACGTCAGTCCTGGGTGCTATGTGCAGTAATTCAGTAGATAGTGAGCAGCGGAAGGAGAAGGTTGTGTTGCAGTTCACTCGTCCGCTATAACAACTGAAAATGAACGCACTAATAGAAAAACCTGCCAAATGTGAAGTGCGTTCAGTAATACGATTTCTCAGTGCGAAAAAACTTTCGGCAGATGCGATTCATCTCGAACTGTGTGGTGTTTATGGACCAAACGTGATGACTGAAGGTGGTGTACGTGAATGGTGTCCCATGTTTAAAGATGGACGAACTGATGTGCACGATGCGGCAAGAAATCAGCAGTCAGCAATGAACTCGCATCTCTTCAGGCACATGAAACAGTGGCTTGCGTTCCACGCTTCGACAATGAAAATGCGTTTCACAATGCTGTTAGCGGGTGGTTTCATTTCCAGGCGGGAATTTTACTGCAGAAGGAATTTCAAATCATTAAAAACATTACGACAAGTGCCTCAATTTCAATGGTGAATATGTTGTAAAGTAATGTAATGTACTTTTCTAATGCGTATAATAAAAGTTCAGTGTCTACGAGTTTATGTCATTGATAACCAAACAGCGTTTTTTTTCGAATTGCCCTCGTATGAAGTAATAAGTTATTGTTTTGAATTTTCTTTTTTAAAATTATCAATTATGTTATACCAAGATATGTTTAAGTTGACTTGATCTATGATCAGGGATAGCTTTCCAGTTTTTACGACTGGATCCCTTAAATTGCCCAGTAACAGAACCCAATAACAACTAGAAAATCAGGCAAATATTAAAATCAAACAGACTATAAAAGTTACGTTTCACTACTTCAGATTGAATTTATCATCCAGTTAATCAGCGTAACGTAGCTTCTCCAAGAAACGCCTGAAGTTCTCCTAGGCACTGTATATACCTAACACAATACTGCATTTCATGGCTAATTTCAATATAATAAAATGTATACCTTTAACAATCACCCACTGACAAATTAGCTGGCCACCATAAGCTTTGAGCACACATTATTAAATAATAATAATAATAATAATAATAATAATAATAATAATAATAATAATAATAATAATAATAATAATAATAATAATAATAATAATAATAATACAGGATGTTTCAAAAAGGTTTGAACGATTTCAACTTCTTAAATGTTTTTATTAATTACTTAACATGTTACTTAGATTACTTAACATCTATTTCCAGGTTACTTAGTATTTTACACATAAGTACTGTAATTGCCCGAGTTTTTGTGGTAAAAACTGTAATACAGTAACTCTGAAATTCTCAACGTGAGCCCCCTTTGTTAGCCTGCATACATCAATTCGGTAATATAATTCTCTCCAGCCTTGTTTCAACAGTTTGCACTCCAGTAATAATGCACTCATGCAGTTCGCGGACATCTTGGGATAGAGGTGGTTTGCACACAATGTCTTCCCCACAGAAAAAAAAAAATCGCATGTTATTAAGCTTGTTGATCTTGGTAATCAACATAAAAGCCTTTAATCACTGTGAGTAGCTCGCCCAATACAGTGGTGTGACAGTCTCTCATTAATGCAATTCCTAACATTGCGATAAATATTGCAGAAAGCTCAATCCAGTTGATAGATAAAGTTTGTTCTGTTATGTTCAAGCTCTGACAGAAGCCAATAGTAAGCATGTGTAAAGCTGTTTCTTCACTCATTTTTTTCGCTAAAGAAGTATGGACTGTACATTTTGGAAGACAAAATGATGCAAAATACATTTGTTTTTGGTGAATCATGCACAATTTTTATAAAGCTTCTCAGTTCCCCAGATATGAAGAGTTTGTTTACTCTTTCTATCACTTCTCCTCATAACTGAAACACAAGTTGTTCAAAAAATCATCGTCACTCCATAACCCTTAGAATGATTCACGAAAGTCTTTGCGGGATGTGTGATCATTAGGTGCTAAATGTTGTAACAACTGCACTACTATCCATTTCATAAAGATAGGCCCCTGACTTCGTGGTGCTGCCGTGACGTTCAGTCAAAACTTATATTGCATTGTCGTACCTCGTTGGAATTGCTGAAATGTTGTCTTTTCAATACTTAAGACATAAAAATTTTCTCTGTACTATGTAGTGAGAAAAAAATAAAAATTAATGAAAAAGTGCGTATTTTTTCGTACTTTTTTGGTAGATCAATGTTTAGAGGACTATATCTCAGAAAAGAGATCACGTGAAATAATTTCCTGTGCACAATATGTAGATGCATCCATTAAGTGTAAGTTGTGAAAAGTTCAATTTTCATCACTTGATACTTTTTGTGTAATTAAAACAAATGTACGACGCTCTGATCTCCTTTACCATGGTAGTTAGAGAAACGTACAAAACACTGTTCGAAAATTTGGAAGTCTAGTGTTCCAAATATTTGAAACTATTAACATAAAAAGGTTTAGTTGGTAGAGTATTTATTTTTTTAATTTTTTTTTTTACTTCAACATGTTCTCTGCGGTGAGCCATGTTGCAGCCCAATCTTTAAATTCCCCGCGCTTATATGAGGAAACAGCATACAGTAAGTGGAAGTGCGGCAACGCTGTCGTGCAGTGTTGTCGCGTTCAGGAAGTTTGTAGCGCGAAGCTTACTTCATAAGAATGTAATAGGAAAAAGTATTTATTATAACCTTTCACAACATCATAAAAATAATAATAATGCATTACACATCTCAATTTAATCGAAATAAAACGTTGAAGTAAAACATCCGAAAACTCATCTATTTACTTCATTCACTTTCGTAATGGGTTTGTTGACTCATCGCTGCTCCTGTTATCTTCCTGTATACTTATTAACAATGGCTCCATTTCTACCTCAAGATCCTGTATCAGTATACACACTTTCCAGCTTACGAACATGTTAAAGGTTAAAAAGAAATGTATCCTTGGCAATCACGTGTTCACCTAAGTTCTGCGATCAATTCCCCTGCCGAATGTACAATAACACAGAATGGGTCCTTTGTTTTCTTTCAACGAAAAAAAAAAAAAAAAAAAAAAAAAAACAAAGCAATGAGTAGGTGACGAGGGCTGTATTTGGGTCTAATCACGTTGCACTGATTACGTCTTCAACACTTCCCTTCGGTTCGTAGGCGTCAAAAACTTAGACATGCACTCACACCATATGGGTTCATTGCAATGAGACGGACGAATAGGCATTTATATTTTCCTTAGTATATGTCGTGGCTTTTGATTATATATATATATGGATATTCCTTTACGAGCGGTGGTATTACAAAAAGAAGAGACAAAATTTTTAGGGATAATGAAATTGCAGAACTCATGAATGACTCCGACTCAGACGGTTATGAGTTAGTAATGAATAGTAATGACACTGATTATTCTGTGCTCAGTGGCGTATTCGGGAGTGAACAAGATAGTAACTCTGTTTCAAGTGAACCTGAGGCTGCGCCGGGAAAGAGAGAAAAAAAGTGTCGTTCCTATTCAAAGACAGATTCTGATGTAGCTTGGAGCGATAAAATTCAAGTAAATGCATACCCCTGTTTAGTGGTATCCCGGAAATTGATCAAAATGCTGGGCTATCTACAGAGTATTCCGCATATACAGTGTTTCAGCTGTTTTTACCGATGAAGTTTTATAGTAAAAAAAAAAAAAAAAAAAAAAAAAAAAAAAAAAAAAGTGGAATTGATTTTGAGTTGAACGTCTTGTTCAGCAGTGAGGCTATATGAGACGTCGACCTACTGATTAACGTGGAATCCAAACTACATGAGCTTCTCCCAGGAATAGTAGTAAAAGTTATGAATCAATACGCAAAACAGCAGATTGAGAAAAAGAAAAAAATACTAAAACAAAAATCTTTGTTTTCTAAATGAAAGCGTGTTACTTTAATTAAAAACAAGGAAATTTTTACACTAATTATTCACATAAGCCTTGTACGGAAGCCAGCTTTACGCGGTTTTACAAATCAACTACGCAAGAGCTATTAGTATGTCTGTCAAGTGGTGGAACAGATTTTCTGTGAAGTGTAAACTCAATATTACATATCAACTAAGGTTGTATCATATAATAAAGTTTATGCTTGTATTTGTTTCTGTGCAAGTGTATTTTGTACTGCGTGCAGTAAGTGAAAAACTGATAAAAAGCAACAAATTTTCGAAGACCATCACATGCAAATCCAAACAAAATAAGAGTTCGCTTTTCTAATTTTGAACATTTGGCACATTTTCTGTATATCCTGTTAATTTCTAAGAAATTGGTTTAAAATCTGTGGAGATAAAATTTTAAAAATATCTTTAAAAAGTGCCGGACAGTGTGCGTGACAAGTTTAAATACCCGTCCGTCTGAGAGTGTATACGCGCCAGGAAAATGTGGCAACGTAGCACTCCGTATAAACTGCGATAGCGAAGGGCGCAAAGCTGAGAAAATCATAATGTCATATTTGTGATTATTTATCTTTTAAAACAAGTCAAAACAGTTTGGTTGAAAAAGCTACTTTAAGATCTTTCTAAAAGTTTTTTAAGATTGTTAATACACCGCAGCAATTCAGAGATAATGATGTCTCACTTTTTACTGAATAACAAGAAAATTACTACGTGTTGAGTGATGAAATTTTCAGAACTTACAGGTAACATATGCATCTACATATGGTGCACAGGAAATTATTTCATGTTATCTCCTTTCCGAGATATAGTCCTATAAACATTGATTTACCAAAAAAGTACGAAAAAATACGCACTTTTTCATTAATTTCTATTTTTTTCTCACTACACAGTACAAAGAAAATTTGTATGTCTTAAGTATTGAAAAGACAACATTCCAACAATTCCAACGAGGTACGACAATGTAATATAAGTTTTGACTGGACGTCACGGCAGAACCGCCAAGTCAGGGGCCTATCTTTATGAAATGGATAGTAGATAGAGATACATCTGTAAACGCTTGCACACTACACGCCACGTAGTTATTCGAAACATCTGAATTTTTCGGTTAGCTCTTCGCTGTAGTCTTTTGAGGGCTGCGTTGAAAACAAGCTAGGACTCTCTCGATATCTGCTTCAAACGTGGAAGGTTTACCAGGCAACTTTCCCTTGCATTTTTTTCCAAATGCCTCGGAATTTTGCACGAAACTCACGTTGAACACACAACGGACTGACTAACGTGAAATTGTAGAGCACAAAATGCTTTGTTTGTACCACAGGCTGCCAACTTACAACTTGTCACTCTGCCACTTGGAGGAACAATTTCTAACTACTATGATCATCCCAAACAAAGCTTGAGGATATGGTTAAAAGCGTTCAATACAATTTTAATCGTTGACACAGTTTTACTGCTAATAGAATGATTTTTAAAGCCACGCTGTAGTAACATTATTATTACTATTTTAATGCTAAATAAATAAAATGAAATGAAAATATTGCATGTTACGTTATCATTTTGAAAAATATATTTTCCAAGATAGTTCACTATAAAAATCATGCATAGTTCATAACAACAAACATACTGCAAAATTTCACAGTAGCAACTTCGAGCGAAAACAAGAAATCGTCACGTTGTCGGAAATCGACATTCTGTACAAAATAAGATTTCCCCTTTTCCATCGACAATTTTAACTTTGTGTCACTTCTATAATCTATAAATTTCTTATCAGTGTTCACAACATTTACAAACATAAACACAGAAAATTTCCTTCTGATCTATTTTTGCGTTAGCTTTTGTGTAGTTTCATTTCTATCTGGTAGCAGAAATCAATATTAAACCGCTGTTCTGTTATTCTAATAAACTGTCTACAATTATATTTCTTGACTCATAGTTGAGTAACTTATTTTGTTCTTTCTCTAAAACGTTTTTTTAGTTTTCTGATTCATGGATTATTCTACGTCCAATTTGTAATTCGTCGTTATTTCTAGAGCAAAACACAAATATATATATATATATATACAGAGGGCCGAATTGCCTATACATGTCCCAGACTCCATCTCCATCAAACCACAAGTTACCAATTGCATCTGGTTTCTTGAAGATTAACAAACATCTACTACAACTTCGCAGTACTGTTTCACTATCGTGTACTGTGTGCATCATAGCTCTCAAAATTAGCATATATTGGAAAGAGTATACTGCAGCCCTTTTCCATGCCAAGTTTTCTGTGTTTAAAATTTAAAAACAGTGCAAAGAAAATGGACGCGCCATAGGATAGACACTTATCATGAACACAATTAAGCGACATAAAAATTAAGAGGTTCCAGTTATTAGGTCACCCAATTAGGGGTGTTGAATGCGACCGTGCAATGTAGTGACTCTAAGTGTGTATACGAAGTTACGTCGAATGGCCTTCTTACAAAACCACATCTGATGCTAACATGGCTACGTGTGTCCCAGAGAACCGTGAACTGTACTCTGCGAAATAAGTTTAATCTTCGGAACGTATTTAAGGGCCGGGGATACTAACGAGGAAGGTCCATAAACCATGAGAGTTGAATTTTCATGAAAATTAGTGACAAGATTCAGTTTAAGTTGCTAAGTAACATAGTAATAGTCACTCGATGCGCAAATGCTTCGTTGAGCTGCTACACTTACGCCATCTTGAAATCCAATAGGCAATGTAGAAGAATACCCTTTTAGCACAAAAACGCAAAAAGCTTTTGTAGATCTCTGTAGTGCTTGTATTTGTTGACCACAGCTTCTGATACAAGCACAGGTTTTGTCCGGCTTGGAGATGACATCTCATACTCGCTCGTAGAAGGCTCACTGTCACTAATTAATAGACTAGTTATCTGTTCCAAATCCATTTCGTTTGTCGAATCTTCATCGTTCACTCTCTGTGTCAGTGTCTATATCTAATGTGTCACTAACTGTTAGAGAAACGTCACCATTATATTTGTTTGCTATCATTGCAAGCAATGTATCTGCAAATGTCTTATCTTCTACCCCACTCTCACTCACGAAACTATATTTTTCTCTATTAATTGATTTAAAATGTTAACTACGTTTATCGGATTAATTGTTCACATTTTTTCACGGAACAAATGTTTCACTGGTCCAACAAATGAGTTCGTACCAAACGTCACACGCCTGCCCGCACCAAAATTACTGTACTACTAACGTTTGTCATTTGAAAACAGACACCCAGTTCCGTGCCGGAGAGGGGGGGGGGGGAGCGGGGCTACGGCCCCGGACGCCGAAATAAGGGAGGCGAAAAATTCGGGAGAAAAAAGAAAAAAAGATAGGAAAAACTGCTTGGAATATATGTATGGGGGCGCCGTCGTATACTCTCGACCCGGGCGCTGATTTTCCACGGCACGGCCCTTAAGACACCATACACCTCACCGCACACCCATGTTGCAATTGCCTATAGGA
The DNA here is from genome assembly GCF_964235325.1 of Thermobia domestica. Classification (NCBI taxonomy): domain Eukaryota; kingdom Metazoa; phylum Arthropoda; class Insecta; order Zygentoma; family Lepismatidae; genus Thermobia; species Thermobia domestica. The sequence continues at coordinate 173,344,372 of NC_137462.1, forward strand.
AAGCACTCTAAACTCTGCGTGCTATGTCTTAAAACCTTAAACAATAGTCTAAAGTCAAGAAAAGTAATAAGTATAATTTGTCAGTTTTTAATAATAAGGAGTACACTATTGGGGAAATTCACCACATTCCCATAGAGTATCTCAAGCACAAAAAAGAGCCATACATATCATTGTGAGTGTTAAAGCAAATGAATAAACAAGTCCCAAAATGAACTTCTTGATTGTCAAATACGTGATTTAAATAATAAATAAATCCTCGGACTTTAAGGAACACCTGCTACAATTAGATATTTATCACAGTTTTGATATGAAAATTAGTCATGCCCTTCTTATAAGCGAGGTTTTATCGTTGAAAGTGGTAAGATGCAGATATTTAATTATTTAATATTGAAGGAAAAAGCAAGAAAGAAGCTTGTAATATGGATTGCAACTTGGTACTGAATCTTACAATAATCTTTATTGCCATCTATTCTTAGCAGATGTGTACGCATTCTCTTATCACTATTAGCACAACAGACACAAGAAAAGTGAATTCTGTTTCCAGGTGTATCTTCTAAGAATAGGGTGTGAACTGATAATTTGAATCTTCTTCATTGTTCAATGCGTCAGCGATAAACTGATTTTATTTAGACAAACTGACAATAAATACATTAAAATATTTAACTTCGTAATATGCACAGTAAATTATAAGTTGTCAAGTATGAGTATTGGAAAAGAACGCAATATTCTGCAACAATGAGGGTCTTTGCGTAAGGTATCAAGATCCGAGAAGAAACCTTAACACACTAAAATTGACTATGTAAAATTATCTAAAATAGATTTTTGGTTTGATTCAGTTTAACGTTCCACACTTATGCCTGCTACACTAAAGGAGACATGGACTTGCTGATTACTGTGGAATCCGAACCACTTTGGTCGTTCAACTAATATGCATCAGTTTATATCATTCTTCTATTATATATCCGATCAATCCCTTTGGCATTCTCTGCTCGCCAACGATTAAACATGTTTTTCTACGACCACCAATCTATTTCTTTGCGCTTCGAAATAGGTATAATTTGGAGCATGCTGCTATTCCATTTTTCACTACAGGCATTTTAATTTAATTAACGATTTCTCTCACTAGGCTCAAGACCTGATTGGTATAGTAGCTATTGTACATCAAGTGACTGCTACAGCATTAGTCAAAACCCTGCAAATGCTCGCACGACCGCCTTTCATAACACAAATCTAACTCGGACAGTTTTTATATGTTTCTGTGGGTAAGAGAGCTCTTCACTCTGAAGTGAAAACAGATATGTAAACTTTGGTTGCGGAAATGGATTCCGGAGTAAATTCCAGTGTTATTTGATACCCCATATGACTCCCTTGCCATTTATTATATTTGACCGCGATTCAATATGGCGTCTTTCAAAATGGCGATCATGCACTGGAAGTATTCCTACGTATAGATGTCCTATCCCGGTTTACAATGGTGAAGTCAGATATACCAAAAGCTTTTTTTCATTTTTGTGCTAAAAGGGTATTTTTCTACATTGCCTACTGGATTTCAAGATGGCGTCAGTGTAGTAGCTCAACGAAGCATTTGCGCATCGAGTGACTATTACTACGTTACTTAGTAACTCGAACTGAATCTTGTCACTAATTTTCATCAAAATTCAACTCTCACGTTTTATGGACCTTCCTCGTAAGACCCATGTTGAGGCCTAAAGGAGACCAACTGCACACGCCTCTACAAGGGTCATCTCTCTAATGACAAGCTGGAGTTTCTAAGTCCTTCACTGGGCGAAGCTTAGATTTTTTTATCCAATTGTGGAAAATTCGGCCATAACTTATACTTTGGCCGACCAAAAGTCCCGTCCAGAATTTGTCCGTCATTGCAAGGTAAAATTTCTCGAAAGGTTATTGTCGTTGCTGGATTATGCTGTTATAGAGGTTCACTGTTCGTCAGGCATTTCAAAACTGAAGTATCGACCTGCATACTATCAGCAACTGACATCTGACATCTATTTATGCAGAAGACTTGCCGTGTATGTATGGAAATACAATAAATCAAATCTGTCTGTATTAAGACAAGGTTTACTACTTGCAAAGTCTATTTCATTTGAGGTGAAGTCATCCGTGCCAGTATTATGAATTTCTGTGAGTTTATTCTTCAGAAAAGAACATCTTCCTCGCGTGGTATCACCACTCCCCGATAATAGTGGAAAACCTGTAAGGGAAGGAATAGCAGAAAATTCCCCTTTCTGTGCTTCGTATAGAGCCTTCTACAATGAAAACGATTGTACAGGCCTATTGCTAAGACATAGGGGGTCATACCGAGACAAACAAATGGAGGCGGCATGAATTTTCTTGGGGCAATTTCGAGTTCAAATCAGGACATAAATACGAAACTCAATCCTCTGTTTAATATATATATGATTAGGACTTAATGGGATATATACATATTCAACTGTAGTACATTTAAGAATTACTATACTGTAAAATACATATATTTAAGTTATAATAATTATCATCATTTATACATCTGACCTGATATTACACTTTTTTAAAAGAAAATGTTTAAGTGATCATATGCAATTTTCTAATAGTCAATCTTATTAGATCGTTCAAGTTTTACGTTAATTGGATAACATGCACAGAAAACATACATAATAGGTAATCAGAAATAAACAGTACAAAAAAAAAAAAAAAAAAAAAAAACTTTTATAGGATGAGGGTTAATATTAAATAAACCAGGAATGTACTTTTTTCAGCGAACAAATGGGTGCCGTCCGTCGGTGGAGATGTGTTAGGGCATTCATGTATGTGTGTATGTTTTGTTTGTTCGCAGGAAGTGTCAGTCGCGAAGAGTCAGCCATTGAATGTGGGAATGTAATGAGCGCTGGTCGGATTTGAAATTTGTGTTAAATGACAGAACAACAACAACCAAACGCATCATTCCAGTCGTTCGTCATGATCCCTACTTCCCCGATATTACGCCACACCAGGTGACTTTTGGCTCTCCGAAGTTAATTAGACGAATATGACCCCAAAAAATTCATCGTGCAACTTCTAATGCTACTGTGAGAACTTAAGTTGCAATTTTTCGAAAGTCTCAGACGTTCAACGATGAACTTCACTCCGGTGCACTTTCAACAATACTAACCCACAAAACATCATGTCATCCATGACATGGTATTGCAGAATCGAAGACCTTTGGTATTTCGTATAAGAGGTTACAATACTCTCTGACGAAGTGCTCAACACACAAATCTGTGGCAGAGCATGAAGAATATATAGGCGAGACAGGTTCCTATATGTCTGAATGCTGCACGGTCGGCAGCGAGTACAGTGTTCTTTCCAGATATACTCTTTCCTCTTTCCCTCCGTAGCTGAAACATGGCCTATGTCAGGGATAAGATATACATTAATTAGTGTCCAAGTGTGGCCCCAACTCATTTTTACTTCTCCTCGGACAAACGTTTCTATAGGAAAATGTAAACAAGTACTCGCTTGAGAGAACATAATTTATCTTCATAAAAAGGATACAAGCAGATTTTCGTAAAATTTGTAATTCAGGATAAGACTTACATCTAACACTTTAAACCTGAGATAACCGGTTTTTAAGCAGTAGAAACCACACCTCATTCTACTCACAAAACACACATGTGAGACTGTTCGGGGTAAGGCGATGGCCGGTGTTTTGTGGAACGCTGAGAGCATTCTAATGACAGACCCCCTAGTAAACGGGCGATACGTGACTGAATATACTACTGAGAACTATTAGAACGTGTAAGTGAAAACAATAAAATGTGAGACAGTCGTGGAAAGCTCTCTAAAATCGTTCTGATGCACCAAGATAACATAAAGTTTATAGGTATAACAATAAACTGCGAAGAAATAAAATGTTGTCTCACCAAATTTAGTACCCTCAAACCTTTTTTCTCTTCCCTAGCTTAATATATAACGACTCACCAAGGGTAGTCGTCAACCTGGTTCGATCGTTGATATATGAATTTCGAGTGGTAGTAATAGTTTGCATGTAAAAATATCTTTAATAATTATATATACTATTATTCTCACCTTTTCTATAATAATTATAAAGTCGATGAACGGTACTAAATGGTTTATTAGTTGATACACTTTTATGTATTTTCGTTTAAACTGTCATGCACACAGACATGATGATTAGGTATCCATAAACAACAACTACATAGCAACTAATTACATAACACTATCCCATAATATATATTTTTACATATATTAAAAACATTCTTCTTTTGTTATTATTAAATTAACATTCTATTAAGTATAATGCACATGTATGAGCACTTTCTGCCCAAGGTACAGGTAATTAATAATCTATCCAAAGTATTTCGTTATATAAAATGTCGCCCGACAATTGGACTGAATATAAAAGTCATAAGAAAGCTTGGCTTTTATCTTCAAGAACCACTGGTTCGTTTACAATAATGGTCTTACTTTACACATGTTCATCACATTTTGATCGCCCCTCGTATGTATCTTCATTACATATCTATATATACATTTATAACAAATCTTTCATTTCATTAATACTTATTTTTGACAATAAAGTTTCAACACAAATTAATATAATGAAAACAATTTTTGTGTTTAATCAATCATGAATTAAATTATAATCCTCACCGTTAATAAAAAAGAATTAAAATCATTGAAAACTTATCGTTGGTTAATGAAAATCAAAGAAAATAAAATTGACTAAAAACCAAAAATTAAACATAACCTACGTTCGAATGACCAAAAGGAAGAAAATAAATCTATTTTTACATAAACAGAAGACACCCTTTTGTGATATATATATATATATTTTTTTCAGTCTTCTTCATTCCTATTTATTTGAGCAAGAATGTCAGGCGCAACTAATTCTTTCACTAGATGCATCCATTTTTCTTTTGTATACTGAGTAGGTTTCCAAACCTTTAGCTCATCTATATTACGAAGTCCAATTGACATACCCGTTTTAGCGTTCAACAATTCAAAAACTTTAGGATTTATTTCCTTAAAACATAAATAAGGACCTGAGAAAATGTCACAAAATTTATAAATCTTTTTTAACAACATATTACTTTGTGGATGTTGTTTAACAAAAACTAAGTCATTGACCTTGATCCGATATTTTCCTTCTTGCAAAGACTCTACTTGAGAATTACGTTTCAAAAATTTGTTATGTCTTCGGATTTTTACCATATTCACTAAACTGGAAGAATCTATAATTGTTGAATCTTCTAACTTGACATCAAAATGTTGTTCCACAGGGAAAATCAAATCAGAACCATTATGTACATTAGCAGGAGACACGCCTAAAGTATCTGATATAGAATGATTCAAAAGGTACGTGATTTGATTGACATGCTTGATCCATTCGGCATGTTTGTCTTTACAAAAGTGTCGAAACAACATACCAAAATTACGATGTACATTTTCTACAACAGAGCTACTAGGATGGTACGGAGTTACAAAATGAATTTTAATGTTAGCCTTGTTCATGGCTTTGATGAACACATCACTTTTGAACTGTGAACCATTATCGCATAATATGTGTTCGATAGGGCCACAATGTGGAATATATACATTCAAGATTTTATTTATGATAGCAACGGAAGTTGCTCTGCGCAGAGGATAAGCTACTACATAACGTGAAAAGATATCCATGGTTGTTAGTAAATAAGTTTCTCCAGTAGCTGCTCTTGGTAAAGGTCCATATAAATCGATTGACAGAAACGAATGTGGTCTTTCAGGCGTTATTGAGAGCATTGGTTTTTGTACAGCCTGGTAATTATGTTTAATTCGCATGCACTCAATACAGTCCTTGATATAATTTTTGATTTGAGTTCTCATTCCCTTCCAATAAAAGGATTTATTAATCAAGGCACATACCTTTAAATAACCAAAATGACCAAAATCGTCATGATAGGCCTTTAATATGCGTGTTGTTAGCGTAGGTGGAATACAAATTTTGTTTCTAGATTTGAATTTAAAATCTTTAATAAGTAGAATTCCGTTGGTCAATTTAAATCTGGAATTCCAATGTTTGGGACAATTACATTCCTCACTGCATGAAGATAAATGTTCCATAATTTGTTTATATTCATGATAATTCATTTGATGTTCTCGTAGATCTTCTATTGAAATGGTAGCTATTTCATCCTGTAAGATCTTAAATTCGTTGATGGACAAGATATGTTGTTCTTCTCCAGGAAACAGACGTGATAAGGTATCTACGGGTCCATTATCTACCCCTTTAATGTGTCGTACTTCAAAATCATAAGCTTGAAGATCTAACGACCAGCGAAGTAGTCTGTTATTATATCCCTGTACGCTGTTAAGGTATCGCAATGAATTATGATCGGTAAGTACTATAAAATGACATCCGCTAAGATATGGAGCAAATTTTTGTATCGCAAAACGCACAGCCAAAAGTTCGATTTCTGTCGTGGTGTATCCTTTTTCAGCTTTCTTCAAAGTACGGCTAGCACAATGAATGACAGCCGGTTCCTGAATAGTTGGATTAGGTTGCCAGAGTACTGCAGAAATTCCAAGTTGGGAACCGTCACACTGAACATAGAAAGGAACGTCATATCGGGGGTGATTCAAATGGATGTTTCGTTTTACGCACTCCTTCAACTTATTAAAACTGTGTTCTTGAATCGGACCCCATTGCCATGGTACTCCTTTCTTTATAATCATAAATAAAGGCTGGGCTATCTCGGCAAATCGCGGGATGGCTTTGCGAAACCAATTGAAGAGCCCTAATATTTGCCGTGTCTGTTTCACATTTAATGGGACAGGCAGATCTTCTATGGCTTGTACTTTAGATTGACTGAATTGTAAACCTGAGGCATCAATTTGGTATCCAAGAAATTCTATGGAATTCTGCAGAAATTTTGATTTCTGTAGATTGATAGTAAGGCCCGAACTTTCCAATCTGTCTAAAACTATATCTAAGTACTTCAAATATTCATGTGGATTTTTTCCCATTATTAAGATGTCATCAGCGTAAGTTATCACGTTGCTACGTAAGTCTTGACCCAAGACTTTATTCAAGCAGGATGCTAACGCCGCACTACCATTGATAAGCCCAAAGACTACACGGTTGTATTCGTATAAGTGACCTTCAAAACTAAATGCCGTGTACGGTTTCGAATCTTCATGTAATTCGACCTGATTATATGCCATTACTAGGTCTAAATTTCCGAAGACAGCATTCCCTTGTAAAGAAGCTAGTTTTTCTTCCACTGGAGGATACCTCACTTGTTCCAGATCAATGTGACAATTCGTGCGTCTCAAATCTAATACCACACGTAGAGAACCATTTTTCTTTGGAACAACATGTAATGGATTAAGATGCACGCTTCGTGAAGGCCTAATGATCCCATCTCTTAACATATCTGTAATTTGCTGACGTACATTCTCCCTGTATCTATATGGAATTATATAAGGCTTGGTTACTATGGGCTTGTCTGTTTTAACTTTAAAAGAATAAACAAAATCCTTGCAACGCCCAGGACGTTCTGAAAATACATTTTTATGTTTATATAGGATATTCTTAAAGTCAGCTTTTACTGTATTATCTGTAAAATCAAGGCTACTTTCGAGTGATTTAACACGTTCAGAAAACAATACATCGTCTTTTAAATTCACCAAATTTTGTGTGTCTTCTATTCGTTGATCATTTAATTTACCACTTTCTGCACTAACAGAAACATTATTCATGACATGAGAAATATTATTATATTGACAAGCACTATTACCTAATTTTGGAAGCAGTTTCTGAACGATTTCCTGAGGTATACCAGGTATAGTTAACGTTTGGTTTTTAAAATCAAGCATGACACGTAATTGAGATAATAAATCTAAACCCATAATTAATTTCTCGTTCAGTTCCTTTATTACCAGAATAGGGATTGATATTTCAAAATCTTGAATAGTTATTGTCACACGAGTAATTCCAGCTACTCTCTTTTTATGTTTACCGGTAAAATCAACTATAATAAGGTTCTCAGCCTTTTGTAGCTTAGGATTCGAATAATTACTAGTAATTGCTTTCCACAACGAATACGATAATAGAGAGGCATTTGCTCCTGTATCAAGTAAGGCTTCAGTACTTAACCCATTGACTTTAATAGGTATTTTAGCTGTACTATATGATTTTAAAAATACAAAATTTTCTTCAATATTAAAACCATCATTGACAGTATCATCTTCGAACCAACAACGATTTACAACAGGTATAAATTGGTACTGACATCTATTAATTGCTACTTCCGAATAATTATTTACAGAGACGTCACGTGAAAGATCATTTTCATCATTAACATGAACATGTAAATTGGAAGATAAATGTTCATAAGAATTATCGCTTAAATTTGTAGATAAATGTTCATGAGAATCTACAGCTGATATGGGTTTAACCCCTACCACATCAGCCGCAATTAGTTTAAATTCATACTCGTGTATGGTTCCAATAAAGTACATTGTACAGCACAATCATGATTATGTCCCGTATTACTGTTCTGTACAGGAATTACTTCAATACCTGGATCTTGATGCGAAGTGCCATCTCTTGACCTCCAATTACGTCTATCCACGTAGTTTGTTGTATTCCTGGAATTTCGCCATACATTACGTCTATTTTTAAACCTATTTTGATTATATGGTCTAACATAAGGATTGTTACGATTAATTAGGTTAGGCGGATTCCCTACATAACTTTGCCTATTTCGCTCGTTTTGATTGCTAGAATTTACTCGGCTTAGGTTGTGTTCCGTATCGTTCACACTTCTGATATTTAGATTCCGAACAGGTACAAAATGATCTGAATTATTCTTATTTTTACCTACTCCTGCTTGTTGACTCATAGCATGGTATTGAGTTTCATAGCATTGGACAAGCATTAATAAATGGTTGAAACTCATACACTGTGTAGAAAACAAGATCTGTTGTAACTTAAATGGGAGCAAATTTCGAATCGATGCTATTATTCTAGATTCCGATTGTAATGGATTAACGACTTTTAATTCGTTGTATGTATTTACAACAAACTCAACAACAGATTTGTGCAAACGAGGATTGAAATGTTGATTTCTAATGGTGGCATCTCGATTTGCAAGCAAAAAGTCATTTTCATAATTCGCAATTAGCGCTGCTTTGAATTCCTCATAAGTATTGATGTGATCACGTACGGCTTTAAACCATAAAGAACATGGTGGGAGTAATACATGAGGGATTAATTTCATATATTGTGATCTATCTATACACATTATATTGCATTCGTCCTGAAATTTTTCCAGGAAAGAAGTAGCGTTCTCATTACATTTACCACTGAATTTACTCATAGCCCGTATTTCACTCATCTTAACACTTAACTTTACCTTTCTTTTATCATTCCGTGTACTTATTGGGTGACAATTCCTATCCATGACGTGATGTGTTGTTGCACCATCCCTTTTCCGCCCATCTGTCCTCTTCGGATGAATTTCTTCCAAAATCATATCCTCATCAGACACAGGTGAAGGCGAAGTCATCTCTGGTGAGTGGGGAAAATCCAAGCGATCACTACCCATATTATTGTGGTATGTGTTGTCCTTAACCTGTAGCGTTCTAATTTCTTCCTGTAGAGTAGCTATCAATTGCGTATTTGCACGTATGTTGTTAGAATTATTGATGACCTGAATCTTTTGCTGTTGAACAGAAGATTCTATTACTTCTAAATCCTTTTTTACATCACTGATTTCTTGGCTCAGGTGGTTGTGATTATCCTGGCATTCCTCAGATATTCCTTTTAACTTTTCCTCGAACTGCGAGGTGATATCGTTCATCGTCTGGATAATTAATTGTTTCGTTTCATCTGACTTCTGTTCCATTCGTCTGCTTAATTCCTCGTATTGCTTGTTGGATTCTTCTGAGTTCTGCTCTATCTTCTGCTCTATCGTCTGCTTTAATTCGGTAGACATCTGAATCAATTGTCGCTGTAAGGCTAGCAAGATTCGGTCTTCTGATGTCATTCCTGGTGCTACACTATGTTCACCGTCGTCACTATTATTGGATTCTTTCTCAATTGCCTCGCCGTTCATTTTTCTTATAATTATTCTACCACTTCTTAGTCTGGTGAAATTTGTATTCATTAACTTTATTACAAAAGTAAATTCACCCTTACTTTGCTTCGGGATATGAATTTACAGCAAATCCCGGGTTTCGGCACCAAAATTTTTATAACGACTCACCAAGGGTAGTCGTCAACCTGGTTCGATCGTTGATATATGAATTTCGAGTGGTAGTAATAGTTTGCATGTAAAAATATCTTTAATAATTATATATACTATTATTCTCACCTTTTCTATAATAATTATAAAGTCGATGAACGGTACTAAATGGTTTATTAGTTGATACACTTTTATGTATTTTCATTTAAACTGTCATGCACACAGACATGATGATTAGGTATCCATAAACAACAACTACATAGCAACTAATTACATAACACTATCCCATAATATATATTTTTACATATATTAAAAACATTCTTCTTTTGTTATTATTAAATTAACATTCTATTAAGTATAGTGCACATGTATGAGCACTTTCTGCCCAAGGTACAGGTAATTAATAATCTATCCAAAGTATTTCGTTATAAATAATAACAATGAACTACGTTCTAGTGGTGATGGGAGTTATTATGACTGATAGTGATTTTCTGAATACTAGAAATCCGGATTTATTTACAGGTTTACGAAAATCTTTTTGAGTTGATTGAAGAAGTGATGTGTATTAGGATATACAGAAAAGGTTTTACACCTGAGCGACTTCTTACTTTGTGGGTAGATTTGAAAGCTGTCAATTACTCCCATGTAATACATGTACTATAAAACCGCACGGCACGAATAACTGAAAAGTTCCAAATTTAAATAAGTAAAATCACCCAGTAAGATTCGAATCAGGTTCAAGAATATTGAATCCCCACAAAAAGGCATGACTAGCGAAGCAAATACAAATTATCCCTACAATTGTATGGATAGAGGACGAACTTCTTAACAATCCTCCTTGATTTTGTTAACGATTTTAGTGGTCGAAAAGCTCTGTGTTTTACCTACAACAAAGTTTTCTGCATTTGCCTAGGTACTGTTTTGTTCTGGAACTATCATTACATTAAGTAACCAAAGAAAAGCTGAGTATTTTAAGAAGTGAACTGTAAGCTGTTCTTGGAAGTCCCGTTACTTCCTTTCTTGTTACCTCCCTGTCCTATTACTACGAATGCGTTGTTGCCAAAATTACAATTTTAAGGGACTTAGAAAAATTCACGCGTGCAATTATATTTTGGAGAGAAGTGTGCAAAAACAAATGTAATTCTCGATAAACTACCTAAAATCGTTCTCAAATTGATCCATTCTATTTGACGATAGTTACAAAAGAAAATTTATGAATAAGCTCACGACTATCTTGATATCTCAAATCACAGTTTTTCTAACAAGACTAATTTTTTTTTAAATATCATTTTTTTTTTTTTTTTTTTTATCAAGAAGCTATTTTCTATAATATAAAACAAGAAGTTGAACAACTCGGTGAACTGAAGTCAGAAGGTTTCGGTGTACAAAGCTGTGGAACACGGCCCCTGTTATCGGACTACTTGCCCACCAAACTTCGTTTAGATCCGTCCAGTAGTTACCCAAAATTAAAGAATCTCATACACGCGCCTGAAGGGAAACTAAAAGCTCCTGTATACTTACGGCGGGAGCTATAATATATATATATATATAACTGAAAGCACAAAAACGAAACACAATTACTAAAGGGTAATTCTGCAACCTTCTTAATACCGTATTATTACAATTTCTTACCTTATTTAAATCACACACCAACTTTCTTGCTGAACCACAATCGGGAGGGTTTTGCAAGTAGTCTAGTCTTCTCTGGACCAAATCACTTAATTGTCTTGATTCTTTCTCTCTCCATTCCGCATAGCCATCCACTTCTGCAAGTCTTTCGGCGTTGAGCAACAGTGACCTGAATACCAGGAAAAAAAAAAAAAAAACACCCATGGAATGAACTTCATATCGCAAACTATGCAACAGAAAGTAAAAATAATGTCAGTGTTAAAAATAAAAACCTAATAAAGCGATACCGAATCACAGTTTATGACACAAAATCACAGAAATGCGATGTAAACGATAAACTGGATCACAAAATGTGATGCATTTACAGTTTATTGCCGAACTGAGCTATTTTTACACCAAGAAACAGTGTATCATTGTCTTCCCCCCTCCCCCCGCCAAAAAAAAACTTTTGATATCATATAGTTAGAAATCAGTTGTAAATATTTCCTCGGAAACACGACGTTCCGTTTTAGGTGTTTCTTTGGCTCTCAATATCACAAACCAATCCACTGTGGACCACACATCATATTACTGGTGCTAGATTATAAGACGTCTTTTTCTCTTTAACTTTTTTCTTGTTTCAAAAATAGCGCTTGGCTTTCAATCGGTATCGTTAATATGGTAGGGAAGTAGACGACATCTTTTATCAAGGCAATAAGAAAAAGTTCCGGAGAATATCGTGTTGCGAAATCAGTGGATTTTCTTCTGATCAAGAAGGAAATGCAAATTTTATAATGGAAATGTTTGGATTAAGCAGATATTTTAAGTATTCATAGTAAGAAAAATAAATGTCTTTATAGTCGTAGATACTCTGCATGAAGACAGTGAAAAAGAAATACGTGACAATAAACTAAATGATCAGATGACTTACTAAACAATTAAATGACAGGAAATTTATTCCTTATGCTTTGTGTGCTTCATTAATATATGTTAAGTTTTTATTATCATTATTTAGTTTTTGATTTCCGGCGGTCGGCTCACGCTATCTCAGACTTGCATTCACTCTAACTCGGGCTCGCTATCTTCACTGAGGTTCGCGATAACTCGATCTCGTACTCATTTTTACCTCACTGGGCTCTCTATTTTCTCCGCGGGGTCCGCACTCGCTCGGACTCAGTTTTTGGCTCGACATCCTTCATAAAATTTGTGTTCACATGTGGTCACGCTCGATTATGAAGTAAGAGGCCGACTGAACCGAGCTCGCGAGTGGTTTGCAGAGCAGGAAAGTATATTGTCAATCGCACTCAATTGAGCATAGAAAACGAAATACCGCACTCTAGTAGCTCACGACTGCAGTGCAAACAGATTAGTTGCGTATTTATTTATTTATAGTTTAGCGTCTCTTTCAGCACCGAGGTTATATGAGACGTGAACTTACAGTTTATATGGGATCCGAACCATATAAGCTTCCACCGGAAATGGAAATAGTGTGTCCCGTGCTGAAGGCATGCACGCTAACCATATGGCCACAAGGTCCCGTGCAAAGTATCCAAGTTGCATGGAAGAGGGAATGTGGTATTCAACGAGGCTAAAGCACAAAGTAAAGGAAGGCTTTAATGAACTGAAGAAAAAGTAAGATATCTGTGTAGGCATTGTCAATGGTTGAGAACAAACAAACAAAAACATTAAAAAACACACATACAAAAGAAAGACGATTTTCATGAAATGAAGAGAAATAAATGAAAACAATATTTCTAATAAAATCGTACCGTTAACAGCTGACAAAATCTTTTGAAAATAAAAGTTTGCGAGTGTAACGCCACTCCAGGATTCTATCAGTAGTAATACTACCAACGGAGTTCTGTGATGATAATCTTGCGCAACGGTAATATTTAAAATACGGTACAGCAGCTCAGATGATCGAAACCACATAACCTAAGTGCTCAACCTACGGCAACTAAGTCGCTAATAAGAAAATAACGGAAAAATGATTATGCAAATACAATTCTGAAAGTGGGACTGGAACTACATTAGTTTTCCCCGGAACAGAATCCAGGCCTTCTACTGTCAATGTGAGAATACTACCTATTGAGCCCAAATGTGATCTTGAGTCTTGAAGGGTAAAGAAGATGATTTATATCCATATAAGACAGTTTCTAATGTTGTTTATTGCTTTATAAAAAATATACAGCTAAAGATTCCACTCCATTCTATACTGAAAATAATAATAATAATAAATAAATTATTAAAGAATGTTGCGATACTGATGTGAAGAAAAAGAAAAAGCTTATTAAATCATGAACTACAAGTTGTGGGAAAATCTAAAGTGCGACAGTGACTTGCTGAACTAAAACCCTGACTAATTACTCAGAATGTATTTGAAGATTATAGAGATAATAAGGTGTCCCGTTCGGATGATATTTATCCGAATTTAATATAGTACGCAGAAGTAGTTTCGCTTTTGCTTGTTTGGAAGTGGTAAGTATGGAGACACTGTAGAGTTTTCTTGTTACATAGAAATTAGTTTCTGTAGTACGTATATTTGAGTAGATTAGTTTATGACTAGTACATAATGACAGGTTAGGCAGAGAATCACATATGCTTTTCATTAGATAATGTTTATTGTAGGACAGAAAATAGAAAATTATAGTTCATAGAACAGGCATTAAGAAATAATTTTGCTTTTGTTACTTTAGTGCAACATGAAGTTAATATTTTGTTTTTTTCTTACAGCGTTTTCGTTGACAGTTGCTGGGTTCTGCATGACCTTACTACGATTCGGAAATGGAAAGTATAAACTTTCCTAACTATCATCAAGTGTACTTGAGTATCTTATTTAATCAACAAATATCTTAACCATTATACCCAAACAGTACTTCGTCACTTCTACATAACAACAATTATTATAATATAAATTCATCTTATATACTGTACTTTCATATTACTTTATATAATGTACGTTATTTATTAATTCTGTCTCCCTTTCAAGTCTGCAGCATTCCTGTAAACACAAGGGCGTAAGTCGTGAAAACTTCAAACCGTAAACATGTTCCTTAATACTCGCATACTCGGTAAACATTGAAACGCAACAACTAGTTTTTATTCTTAAGTAGCAGGATTGTACAATTACGTGTAACTGTTCAACTATATTACATATTGAAACAGAAAACCAAACGATAATGCAGCCCAAAGCATTTCATTAGACCAAACAGTAATCAATCTCAGAACAATTTATGGATAATAAGCCTAGTGCAGTGAATTCTGAATCAATAATTAATATGGATTACTTCATTTGGATGTTGTTACTGGTATACGGCTATGGGAAGCACTAACTTCCAGAATCAGGCCTATTAGTAATCCATTTGAACTGAATCCATGGCACCAACAAATTGAAGTTACTTAAAATAGCTTATTAGTCAAGGTTACCTAACATCATCATCTTACTAAATATGTATGCTCTTATTCTGCTCGTACTACCGGATATCATTATTAGCTTTTACTCCAAATATAAGATACTTATATTCACGAATATTAGAAGTTTTTTTTCTCTTCTTTAATCGACATTAATAATTTTTCCTATCGCCAATGATTTGATTGACTTCGTACAATAACACTGGAAATGAATTTAAAATGTAGACAACTAAATAAACAAAGAGATGATACCCAGTAATGCGGTCAAGGTATGAGCGGCGCATTACACGAGACATAAGAAACCCCACCCCATAACGGGAATCGTTTAAAACTGTCACTCCAAGAACGATATTTCGAGCTCAAATATTCTCCGTACAGCCTCGATGTCACCTGAATGGCTTCCACATCTTCGTCCCCTTAAAGTCACTGAAAACCAAACGGTTCGATTGTGACAAGGAAGTGCAGGACGCAATGGAAAATAGATCCATCAGGAACATGAGTTTCTACACTGAAGCCATCCACTCCCTTCCTATGGTGCCTCAGGGTGAATGGAGTCAGTGCATCTATATCAATAGTAATTATCTGTAGATGTAATATTACACAATAACCGTACTTTACATATTCTATAACTAACACACTCTGAAATAAATTATGTTTAGATATAACTGTAGTCTCATTTTCATTTAGTAAACCTTATATATTACCAGAAGACATTATTATTTTAATGAAGAATTCTGAGATGGTAGGACTTTAAAAAAAGGTTATAAGACCAAGCTGCATGGATCTTCCTTACCATTACGATATTGACTATCAGTATAAAAAAAAAAAAATGCATGAATCATCATCTTATCTTGATTCAATTTTCCTTCTTAGGGATCACCCGAACGTACGAATGATTAACGCACGGGTCTTCTGTTCAACCTCCAGTGGAGCATGTGGTTCAGTTTTCATGTTAACAGACGCACTTTTCATACAGTCTGCTACTGAAAAAGACGCAAATTCTAAGGAAAAAGAACTGTATCTATACCAATGAAAGATATCTCTTGAAATCTGGCAGCAGTTGTAATCAGTAGTGTTATATTTTTACAGAAACAAGATAAAAATGTACAAGAAGCCATCAGAAAAAAGTTAACATATGGAAGTGTACTACCACCTACAATATTATTCCCATTAAACATGGGAGAGTTTGAATTTTTCAAGCTTTAGGATAGCGCTCTCTCACAGAAATATACGAGGTGTGGCAATTTAATAATGAGACTGCCCACCTCCTGTCGCGCAGGATCGTGGGGGAGGAGGTAGCTAATGATGTGTTGTTGATCTTGAACCTTCATGAGCAGCCACTGTTTTTTTTCATGATTCTGAAAGCTTTTCTTTTCTTTGCAAGCTTGCATGAAGAGGACAGTGTTCTGTAGTAGTGCCGGAATCATGGTGAACAGTGATGTTGAGCAGCGCATTAACATCAAATTTCTGGTGAAATGAAACAAAACACCGACGGAATGTTGTGCAATGTTAAAAGAGGTGTATGGTGATAATGCTATGTCACGTGCGCGAGTTTTCGAATGGTACAAACGATTTTCAGAAGATAGGGAGGAGGTTGAAGATGATGAACGACCCGGCCGCCCTTTGAGTTCAAGAACGGAGTAAAATGTTTAAAAATTAATGAACTTGTGCGGAAAGACAGATGTTTAAGCATTCGGATGACATTTTAAACATGACAAAAGTTTGTGCCAAAATTGTCCCGAAAAACCTCTCTCAGGAACAAAAAAACATTTGAAAGACCATTTGCTGTGACGTCATGGAACGACTCAAAGCAGAACCACACTTGCTAACACGTGTCATTACACGTGTCACGTGGATTTTCCAGTATGACCCCGAGACTAAGCATCAATCCATACACTGGAAGACTCCCACATCGCCAAGAATGAAAAAAGCACGAATAAACAAGTCGTAAGTGAAGGCAATGCTCATCGCTTTTTTTCGATACCAGGGGTATTATCATGACTGAATGGGTGCCTCAGGGTGAAACGGTGAATAAGACTTACTAGAAAAACATCCTAATCAAGCTGAGGGAAAGAATAAGGAAGAAGAGACCAGATTTGTGGAAGAACTATGCATGGATCCTCCACCAAGACAATGCGCCTGTCCATAATGCCCTTTCTGTGAAGCAGTTTTTAGTAGCCAAGTGCATTCCTGTGCTAGACCATCATCCGTATTCCCCAGACCTGGTTCCCTGTGACTTTTATCTATTCCCAAAAGTGAAAAGTGCATTGAAGGGAACACATTTTCAGTCTCTGGAAGAGGTGAAACGAAAAACGGCAGAGTTGTTGAACAGTGTGACATCTGATGACCTATAGCATTGCTTTGAACCATGGAAGGCACGTATGCAGCGGTGTATAGATAGGGGAGGGGAGTATATTAAAGGGGATAACAGTCAATTGTAACTTTGTTTGCAATACATCACATTTATGACATCAGTCTCGTTATTTAATTGCTACACCTCATATTTTCATTATTGAACTACGTGAAGAAAAAATCTCATTACTATAACACAAGATATAAGGAAATATAAGAAACTATGTTTACCTTTTATGTTCTAATCCTAATTCCAACATGCGTGTTATTCTCTTTGTTACTTGAGGAGACTGCTTTGTTTGTTCCTGTAATTTCTTCAATTCCGAGCTAAAGTAATACCAGATTTCTTTAATTCCATTTATTATTCTCCTCCTCGTCACTTCGTATTCTACGCTAGGTTCCTCCTTAGGCTCTGTGGATAATAACACGTAAATAATAAAACATTACAAATAACAGAGATATTTGGAATAACTAATTGATTATCGTAAAATCCCCAGTCGATGACTAGTGACGTTGTCATTTTTCTAAATTTCTGAAAACACCAGAATATACACAATAATACCAACATTTCTTCTGTAACTTTCTACTGTCTAGTAAGAAACTGGAATACATTTAGTTTCCATTCCTTACTTGTTAAAAAAAAAAAAAAAAAAAAAAAAAAAAAAAAAAAAAAAAAAAAAAACTTTATCGTGTACAAAGTATAATTAAAAAACGTTACACCGAAAATAAATACGAAGTTTCTAGTACTACAGCCCAGGAAATACTATGGTTGGCCACTGGGAAGCGTTCAGATGGACAACGCATGGTCAGCGTATCGGATTTTTTTTAGATTTGTAGCTTTCTTAAATCAAGGTACTCTTCAACTCCGAAAATTTAGTTCTCCAAAGGAAATCGCACGGCAGTCAATCGGGAACACGTGCACCAAACGGACAAAGTAAAATGAATTATGATAATGAAATGAACAGAGAAAAGACAATATGTAACATACATGAACTGAGCAAGATTCAAATCTGCAACTGTTATGTCTTGCGATCACTAGCCTAATGAATTAGACCAGCGTTTTCAAACTGTGGTCTTAGGTATGACATTACGGTCTTCTTAGATTAAACAATAGTTCAAAAAAGGTAAAATTCAAATGCACTGCGCATCACACATTATCTTAAGAATCTATAGATTATACAAATAATTGATTACTGTATATTGTAATATCCTGACCATGTGTTGGCTATAGCAGAAGGCACTTCAATATAGATGTATATTATAAAGGGATAAGTACAGTACACGAACAAATTTTCTTTCATCCAATCGAATTGCACATGTATATTTGAAAGGAAGGAAGGGCCCTTTTAAGCACACGTATTCTTCTGTTTCACGTTTATGATTTACTGGGATTGCACAGGATTGCCACTCTTAGCATATGCTTGTCTGTTTGTTGAAGTTTAGCGTTCCTCTTCAGCACCAAGGTTATATAAGACGTGGTGTTGCAATTTAAAGTGCAATTTGAACCAACGCATTACGTTCAATGCTTTCCAACGGCGAATATCGAACCTGGGTTATTTGGAAAGAGGCACGCGCGCTAGCCATTAGATCAGCGGAAAGGGCTAGTACATGCTTATGCGCTTAAACGCAAAATCAGCGAAGGGCGCGCAGTCACCGTCACATAAAATCTTGGCGCGGGGTACGAGGGTAAAGAAATCTAGTTGTCATTTTTAGACGGTGGTTCTCTGAGGACAGTTTCATTTTTTCAAAGCGGAACTAACGTGAAGAGTTCCTTCATTTGTAAGGGGATAAATGCCTTTTATTTTTTAAAAAGGAAATATTGTGGATTTTGTTTAAGTTGTATGCTGGCAAAATAACATTGCGTCCTTCCAGATCTGATTAACAGCCGAGATTATATGAAAGGATTCTTGACTAAGGTCAAGCCATATCCGGATTTGGTTTTCGGAAATCGAAACCAAATCGGAATACCGAAACTTGATTGAAATATTGCTCCGTAAACTTTTTTATTTCCATATTTGAAAATATCGATCGATCGATATATTGAAATATGGCACAGTCCTACTTTTGATCAGACTTATCCTCAAGTAATAAATTCTACAACTAATTCCGCATCAGGACAGAGTCATTTAGTACCACCAAACCAATTACAGCTTACAAATTATCTAAACCAGGATATGTTATCTTACGGAATAAAAAGGCAAGTAATACAAAAAAAAAAAAAAAAAAAGATAATTCAACAGTAGCACACATACCGTAACTACTCTCAAAATCTCTACCATATAATTTAATAAATTCTAGCAAAAAAAACAACAGAAAAACAAACCTATAACAGGCTCCCCATTGTCATTTAATGTTTGCAGTAACTTTTCTGCCTTTGACAATTTGTCTTGAAGGTCGTGGAGTAAGGCATCTTTGTCACCTTGCTTGAGAGATGGGTTCCTAGAAATAAACAGGTGATCTACTCAGGGATTCTACAACAAAAAATTTACATATTTAAGGAAGATACACACTAAATGTCCAGCATAAATGATAAACATCACTTGTGCCAAAACAAACGGCAAAAAGGAATTCACAACATGAAAGAAATCAAACAACTAAACTAAATGAAAATTGTTTATGTGGCGCTAGTGTCACTCAAGAAAAGAAAACAACTACATTTTAATATGGTTTCTATTTTGTTAACTATGGCCTCTTATCAAGATATGTTCTACAACTTTTAGCAATGCATGGTTATTCCAACAGAACAGTTAATTTTATTTAGAAATAAGCACATGCTGTAAGCTATGCTGAAAGACACAATGCTCATTTAAAATCTTTTGACATATTTCAAAATCACTATTTCTAACTGAAACTACAGCTTGTCTTAATCCAGCTGAATGATTTTACAAAGTTTGCTTCCTGCCTATAGCTAGGATTTCGAGGTGCACTCTCGTCAGAAAATTCCGTGACGTCATTATCGATTATGCTCTACTTGGGAACTTTCGATTTCCCGGCATCGACATTTCCATTGGAGGAGGCTGGCACGGAGTGTAGATGTGTCCAATCACAACCACTTCTCTTAACAGACTTTCTACACGCCGTCAGTCTTATGGGTTCTCCGTCGTGGCAAGACCCCTTAGGAGAGGCTGAAGAAGCATATGGAGATCTTCACCAGTGAGGCATATGGAGATTTCATTGGAAGTGGTTAAAGGGAATAGGATGGATATCCATTCCCTCTGCCATTTCTTGAAGGAATAGCACTGCTGAATATGAAGTATAGCTGGTCGAATGAGAGGTCAACGTATGGATACCTTGCCTTGATGTAATCATACCCAACTTGTCTCCCTCCCATACAGGCGAGGAATGCCATGGTGAGAAATTGGTGTCGGGACGTTAGTTTGACAATAACTGGAATTCACTTTGATATTCCTGAAGACACAGTGTATCTTATAACTCCATACATTCCAGTTCCATCTTTGGAAGTCAGTGGCGGATCCAGGATATGATCAAAGGAGGGGCTAAACCATAGTTTGCCGTTTTATCCAGTGTAAAGCAGGATTGAAGCCCATTTTATCTAGTGCTCACATAAGCCATTACAGTCATTTTTATAAGGTCCACATACGCATCGTCCATCACATAGGCCACAACATATTTCCAACTATCGCCCGCTAAGATGGTTGTCGTAAAGCTGTCAACAATTTGTGCAACGTTCTTCAAAGTATTTTGGCAGAAATTCCTGAACACGTCATTCTCGATATTTCTCAAATCTCAGATTATGATGCGAACTGTTTCCAGAGTTATTCCGACGTGTTTCTCAATACCTCCCTATGTATCTGGGTTCTTTCCTTGACAAGGTCACTTGCCGGATAACAGTTGGTTACGACTCGTAGCAGAATACCGATTGGCCTTTTCTTATACCCTACAGAATCCCCACTCCTCCCTTTCCTGCCCACTATTCTTTTTAATACATCTGGTATGCCATTCTTTGACACAGTAAATCCACGTTCCCTGCACAAGTTGCATAACTGCATCTGACACTGGAAGGCACCCTTTTATAGCCTTTCCAGTACAGGCTGATCTTCGGAAGCATTCTTCAACACGAACTTCACTACATTTGTCGTAACGAACTGAGGCGGTAGTCTAAAAAGTACTGAGCCTTTTGCACACGAGATGGCATTAATGTCCCAAATCTCAGGGAATATGAGTCGCAGCAGGTTAGGCCTAATGTCATTTGACATCTGACAGTTGAAACTAGTAAATGTGCAAAAAGTGTTGGAAAAAAAAAGAAATCTTTCAGTTTTACGTCCCACGATTATGCCGGCTTGGCTAAAGGAGACACTGATGATAAGAAATGAATGAAATGGTGGAATGAAGAAAGTGGGAGGAAAGGGGAGAACCCTGAGAAAAAAGTGTAGAAATCCTTACTATCAGACATATGGTATTGTAAAGATCAGCGAATTTTCCGCAAACCTGCACTGTCCTGTGAAGAATTTTTTGCTGTGTATGAGTAACGTTATCAAAAGTAAAAGCCAAAAGATGGTTGTTTCTGAAAATTTCTATGTCCAAAATCGATGTTCGTTACAGTGGGCGACCAAATCAGAGAAAAAATGGATAATATTCCAGCAGAAGTCCAGCGGCATATAAGCAGTTATGACATCGCAAATAGTGTTAAACCAAAGCTAGCTACAAAAAGAACCTCGACGTTTGGGTGCCACATGATCCGACTCAAAAATATTTAATCGATTGAATTTCTATCTGCGAATCTCTACTGAACCATAACGAACTCAAGCTATTTCTGAAGCGATTGATCATGAATGATAAAAAGTGAATAACCTATGACAACGAAGTGCGAAAAATATCTGGTCAAGCGAGAAGCTCCATGCAAAGTCCACATTGACATCCAGGAAGGTTATGCTGTACCTTTGGTGAGACCTGAAGGGCATCGTGCATTACGAGCTGCTGTCACCGCATAAACCGATAAAAATCGGACCTGTACTGTCAACAATTAGTGTCAGCACCTAGCAATTCAAAAGAAATAACCAGAACTAGTCAACAGAAGGATGCTATATACCACGATGACAACATCAGACCGCATACATCTTTGACGATCGGTTATAATTGCGAGAACTTAGCTGGGATATTTTGATGCACCTATCGTGTACCCGGACCTGGCACCGACAGACTATCATTTATTTCGGTCTTTGCTGAACTCCATGAATTGTGTGACGTTAGTTTCAAAAAAGGTCTGTGAAAACGTATCACAATTTTTTGGCCAGAAACCACAAAAGTACTGTAACGACGGGATTGTGGCGCTGTCAGAAAAATGGCACAAGGGCATCGAAGAAAATGGTGTATATGTGGTTTCATAATGTTATTTTCTAATAGCAATAAATGTATTTTCAATTTTGACCTCCAAAGGCTCAATAGGTTTTTAGACAACCTGGTATAAGACTAATGATTCATTCGCTTCGCAGTGGGTGGTGCTACTATCGCTTGTGAAAATCGCAAGTATAGATCGGAAGTAACCTCTATAATTATCTTCCTATTCAGTTCGTCTCTTGGAACTAAAGTGAGGTTATTTTCAAGACGATTTGTTTTTTTTACATTTGAAAATATCGAAGGATTTATTCTTATTGAATATCATACCTTGATTGATAGACACAATATAGTTTTCCAAAGTGTCACTTGTATCCACAGTCACTTATACACAAGATCCTTCTTCTTCTTCTTTTTATCATAAACAATTTACATTTTGTTGTTGTTGAAATATATATATATATATATTTTAAATTTAACATCCACGTTTAAGCTCTTTAGGTATAGGAGACGGATGAATAATGAAAGTGAATATCTGTGAAATTATTATTATTTTTTTCTCTTACCAGGAATAGAATCCAGACTATGTGCACCAAATGCGCACACCTTAGCCATGGGACTAACAGAGAGGTCTCTAACCCAGTAAAATCTTAGAAATAAAATTTTTGGAAACTTCATGAATGTTGTTCAAGGTGCAAATATAATTATAGTTTATGATACCGTCATACAATCAGGGGTAACGATACAATAGGGTGTTCCATATGTGGGACTTCAGGAAAATGCACAGCTGTAAATTGCAAAATCTCTTAATGGCATCTGCTGAAACTGAGTAGTTTACATGCCTATTAAGCTACTAAACTATTACTAACATAATATTAAAAATTATTTCATATGGAACTTGTAGCAGAAATCATTACATAAAATGAAATATGAATATTTAACGAGTTTTCATGTGTTTCTTTATTCACTATGTCTATTTTTATACATTGAACATGCAATCGAACATCACACTTTCCAAGTTTTGTACATTTTGGATGATAAGACACGACATATCATTTGATTTTTCTATGGGTCAACATAGTGGTCAATGCAATCATCAATGATATCCATTTTTTCCACTTCTTGATGATCTTTCTGTTGCTTACTATGAGGATCCATATTTTAAAACGATGAGTATGGTAACTGTTCTAAATGCTAAACGATCGTGTTTTCCTCTGAAATTTCAAGAAGGCTCACGTTCTGATTACTCTCCTATATTTACTTTGTATTGATGAACGATATCAGGCTGTGAAATAAAAATTCTTCTCTTCCTTTTCTGGTGTACAAGATGAACGTAACAAAAAAATTTAAATAGTAACACAGTAACAACATTGTTGTCCCTCCACTTACAATGTTTGTTTTTTATGCCAATCTCGTAGGCTTATTTTCACGTCTTTTTCATAGCAGTATTTCAGACATGGAAGCAGGTATTTCAGAATATTGTTGTCCTGAACAATAATTATCCTTTATTTCACTTTTCTCCACATCTTATAGAAGACGGAGATATGTAGATCAGAGTAGATACCTATTAAATGGTAGGTTTCCGAATTGCAACTATTTTGGTGCAGTACTCAGAAAGAATCGAAGAACCGAGTTCAAAATTCCTGTCATTTTTACCGACTTGCATACTTTGTTACTGATAGAGCTCCATGCAGAACATATACCCTAACGTATTGCTCCTACCTATACCTTGAACTTTTATCGGATAGATTTGCCTTTTATAGGAGGTCTGGCACCTATGTTTACCAAAGGAAGGAAACATCACTCCACTTACATTATAGTTTTGTTACACTGGAACATTCGTCTAAAAATTAGTGTTCATGGTTATATAGAATGGTAGTACTTTTGCAAATTTATCGAAGTTATTGGTGTGTTAGATGAATATGAGTCAAATCTATCCTTGTTTATTGTATTTACAACTAGGATATTATGCGTATGTTTCGTTTGCTCCCAGAACATTCTTTCGAGTGGAAGTTTTACACAGCCACTCAAAGGTATAAGTATTTAATTTCATCAGCGGATATATTTCCTCTGCGATTCTATTTACAGGATACATGTTAGATTCAAGTTCCAATAGTATCAATGATGCTATCATCAAAAACAATTTAAAAAAAAGTTATTCAAGAAATAAATTTTCTTCTGTAAGAATGGTGCAAAATTTCATAAGGAAGCATGGAGTGCGCGTAGTTTTTCGTTCACGAACATATTTTAGTTATACTACTCACATCTGAAGCAAGGCAACTCGTTACAGGATGTCTACCAAGCAAGCATAATCAAATTCCCTGACTTTTCCCGACAAAATTATACTTTTCCCTGACTTTATCATTCTTTTTTTCTTAGTATAACTCATGAAAAATAACTTATATTTAAAGTGAACTGTAAGCTTTCATCATTGTCTATGTGCTTATACAAACAATACTCTACAAACGTATGAACGAACCAATTCATTTACGTGTAATTTATGACTATTTTAGTGGCATTCCTTCACCCCTCACAGCCTGGGAAAGATTTTTCTCTGACACACAATGAAATTCCCTGACTTTCAATGACATTTTCCCTGATCTTGCAAATTCCCTGACTTTCCCTGACTGGTAGACACCCTGCGTTATTTACCTTATACTTATTTAACAACCGATTCTCGAACTTTCAAATTACTACTACTTACAGCTGTCCTTCATATAGTTATTTCCCTAACGTTTCACATATGGAACACTAATTATGTAATCACTACATGTTACGTGATACGAATTCAAGGTGTCTACTATTTTAGACAATTAAAATTCCCTCACTTTTCCAGGTTTTCCAGATTATATTTTAGTGAAGTTAAGTAATCACTATTCTCTAAACACCTGTAGTTTTATAATATGTTCTCTTAGTTGCGACAGCTGTTATAAAAATAAGAACAACACTTAAATAACTACTTATTTATTCCTCGCAAGAACAATATTGTTAAATACAATGTATTTTTTGATGGCCTCCCATCTTTTATAGTCCCCTGTGTTACATTTCATACCATGTACTTGTGGGGCACACTCAGTTGCATAAATTGGACTATTCAAGTGGTTTACTTCTATTAGATTTTTTATTATTTCAGGACATGAAGTAGGGCTAATACATACACGACAATACACACAGATATATGGATACCAACACGAATGTCGTTGCGAGATACAAATACGGACAAACATTGTGGATTTTAGTATTCTAGATTACAAAAGTATTCTATATTTAGTATTTCTATGTAGAATACTAAATACAGAATATTTTTATAATCCAGAACACTAAAATCTACATGAGATTTCCAATTATGATCACGTTATTGAATTTTCATGTTATTGGATTTTCTCTTAAGATTTTTCATGTACTCATAAACTTCGTTGATTTCTTTCACTTCCTTTTCAAGATTTTTCCCTTCTTTTTCCTCAGTTCTTCCAACTCTGCAGCTACTTTCTTTCTTTCTTTCGAACGATTTTCCCCTGCCTCAGTTGCTGTCTGCTTCCTTCTGAGGGCTTCTTTCCATTTGGCATTTGCATTTCTTACTGCATGAATTAATTGTTTTGAGATTGGCATTGCCTGAACACCTCCGTGGAACGTGACAGCGTCATGTACTATTCTCTGCGAAACTAAAAACTCTCTATATAGATTATTCAAAAGAAACTCCTTATTCAATGAGAAACTGTGTTCAACGGAAGCGTTTCCTGTGATAACACTAGAAGTTTCTTAGCGAACGATGAAAAATTATTGCTAGTATTAGTGCTGTCAAGAATGAAGAAACACAAGTGATCTAAACGATCCTTAGTTACGTCAAAATTCTTCATTCTTGTGGTGGCTGAATCTTGAATACAAATTTCACTATACAGTCGTTTTACTTCATCAGTAGCAGGGCCAGACAAATTATGATTCTCTATAAGCACTTCCAATGCTATGGTTATTTGTCCCCTCCCCCTCCCCCAAGTCTCTTGTTTAAAACTGAATCGGGAGAGAGGCATGCAACATCATCAGTAAGTCTGTATTTCAATTCTTCTTACAAATTTCAATTCGCAATTTACACAGAATCTTTTTGCAAAACTCTGTTGAAATATGCAAACAATTCCTCCGAAAACGAAGGATATCCAGTTCAGATAACTTTTCTGATTTTAATGATGTACGTGTTGCAAATCCGACATCAACCTGCTTAGTCGAACACAGATCCTTCCTACCATCTACTAAGCAAACTTTCATCGGGTCTTCAGAAGTTTAAGTATTTCACCATAAAGAAAAGAAAGCATTGGTGAGTCGAAATGAAATTCCGTAAGAAAAGGTTGAATGTCTGCAGCAACGGTTTGGAAGAAAGCTAATTTAGCTCCAAGCAAATAATTTTTCAGACATGATTTAACAATTTTAAAGCTGTCACAAGACGGTAGTCGATTCCTACCTGAAAATGAATCGACATACTTCTTCAAGTGTGGTAATAAGTTGCTTTCTAAACGCTGTGCAGATAAAATGTAAAAGCAAAGAAATAAACCAACTTTTCGCTACAGCAGAAGTCATCATACAGCGAAGGACTTCTGAAAGGAGTTGGCAACCCTTGCGTCTGGAGCTCGTGGTCTCTGATCTCCACTTTAAAAAATAATCCTTTTGTCCATGAGTGTAACTAGGATATTGCAATCAGTGGCTCCCAATAAAGTCCTAAATAACACTTGTTCTTGGTCTTGTGGATTTTAATGTAGTGATAAGTTAGAGCCTAAGTATGTATGATTAACTCTAATTTATAATATTATGCGTACCTAGATTAGTTAGATTTAAAACTTCTATTCCATTTTCAGTACAGTTTGGCGTTCCGCTTGTCTTTATTCCATTTTACCAAAAATTTCCAGAATATACAGACAATTCCCTGACTTTTCCAGAAATTATAAAACTCCATGATTTTTCCAGGTTTTCCATATTTTACAGACAAGTGGACACCCTGGAGTTATATAAAGATGCCTATTTATTTGTACATCATTAATAAACATAAACAGTAATTTGATACTGCAATACACAGAAATATCCTTTTACATTACCTTTTTGCAGACAAGGTGTTAAAGTACAAAACTGACGAAACAAAACGTTCTGCTACACTTTCTTCTTTTTGTACACCATACAACTAATAATATACTCATGTAGTGCAATACTTGTGCTTAAAGTGCGGCAAGACACTAATTGTGAATAATTGGTGTGAATTATTGAAAATTTTCATATACGGGACGTTAGGAATATCTGGGTTAAAAATGTTAGGCTACTAGTATGTTGTAAGTATAAAATATTCGCAATTAAGACAGATCGCTATTTATGTGATGTGTGATCGCTATCACTTAAAAATATACTCTGACATTATTATTACTATTATTAATAATAATAATAATTTTATATATATATATATATATATATATATATATATATATATATATATATATATATATATATAGAGAGAGAGAGAGAGAGAGGGGGGGGGGGTACATTTTATACGTATGAGCTAATCTCCATCTGAATCAAATGAACACAAAACAGTATTGATTTACACTGAATGTGTTTCGATATTATTTGGGTTTCATTACACAGAAGCATTGTCCCTTAACTATCCAAAGGAATATAAAAATTAAGACATGCTTGGCTTATAGACTGACTGGGAGAATATTTTGATATTGAAAAATAACAAATAAAACACAGTTCTGACCAGAGCAGAATGAAATATATTAAAAACTATACTTACAATGTTACAGTTTCAAGGACCTAACGTCCTCTTCATCAGACACAAACACCTGTTTGTGTCTGATGAAGAGGACGTTAGGTCCTTGAAACTGTAACATTGTAAGTATAGTTTTTAATATATTTCATTCTGCTCTGGTCAGAACTGTGTTTTATTTGTTACTCTACTTATCCAGAGCCATGGAGTTTGTTCATATTGAAAAATATGTTTTGTCTTGAAACATACATAACGTCCGGAGGGTAACACGAAAGCATGTCAGACACCATGACGCCCATATTGGAGACCAAACAATAAAGAAACAAAAATCTTTAGGCGGGCCAATATAGTTCACTAAAAACAACAATGGTACATTTTACAAAGTTCTTATAATACTACTCCTTACTGATGACTGAACTTTCTCATAATCGTGTTCGAACTGGGACGCACTGATTCTCAAAAGTGAAGTTAAATGTTTATCTAGGAATCTATTTCTAATACAACTCTTTCGAAGTAACCCTATTCCTCTTTCCATTCGCTAGATTAGGAATAGTGTTGCGGCCCGCAGGAACCTTTCACGGGGCCACAGGTGACTCGCAGGCCATAATTTGCCCATCACTAATCGAAGTTATGAATATTTTATGCTTGAAACCTTTAAGCAGTTGAGCATTCTTATATATATATATAGCGTTCCACGAATAACACTAAGGTTCACCTCCTGAAGAAACCAAGGCAGATAGAAACATGAAACCTTTTGGAACCTTCAAGGAACTTAAAAGGCAACATTATGCTGAGAAGGAGAATCTCCCACAAGGGGGGCTAAAGGGGGTTACTGGGGGTAACTCAAAAATTTTAAATAGCAACCCCCATCGTGTGGTATCTCGTTTGAAAGGTAATCACGAGTAAAGACCACTTGTGAACATTGTAAGTCGCTAGCATGTCCGTAGCCAACATGGCGGCCATCCGTAAAGGACGGTCGAAGTGCGTTCAACGAATAACACTAAAGCTCGTCTCCAGAAGAAACGAAGGCAGATAGAAACATGAAACCTTTTGGAACCTTCAAGGAACTTAAAAGGCAACATTATGCTGAGAAGGAGAATCTCCCACAAGGGGGGCTAAAGGGGGTTACTGGGGGTAACTCAAAAATTTTACATAGCAACCCCCATCGTGTGGTACCTCGTTTGAAAGGTATCACGTGTATTGACCTGTTCTGGAAAATGCATGTTGATTGCATGTCCGTAGCCAACATGGCTGCCATCCGTAAACTATGATCGAAGAAACATTGCAAACCTGTAAGCAGAGAGTAACATAGTATGATTTGGAACATACCTCATTAATGCAGGAGATGCTCGAAGTGTGCACCGCCCACTTCCTGGCAGTAATGTAAACGTTGGACGAACTCCTCTCGAACACGGGTAAAAGTCATTACCGGTATAGAATGACAGGCATCAACTATGCGTTGGCGCAACTCCGCAATGCTGTTCGGCTGCGTGCGGAACACTATAGTCTTCAAATAGCCCCAGAGAAAAAAGTCGGGTGGAGCAAGGTCTGGCGAACGGGCTGGCCATTCAATGGTGCCGCGACGACCAATCCATCGTCGCGGAAACTCACTATCTAAATAGTCACGCACAAGGCGGTGAAAATGGGCAGGACAGCCGTCATGCTGAAAAACGGGCGGAATCTCTCCAAATTCTTACGGATTCTCGTCCATTGCCTCGACAATCAACGGTGCAATAAAGTCTTGCAGCAGCACCAGGTACTCTCACCCGTTAATATTCCATCGATGAAGAGGGGCCCGATTATGTGATTACCAAAGATACCCGCCCAGACATTCAGCGACTCTGGGTGTTGAGTGTTGCCTTCACGAAATACATGAGGGTGTGTGTCACACCAATATCGGCAGTTATGCCTGTTGACCTTGCCATTCAAGTAGAACGTACTCTCATTGCTGAAACACACGTTTGTCAGCACAATGGTCCCACGTGCCAATGCCTCACACATCTGCTCACAAAACTCGATACGCATATCGGGATCATGTTCACTTAACTCCTGGACCATATGTAGTTTGTATGGATGGAAGGTATGTTTTTTTAAGATTCTGTATGTCGTTGTGCGTGACACACCACACGTTTGAGCCACAGTTGTTATGGACTGTTGAGGATGCACATTCAGCTCCGCCAACACTTGTATCTGTGTTTCTTCCGTAGCAAACTAGGGTTTGGAGGCTTTGGGGCATTGGTCACACTGCCTGTCGTAAAGAATTTGATTAATAAATGGCGTACAGAAGAAACACTAATTGGGTTGCGCACATTTTGTTCATTGAACAACCGTGCTGTTGCACTGTACGAACGATTCGTAGAACCAAAGAGTAACACAATTTCAATTCTCTGTTCAAGAGACCACATTATGTATGCAATGTAGGATGGTCAAACGCACCAGCACAAACACACGTCTACGTCCTTCAGACCTACTGTTTCGGGTTGTAATGTAGTGCACTGTTGGTCGGAAAAGCACATCTGATAGTGGTGCACGAGTAAACAGAGTAGTTTTGCTAAAGTACGTGTGTCCAACACCAAAGCGCCACCACGGGCAACTCGTCGTTATGAACTACATCTCCTCGTCCGTAAGAGTAGCAGTTCGACAGTAGCGCAAAGTGTTGGTTCAGTACACGTGCGGTCCGGGGTTCGAGCCTCGTAGGGTTCAGATTTTTTAATAATATTATGGTACTCTCTTTTCTATCGGTTTCAGTTCAATTTGCATGTTTTGTATTTGCAATACTGTTATAGTGTTAGTTGTGTGGTATGTGTATTGTGCATTCGTTCCGAACTAGACCTACGTTAGAGTTTGTTGTGGACACGGTCTGGTCTCTATATGCGATTACTTTTCCAGCGAGGTACCACACGATGGGGGTTGCTATGTAAAATTTTTGAGTTACCCCCAGTAACCCCCTTTAGCCCCCCTTGTGGGGGATTCTCGTTCTCAGCATAATGTTGCCTTTTAAGTTCCTTGAAGGTTCCAAAAGGTTTCATGTTTCTATCTGCCTTGGTTTCTTCAGGAGGTGGACCTTAGTGTTATTCGTGGAACGCACTGTGTATATACATATATACTATTTTTATGCAATAAAATTGGTGAACAACCTTGTGCATCAGTGACTAATTGAACACTTGTGGATACAGCACGGACAACCCACATAACAAACGGTTGTTAGAACAGCGATATACAGGATTTAAATGTTTTATAGAATTATTCTACAAACTGTCATCACTATCAAATCACACCAATAACGGCTACTAACTCGGAATATGAGCTTAAATATTTGTTTATTCTTCGAAACTTCCCTGTTTCAATATTTTTAAAAGCACGTTTATAAAATATAAAATAATACATGTTTCCAAGATAGTATTATTTGAAAAGTATTGTTTGTTTCACATCAATGCCATCTACATTACAAACCTATGTAATACCCGAAAAACTGAGTATCACTTTGCAAATAGAATTAAGCATCTGTTTTCTGTAGTGCAAGTGACACCTCGTATAATTATATGCATATCTAACAATCAAGATATGATGTGATTCAGTGATGGTAGATTCGTCTCCAGTATTATAAAATGTAAGACGAAAATTTATTCTCATTCTAACAGATGAATGTGTAAAAAGCCACCTGAATTCAGTGACCTGGGTTAAGAAGAGCTACAGCTTCAAATTAGGAATACAGATTGAGATTATTATGTATGTTAAAGCAATTGTGTACCATATTTAATGAGATTTATTTATTTATACACAAATCTGGGCATTACCGGCATCTATGGTTTTATGCCCTCACGTAAGAGGGACTACACCATTCGGCAAGCATACTATCTGCGGAAGATGGAAGGAAGAAAGGAATGGTGAAGGAAGGTAGCGACCTGGTACCTGTACGTTGGGTACCACTCTGAAAATTACCTGGTGTGAATGAGGAAAATCTCATTCAATATGGCTGGTCTGAAAAAGCTGTTACACTGTTTCGACCTAGTATCGCCACTGGGAATCGAACCCAGGACCACTGACACCTAAAGTGATTTATTTAAGAGTACTTGATAGCAAACACACACACGCACACTGCATTTTCTTTCCTGGAATATTTTACAAATATCACAAAACCAAAGACCAATATCATAATTCTGCAGAGCTCAGCATTACATGTATTATACAATAAAATGATCTTGGGTTCTAGTGGGGTCGGTTCAAACATTTTACGGATTTTCGAGTTTCGTACAAGCTTTTGAATATCTATAGTAAATATGGACCACGGACAATGATAGCGTAGCTTGAGAAACTACACTAGGTTATAGGTTACTATTAAGTACACAAAAGAGTTCTGCCATATTTCCATTTCGTAACAGCTACTATTAAACGCTAAAGTTAGTGAGAGTAGTTGAAAGAAACGATACCCAAATCCAGGGATGTGCACAGTCAAGTTTTAGGGCGCAAATTGCGTCCATGAGAATTTTTGTGGGGCAATTTTTCATTTAAAGTGGTACAATCGAATTTTAATTATTCTAGAAATATGATTTCAAGAACGCATAAAACGGAATAAATTTACACTGAAAATCAAGTTATCTTCATTTTGTTGCAACCAACTTCGGTGTCCTGTATTAATTTTTATAACGATGGAGTACTGTTGCCCAAACCGTAGTACGGACCTGTATCCTTGACGAGATTAAACTGGAAACAAGCGCTAGTGAAATGAAAAAATGTGTGAGGTATTCGGTAAGGGCGTGGTAAGTGAATGGACAATAAACTATGGTTTAACAAATTCAAGAAGGGTGGTGAACGCACAAAGTGAAAGACGCCCATAAGCAACCAGACACTCAATGGATCGGTGGTCTGATTTAACAGTTTCGAGTCTCTTTCAGCAGTGAGACAATATGAAACATGGATCTACAGTTCAATGTGGGATACGAACTACATGAGCTTC
This sequence comes from Thermobia domestica, assembly GCF_964235325.1. Classification (NCBI taxonomy): domain Eukaryota; kingdom Metazoa; phylum Arthropoda; class Insecta; order Zygentoma; family Lepismatidae; genus Thermobia; species Thermobia domestica. Next base: position 173,377,964 of record NC_137462.1, read on the forward strand.
CAATGGGAATAGAACCCAGGTTTTCTGTCCCAAAGATGTGTACGCTAACCATATAAGCACGAGGAAGCTCAATAACAAGGTACTCGAAACGACTATTGAGGCCAATGATGGCCAACCACATAGTAACTTGGGAAGCGGTATAAAATGGAATAATAGGTCCTACATGAGTTGACTGCAGTTCAGAAAGCGATACGAGCAAATGCCTATGGTCCCTTGTTGCCATCTCGGAAGAGCCGGTTGGGACAGTGCTAACCATGTGATTGAGAAGTGGGTTCTTTACGATATTATTATTTGGCACCACATGAACTCACTCCATAAAACAAAAACTCATCCTGTATTAACAGGTATGTTTGACGGTTTACGAGGGGTATCATGAATTGCGATATGGTGTCATCTGCCCAGACGATTAATTTAACTGTGTAGTCGCAGCAACTGAAACACCTGCACGAAAAGTTGAAACCCTGGGGTCAGTTCTTGTCAATCTTAGAGGTCTTATTTTGCTTTAAAATAACGTGAAGTCACATATTTGCTATTATCGCTAATGCCCCGGACATTAAACCACCGGGTTACTGTTTGTTGAACTTGTTACACAAACAACTGCGGGGACAAATGTTCCGAACTCTCGATGATGTGACCTAAGCACGCTCTGGACGATTCTTTTGGTTCATGTTTCGCTGAGTTCTGCTACCATTAGATCTATAGTCTGCCCACGTGTTGGAGACAGATTATTGCTGCTGGTAGTACTATCTCTGATTTTACAAGCGCTTTACTTCATATTATTAACTCTCTCTTTGTAGTATGCAAGTCCAACAGAACTTTTTTTTGGGGTGGTCCTAATGTATAAAGTCCAGTTGTACAAAGAAGAAAAAAAAAGCAATTATTTGAATACTTAATCCCTTTAATGGGACTTTGTTGTGTAATTTGGGGGATGGCACAATCATACCTAGCAAAGATCCAAAAGATTGTGTCTCTAGGCGCACTTTCCGACGACGGACAAGTATTTGTGTTAAGCGTGTCTGAAGATGCTCTCCCCATCAAAGGGATTACGGTTACATATTCACAAACCAAAATGCATTCTCATGAATACTGCAAAGGGGAAATTACTGGAGTCAAGTTAAGAGAGACAAAAACTATAATAAAGAACTTCGCTCATGCTAATGGTAAAAAGAGACTAAACTTCAATAATTTCTAATTGCGCTTTTTATAATAATTTGAAGACGATGAATTCAATGGAAGTATTTTAAAACACCCGTTCATAGTATCACAAAAAATGACCTCAAAGTTGGGATATTTATTTTTATTTATATCTCAAATTTGAGTCATTTCTAGTGATCCTATCGGCAGATATGTTTAAAAATAGTTCCATCAGAGTAAGAGTAGGTAATTATATGGGTGTGCCAACAACAGGGTCTATTTGCACCTGATGAGTCGAGGAATGAAATGTAGATTATTGCCAAATACTAATCTCAGGTTGAGTGGGATGTCATAACGCAGTCGAACCTAAGCCAAAGAGGGGCAATCGACAAGAAGATGACGAATTGACAAAAAAGGTGCCACAAAAGCGAAAATTCGGAGCTGCAACTCCATGCAAAAGATGGGTAGCGTGAGGGGACTCTGTCCAATCCGCAGGCGAGTTAAAAGTATTTCTTCTCAACGAGACCTTGACAACTAGAGGTCCAAACTTTTAAGCCAGATTTAATAGCATGCAATTTCTTGTCACGTGTTAGATCCAAATCCAACTGCCATCGTTGTAAAAGACGAACATTGAATACCAATAAAGATCAGTGCAAGGCAGGGACGTCAGGATTTCAATATTATGAAGAGCTGCATCTCTTGCCACAGAATCCGCCTGCTCATTACCAGAAATACCCACATGGCTGGGGACCCAACAAAACTGGAGAACGGAACCAGCAGCAAGTGGACAATGGCATTTCAACAGAATGTGCTGAAATAGAAAAGTTGTGTGTAAACATTAGTAAGCCTTGTAGGAGCCCTTTTGGAGTCAGACAAGATCAGAATACGGACAACAGTGTGGATTGGAAGGGCTGAACAATAGCAAGCAGCTCAGCACTAAAGATGGATATAAAGAAAGGGAGGTGGTACCTATAGTGAGCATGGCCAAGGACAAATGCACAGCTAATATAGCCATCTTGTTTCAAGCCATCTATATAAAAAATGAGAAAAGTCAGCATAGTGGTGTAACATTGAGTAGAACTCTTGCTGATATTGGTGATCAGTAGTAGCAGACTTACTACAATACGCCAACTGAAACGATATATTAGGATAATTGATCTGCCAGGGTGGAAAATCCAAGGGATACAAGTCCGGCACAGTCTAGCCAATTCATCCACAAGTTTTACGGTAATGCACGAATTCCGAAAAGGCCTGGAAACACGATGGCTTTCCGCATACCGACAATAGCGGTCAGTCGCTTCAACAACAAAAGAAGAAGGGTGATCAGGAGGTGCTTTAGGACGTGCAAAATAACTGACGATCAAATAACTTTTGTGATGTGTAAGAGAAGGTTAATGTGCATCAACAATTAGGATAGGTACAGGGCTAGTTCGGAAAGTACATACAGACAAACGAATACCAAGATGATGGACCGTATCCAGCTGACGTAGAACAGACAGCCTAGCAGAAGAGTAAATTACACAACCATAATCAGTTTAGAACGGATGAAAGTATGGTAAAGGTGTAAGAGTACTGTACGGTCTGCACCGCAAGAACAATGAGAAAAACTCGCAGAAGATTTAGAGCTTTGTGTCAACTATATTTCAAATTACGTAGGTGTGGGAACTAGGTAAGTTTGGTATCAAATTGCAAGCCTAGGAAATGAACACTATCAACAAACGACAGGCGAGCTGCGTTAAAATAAAGGTAAGGGTTGAAAACACGGGTACGTAATCGATCTAAATGAACACATATTAATGAATAGAGTAAACAGTCTATTTTTAACACACCAATTCCTCTATATGGCAAATCCAATGATACACAAAGAGTGAAAGAGAACACGACTGGACCGAGACTTCAGCGTCGGTCCCGTGCCGATGCGTAAACCACTACGCTACCCAGTACACCGACTTCAAGGTGTATGATTGAAAAGGTGTGTGGCTGCTCTGGGAGCAGACTGGGTAGCGTAGTGGGTAACGCAATAGCACGGTACGCCGAAGATCTCGGGTTCGAGTCTCAGTCCAGTCATACATTTTTTCAGAAACGGATCAAGGTTATCCAACACTACTTCATCAGAAAGAGAGAAATCACCATGCTGGAGACTGCCAGGTGGACTAGAAGATATTGGCTTCTTGTGAGCAAAGATTGATTAGAAGAAAATTTAGGCTTCTTGTGAGCAAAGATTGATTAGAAGAAAATTTAGGCTTCTTGTGAGCAAGAGGGCTGGCATATTTAACTCTTTGGGATTTCTTCTTGTTGGTTGAACAAGAGTGATCCTTGGAGATGGTCACAGGTTGGGAGCTAGACATCAGAGTTTGTTTCAAGGTCTCCCGTAATGAGCTAGGAGTGTCAACCGATTTGGTATGGATTTCTTTTTCCGGTGGTCTTGGGCACTAGTTGATAAGAAGGATTCACTAGCTACATCCGAAACAGCTGGAGATGGGGATTGGAAACTAGTTTGTGTATCTATATCTACAGTATGAGTAGACTGTCTGGGTAGCTTGGGATTTGGTACCACAGGTAGCATATAGAGTCTGAATCGAGTGACAAGATTGTAGTGTAGTCAAAATGTTGCATTTAAAACAACGTAATGGCAATGAATACGGTTGTATCTTAAGAACATACTAAACTGCTCGCACAGATGATGGGAGGGAGCTCACAAACAACAAAGGTAAGAATACAGGAAGGAGTAGGCATACGAATGCCATTCAATTTTCTCCGAATTCATTTAACATCAATTACATGTTGGTTGTGGAGTTCCTCTTTCAACTGCTCTTCAGATCAAAATAAGTAATAACGCTTCTATTAGTATTCAGTTGGCAGTGAGCTTCGACTAAAACAGGGACAGGTCTCAACGATTGTACCTAGGTATAATTCAATAACAATTTAAGACTGCTTGTCGGTTACAGTATGCACTAATGAAGTGCTATTAAGTATTTTTTAAATATGGCCAGGGTGAAAGTACCCGTGGCAATGTGCAGGGGCTATTTATGAACAACAACAGGTGACAATTTTCCTAATTTTCCTAGTATCATTGGATCAATCTTTGATTATTACACACCGGAGAGTAAACTCCACGGTCAGTTACTCAATATGTTCACTTCCTGAGGAAGGTGAATTTTGATGCGTAGTTAAATGGATGAAATATAACTCATAAATCTCTTCCACTTCCTCGTCACGGTTCAAGGGGCCTACAAAGCAACCAGTGTCTTTGGACCGTCTTATGTCAGCAAGGTGAGTCATGGCTCAAAGCAACAGGACGAACAATTGCAATGAAACAGAACCACTTCCACTCCTAACTGATAAGTACTGATTGAGAAGACAACCATCCCCCCGATTAAGGAGAGGGGGATCAGGCTTCATATTGTACTTTCACAAGGCGCATTGCCAGCTTTCACTTTTAGGGTCTCACTCCTTCCAGTATGTCTGGGTGCTACGAGAGTTTCTGTCTGCAGTCTCCGACTCCGGGTCCGAACGTCAATGCGAAACATATCCAGAGTTGTACCTCTAAACATAAGCCAAACGAGACAAACAAACAAACAAAGACGCGCACAAAAACAAAAACCCGTCCAGATCTGAAGCTATATTTGTTACATTCTCGATCCGATGCTGCAAGTGAAGGGAGATCACCCCAATACAATCCCCAAACTAAGGACTAGAGGCTATTGTAGCATAATGCTGGGTGATGGGAGTGTCACTTTCCCGACGCTGATTTTTTTATTAGATTCAGCGTGCTCAAATTAGTGTAAAAAGGAAATTTAGGAATGGATCCAACCGTGTGCTTAAAACCACTAGCATGAGAAATAGTTCTTTATACGTTTCAACTATCCACGTACTTTTGTATATTCATTCCATATTTAACAAATACAGGGTATCTATAGCAGCATTATGTACTACTTTAATTTGAACCAGTAACATAATTACTCATGTACTGAAATTATTATGATATATGCTCTTCAAACAGTGGCGACGCAGGAAGGAAGGTTCAAATTCCCAAGTTCATATAATTTCAAGTGTTTGTATGGAATCTTAATACGGTAAATGTTTACTTTTGCAAAATATCTTGCTCAAGAAAGAGGAAGGATGTTAAAAACGTTGAAACCTCCTTTGCGTACACCACTATCTTCAAATATAACAGTCCAATTGTTATATACATTTCTAAGAAGCTTTAAACAACCATATGGTATTCTCTTGCAGTCAGGAAAACGATGGTACCTAGAACAATAGGTACTATAAACAATTTATAGGTATATTGTAAACGTTATTTCTTTGTTAAGCGGACGAAAAGGTAAGAAATCAGTGGGTAGGGTCCCCTATTCAACCATATCCAATAAAATAACTGACTCTCCAACATAATGTAGAACATCTTAAGCTCACCTGAGATTTATATCTTTAAACAGATCTTTCAGTTCGGAATTTTGTTTCTTGAGAAGCTCCAGATCGTTGAGAGCCTTCGTCAATCTCTTCATCAAATTTTCATCTGTCTCTGGTGTGTGGAAGAATGGGGCTGCCATCATTATCAGCACCACTAACCACACACCAAGTAGTATCAACAATCCTCGTCCCCATCTCACCAGCTTCCAAAGCCGCATGGCTACATTCTGAAATGTAAAAAGAGGAAACATTAGAAGGGAAAAATCATAATAATTTGTAAGTAGTAGTTATCAAATATAGTTACAATTATTATAATATATTTTAAACAAGATTATACTAATATATTAGAGTACATTCTTCCATCTACTTTCAAAGTTTTTATAAACAGTTAGGATTTATTGGAAACGGCTGAACACATTAACTGTACGAAACTATGTATAATAAAGCCAGCACAATGTCTTTAGGCAAAACGTTTAGCCAAGTCTTCTTTTACAGTAATCCTAGCATGATTAATTACACTACAGAGCTGTCACACATTTATACAAAGTGTAACTTAGTTAATGTAACAAACGACGGGGAGTGATTTCTGACACCGAGATAAGCAAACAAGGGCATATTGGGGATACTAGCAGAGTTAGTGAGAGCCGAAAGCGTGGGAACAGTAAGTTCGAAGCGGTAGATATGGAAAACCAGTGAGCTCACGCGATCTAAAAAAATCTAGAGGTAGCACTAGTGTTCAATTCGTAGTAGCTCGGTTCACACACACACAGACGGCGCTTGTAGTAGGGGAGAACATGTCATCCCGTGGCAGCTTTCGTGAAGATAAGATGAGGGGGTAATTTCTTGATTTAGAGGAGCCTTCTAGTGAATAATTTCGATGATGTCATTCACTGGTGCGTAACGTCTCAAAATGACGGACAACTCCATTCAAGAAACAAAAATCTCCATTGTTTATGGAACGATTTTCATTTTTCATAGCTAATTTTAAAGGAAATTAAATTATCAATAACGTTATGTATTTCCTCTACAACTAAAGGTATAGGATTTATTTAATAATTTGATGATGAACAATTATTGGTTAATTACTGGACCAACTACAGCAAAACAACCAGCTTGTTTTTGTCGTTCGCCATATTTTTGGATTTCGGGGGGAGAGGTCAGAATTTTTTAGTGAAAATTTGTACTTGTTAAATAGAGATTGAGATACTTTTCTTCTTCCATAAGCAATGATGCAATGATTTTTGTTATGGTCTGAACCAAATTTCCAAGTCCCCTTTATGCATCTTCTGTAACTAGATTGAGAACAAAGTATCTTCAACAAAATTAACGTTTCAGATATGAACTTCATTAAACGTTTCAGAATAGTAACAGCATTGTAATACTCATACCAAAAGAGAGCATTACACAACGAAGTCAACGACTTGGAACAGCATATCTATAACGCCTGTGCAACTGTTCGCCATGACCCAGGTATCTTCGCACAGGTTCGCCAATCCATGATCCGGCGTTGTTACGCATGCATTGCTGTCCATGGCGGACAGTTTGAACATCTCTTGTGATGCACCGCTTTGAACTTAAAAGAGTCTCCACGCTTTCGGTACTCGCTAACTGCCAATATGGCCAATGTGGTATATGTTTATAGGATCTATTTTGCTTATCTCGGTGTTAGGAATCACCTCCCAACGTTTGTTACACTAATGAAGTTACACCTTGTATATTATTCAAATTCTCGAATAGTGGCATGTTAATCCTTTAGGGATTGCTATTTTAAATCATTTTTCAGCGACGATTTAAAAAAAATCAAAGGGAATTTATATTATATTGTAATACGCAAAGTGATTTGTTTGACAAATGAAACTGAGGGTTATGAACCACACACGTCCTTTCTTTTCAGTTTTTCTGTTTGGGGTATATAGCACACCCGTAATCAACGGAACAATCAGCTTGTGTTTATATGCCATACCCGTCTTTAAAGGATAGACTATCAGTCATCCTTCGGATAACAAACAACAAATAGGCATCTTACAAGCTATCCAAGCCTGACTGGCTGTTGATGACTTATATGACAACTTAAACACATGTAAAAATTGTACAACATACTCGTCCCCTCGTTCCGATGTAGTGTTTTCGGTATATACGTAGGGCTGTGCGATACTTCGATCGATATTTTCAAATATCGATATCGAAAAATTTTTTTCCGATCGATATTTTTTTATATTTTCCATCAAATACAGCACAAAATGGAAGTGATCTTATGAAGAATCGCATCACACGAAACCAACTGAACCGTTTCTATTGTTGGTTGGATTAGAGTTTAGCGTCCATTTCAGTATTGAAGCTATACGAGACGTGAACCTCTACAGTTTAACGTGGAGTCCGAACCCCATGAATTCCCGCCGGGAATGGAACCCGGGTCTCTCACGCCAAAGGCGCGAACGCTAATGAAACGACTGAAATATACTTTGGAATATAATGATCATCTACCTCGAACTGTGTTTTTATTATTTTGATTAAAATATATATTCTCAGGCGGATATAAGAGGTAAAAAATGTAAGGGAAAATAAGTCTCACGAGCCCCTCAAGTTAGTAACAATAAATTCAGTATATACACTCAATAAAATAAGCAGACACATGTCCCTACAGACACAATAAAAGCGACGTTGACTGTTGGTTTCTTATCGCATCACAGGAAAAGCCATATCAGTTGAATTTAATTCTGGAACATGATACCTTTCTCAAGATGGGATTTTATAATGTCACTTTGATTAAATGACACATTCTTATGGGGTAGGGGGTTTCAAGTTTATGGCAAAAAAAGAGTATCCTACGGATTTTTTATTATTTTACTTTCATTGAAGTGCATATCCTAAGGGATAAAGGGCGAATATTTTCAATATCATATTCTCCCGTCCGAAGAACAAACATTTTAGCTACTTTTCTTATAAAACTTATAGCGGTTTGACGTTGCCCTAAACAAGATTGAACGGAAGACCTCGGTGCATGAAGGGGACAACTCTAATTTTACATTTGGTTCAGGACTGGAGGAAAACATTGTTAAAACCCAATTTATTGTACTTTAACCTTCAAACTTTTCGTAAAGAAAGGTTTTATCCTGTAATACTACCTCTCTGCATTAAAAGTTTGGAGGCTAAAATAAAATAAATTGATTTTTAACCATTTCTTTTTTCAATCCTGAACCAAATGTAAAACTGGAACTGTCTTCTTCTTGCACTGAGATCTTCAATTGTTCGATTTCTCAGTCATTCTACAATTTAACAGAACATTTGCTAGCAGCCTGGATCCTTTTTACTTTCGAGCGACGATAGGACAGAAAAAAAGCATAGTGATTGTGAAAAAAAAAATTAATTGAAGATTTCAGCACATTTACACATTTTATAGGCTTTACATGGCAGGAAAATGATTAGTCGATGTCTGTTCCTCCGTCCGTTCGTCAGTTTGACCGTTCTTGCCAATGAGTTCAACTTGCCTGCAGACCAGCCATTCAACATATCGTTTAAAATTAAATTTTGCACAAGATTTTCGAAGGGGCTGGGGGAGTCGGAAGTTTCTTCCTACTCTAACAAATATTGGCAGTTTACTGGGGAATGATATTTTTTAAGACAATATATGTGTGTGTTCCAGAGTAACTTCTGGAACACCGGAAGAAATTTCAACTGAACTTGCTACACGCATGACCATAACCTAAAGAAAATAATATAGGATAAGAAACTCCTACGATGGGAGTGGCGGGGTGACACGTAAAAATAATAGAAATGATTAATTTCCACTGACTGATATGATCATACTTACGTTTCCCTTTCATTTGAACGCTGAAACCACTTTCAATCTCTTTAATAATTATAGTTATGGAAGATTCATTTAAGTATGCATTTTTGAGGCATCGCCTTGCACTTTAAAATTCACATTCTTTGTTGTATGCTGAAAAGTGAATCTATTACTCATTACAGTTCCATTGTTCGAATAAACCTTGAAAATTCTGATAACTTTAGTCCTTTGATTTATTGCTTCATTTTTTACTCAATGTAATCAGTAATGATAGCATTCTTATCTCTCAATTATCATCTACTTATTGTGGTTATTAGCGAAGTTAATTGGTTTCCACGGATGTTAAACTATCTCACACGTTTCTGTTAAATATAAACCTATGAATATAAAATATATTCATATTTACTTTTGAAAATTCTATTTCTTCGAAGAAACAATAAAAACGACACCACATAACCATATTAACCTTTTTAAAGCCTAATTCTGAAGTGCTGTAATCACAGTTTCATTTACATTTTATTTATAAATTAAATTATGCAGTATTTATAATTTAGTATGGATCGGGAATCACTCCGTATAATTACCCTCTTGGATGAAAAACTTGGCATCGTGTGCAAATTAAGTATTCCTGTTAGTTTCTATTTAATAAGTTCACTAAACGTAACGAATAAGATGATGAACTCATAGAAGATAGGATCTATTGAGTTCAGCCCTGTTTAGGTATCCACTGAACGTATAACTGCTGCAATTTAACAACATCTCATATACTCAATTCTATTCAAACGAAATTATAACTATAAAACGTGTCAATAGACGACATGCTGATTTTAGTTTGAGGGCCCCAGCACATCGGCTCGTAGTAACTTTAGAAGTTTGAAGATCATCAGTCAACACGAGCATAGATGTGTGTGAATCACTGTTTGAGTCTACAATGACTGAAGACGCCAGTGAACGAGTGTTGTGGCCATGTAGTGGGGTTGGGGGAAGAAGCGTTGTTGTTCTGCAGATCGCGTAGGTCGTGACGTGTTACTAGTATATTAGTAGTACACATAATGGAAAGAAAAGGGTTTTTACAGCAGATATGTCTCCCAGTAACTCCGCAATGCACCAGCAAGCGTTTAGACAGGTAGATGATTCGGACCGCCGTAACTGACAGGACGGCTACCATTGGTGCAATCAATGCTACCATAGACTCTCCCCTTCTCAAAGTGAACAAATTAACACTAAACAATACATTGTTGGAAGTACGCTTACGTTTCTCGGTTTATCTCGCACGATTACCCTTGACATCTGCTCACAGCCAAGAAATACTCCCGTGACGAGGCAAATGGAGGAGGATGTTATTAACTTCTAAATCATTTCTGTCCACGACAGTAACGGTTGTGCATGTGCCCACAGATACGCAGGTAAGCGAAAAGGTCCAAGGTGTGTTCGCATTTACTGTACAGAACTTAACACTTCGCATTCTGGTATTAGGGGCCAAGACTGCTCATTCTGCACGCCTATGGTCTTCACACAGGGAAGTACCACCAAAGCATCATATATTCGTAAGCTATGTAGCTAGATAATGCTTACAGATAGGCTATTCAGCATCCTGGTTCAACCCTGGCCTACTAGGTCTCCGGATACAAATCTATCGAACATACGTGGAACATCTATTTGGTGCTCCGGAAAAGAAAATTGCTCAGCTAGCGAAGATCCGTAACGCACGTGAAATACTATACCACAGGTAAACATTCAGCACTTGCAGAAATGATTACCTTCCCGAACAATTGTCTGCACGGCTGGTCGGGGTAACAAGTGCTTGTGATGTGAATACTATATACTTTTCTACATCCTGCATACCATGTTCTGGATCCCATGGACGCCATGTTAGGATACCACCACTTACCATCACCTTGGACTTTTGAACCAATTTCCGGCCAAATTCGTGAAGTTTTATTGGGTGTTCTTAAATGCGCTTTCACCATTGTATGAACATTTGAGGAACTGTGACGGTTGAATGCTAAAACGTCCACCTCTGGTCCAATCCCGGTCGTGATTTTGTGGTGGAAACTTTTTGTCCGTAGGCCTTCTCGAAATGCTGCTATGTCCTCCTACATCCTCATTTCACCAATTCTTCAACCTAGAAAAGTTTTTTTAAATTAACAGTAGAGCTGATTCTTTCACTTCTAATGAAAAACATGATGTTTTATACTAAAATATATTTGTATTCTGCAGGATATTCCATTCCAATTGCTGGAACTTCTTGAAACGCGTGAACTATTTACAAAAACAATTATTTCATGCTTCTGTTCATACGAAAGTATTATCATTGTGTTAACATTATTGTTAGATGTGCATCAGTTTATGTGATACATCAGCTATTTACAGCTGTCACACCAATCATAATCAATGTTACCAGGATAATTCGGTTCTGACATTTTCCCTGCAAATATCTGGTTATACTATTATATCAAAGCTAGTAAAGAATAATTCTGGATAATTTCGATTTTTTGTGCACCAAATTATTGGAACTAGCATTACACTATCTGTTTTCCTTACTACTATTACTCGTTTTTTTTTTTTTTTTTTTAATTTATAATTTTATCTTGCCCTTACAAAATCTTCCCCGAGTCATGCTACTTTATATTTTATTTTATTTATTTTCTTGAAGCGTTTCACCTCACGTTCATCATCCGCCACATGTTAATTCTGACCTGCTTAAGTTCAAGTATCTTCAAATATTCTCTTAACTTGATTCTTATCTTTCTTTTTGTTTGACTCCATGCAAATATCAGCCAATGAACAATCTACTCTGCAAACCCCTTTCGTTTCTTATTAAATATCTTGTTTTTATTCATTACAAGAATCAATTTGATTTCCAGTTTTAAGTCCGTTGTATATTTGTCAACTTAATTTCCAGTTTTAACACCATATGAATGTTTGTCAATTTAATTTTCGGTTTTGAGTCTCTTTTTGTGTTTGTCAATTTAATTTTTGATTGTCAACTTAATTACCGGTTTTAAGACTATATAAATGTATGTTGTCAACTTAATTTCCGGTTTCAACCCGGCATTAATCGCGCGTAGAATTTTCATCCGCATTAATATGTACATTTTAATGAATAATTTCTTTAAGAGGAAATGTTTTAACTTTTGTCTAGTTGCCCTTTATACTTCCATTATTATACAACCAATTTCCCTGCTAGTGTGATTGCCGAGGGGCGTCATCCTTCATACGTATCACACTAACTGACCATGGTAGCCGAAAGCCCAGAAATCTAATTCTAATCCTAAGAATATTTAACTTTTTTCGAACTACTGAAGAGATTTTCAATTTTGTTTTGGAGTGATGCCTAGTACTGGGAACTTTATGTAAGTTCTCACCCTTTGCCGAAAATAATTGAGCAACTGTTTCATTTCAAGAGCTTCGCTCAGTTCCGCATTCTGGACGCTGTGATTTCTGTACAAGGAAGGAAAATAGGAATATGAAGAATTTTTGTGTAAAGTGTCAAACATTTATGAGAGGGGTGTATGCTACCTAGTTATTTCATAAATACTGACGAAGGTTTGGAAATGAAACACAGTCACAATGTTGACAATATATATTGATCTTCTTTGGCCATATGATATATAAAGGTGTAGACCATGAAGAGCACTAATCAGGTTTCAAAATGTCTACTTTGAGCCTGGATGCAGACCCGGAAGTCTGGCAAGCCACTCATGAAAGGAATTAACAAAGACTGTAGATGGGAAATGGTGGGCTGCCTTAACCAGGGTGCACTTCAGGAGAGCACATTAGGATGTCTCTTTTTGCAGGCCATTGATTGAAGCGCTGACTACAGTGTGTAGTCGACTGGGTTCGGATCCGGACTGCTAGAAGACCAGTCTGATGTGAAGAAGTATGGAATGTTGGCCCGTAGCCACTCTTGTGTTAACTATGTCTTGTGCGCAGAAGCAGAATCCTGTTGGAAAATTCATTGTTGGCTGCGGGACATTGTAGTACTTGGTTTCACAATGGGCCCCACACTGTGGTTTGGTATATGGTAGCCGATGTCTTTACCACTTGTTCACAAAAATGGAGCCATGTTGTGCCGTTGAAGAACACATCCCACCACACCATGACTGATGCTGGCTGATTGGACCTTTGCACCCTCGAAACACGTTCAGCAGCTTGCACTGATGATGATGCGTACACACGATCATTTAGAGCAATTAAAGACCGCTCAACTGTGATCTCGTCGAATTGTCGTATTATTATTTCCAGCATACCGCTTGAAAAGATACGAGTTGGCTTTCATCACTCTTTTCTGGCATAAAGCATTAGCCATGAAGTGTTCTGCATGTTGTTTGTGGACTGAGTCCCACATCCTGAATGACCATTCGTGACAAGGTTGGTCTGTAAATGAGCATCTCTCGAGACATCACTGATTGAGTCCTGATAGGATTTCGCCGAATCCTTGCAGTTACAGTTTTAACTGCATGTGGTGTGCACATTGTGCGGGGTCTGTCAGTACGCTGTCGGTCACTGACACTTCCCGCTTCATTGTAACGCTGGACGGTACAGTAGGAAAATCGTTCACTGATTTGCAGGAGTTTGATGTGGCGAAGATCCGTGGTGGTGACTGCCCTTGTGCAGCGCTATGACTGCAACAAGATTTTCGTGGTCGCCCCACTCCATCGTTACACATTCAAACTGCCACGCGTCTCACCGTGTAATGAACAGCTCAGAGACCCACTTCGCCCAAGTTACTCCAGATGGCTACACTCATACCCAGCATAGTCAAATGGCGGTCAAAATTTCTGACAATATTAATGAAATAACTACGTATAGTGTAAGATTTGTGTTCAGAAAAAATCAGAAGACTTATATGAACCTAAGGATATGTAAGTTGTAGGTCTACTGTACCAGAAATTTAAAGTTTCTGAATAGGCAAAATAATACATTATTTTTGCTTCTTCATAATATGTCCATGATCAAGGGAGTTGAAAATTCGTTAGCTACTTGAAAATTTAGTTTATTTAACATTTTATATTTCCCATTATGTTTTAGGCATTTGTAGAGTTGTTTATGTAATGTGTATCCTTCGCTTTTTGGGCATGGTAATTTTTTATTAGAACTGATACGAATGTCTGACAACGGATGTATAACAGTTCTTTATTATCTGAGTTATTTGGGACATATCATTAATATATGTAACGAATACGTTGTAAATATGCTCACTTGTTACCTAATATTTGAATCTATTGTCAACCTGGGTTAGCACTCCTTTAACATTATTTCTAACAGAGAACTTCGAGTAAACCCTACTTGGAGTAATACCTACAAGGTAAAGCAACTGGCGTCAAACGAGAGATCTAGCTTCAATTCTCTACCAATTACGTGATATGATTGTTTACTTTTTCAATACATTTGTATCAGCTAATGATCAACTAAATGACAATCATTAGATCTAGGGCCGTGGTAGAGCGTTCGCCTCTGAAGCATGGGGTCCTTGGTTCGATCCCCGCTATCGCAAAGTGAGCTTTGTGGTACACAAATACTGTGTGCGAAGTTTTCTCGGGGTTCTTCCACTTTCTTCATTCCACCATTTCATATATTTCTCATCATCATCGTCTCCTTTAGCCTAGCTGACATAATCGTAGGACGTAAAACTTAAAGATTTCCTTTCAATTCATCTTATGAAACAATTACTATTTCCAGATTGTCGAACTCTACGATATAATGTATTTTGGTCATTTTTATTGTAAAATAAGGATAAGTTGCAAATACATCCTTAAATTTCGATATTTTAATATCGAAATTTATTTCACTTTATTATGAAAAGTTTTTCCTTGAAGGTAAAATAGGTTGTGTATGCTTCCATAACTCCTGAAAATAATATTTGTTGTTATGTGAAAGGGAAAAGCAATATTAGTCATTCTGGAAAATAAATATTGTCTCCCCGTACACCAATTTTTTCTCTATAATTCGTTGTGCCTTTAGTACATGACTCTGAAGTATAGGTATATTAGATACAGCAGGAGCGGATCCAGGACAGACTTCTGGGGGGGGGGGGTTAATACTGCTACTTAGAGCTACTTTTAAGAGCTCCAAACTCTGGGATAGGTTTTATTTATATATATAAAATAAAAAAGTTTCCTCTTGGGACGGCAACCGCCCCGATCGCCCCCCCCCCCCATTGGATCCGCCACTGAGATACAGTACATACTAGTTCCTGCGTAATCCCTTGAACCGATTATGATAGGTCCTACAGCTCTTAAGCTACCAAGTTTTAAAATTTGTTTCGACAGCTTAAACTTCAGAAGTATTTTCCGCCATATGTTTACTAAACATTTTTTGCTTATTTCAAGAATCTCTATAAGATGGCTATCTCCGTTGTCGCCATTATTTCCGCACCAGGTGTGTGTGTATATATATAGGCCTATGCATACAGAGAAACATGTTTGTTGTCCAACAGTGGTTTACATTTAAAAGTGGCCAACTTACGAAATATAAGCGTACGTTGAAGAAATAACTTTTATAGATTGTAACATACGCATTTGCAATATAATAATAACTACTTATTACTCGTATACCAGTTTGTATCTTAAGTGCTCCATTGCGATTACATGGTTAGCGTACACAGCTTTGGCTCGCGAGACCCAAGTTTGATTCGCGGTGAGACCTCATGTGGTTCTGTTCTACGTTAAGCTGTAGGTCCACTTCTCATATAGCAAAACGGGGAGAACTCCGAGAAAACCTACACGGCACCATTGCCTCCTTTCTTGCTTGCAAAGGTTTGTAGAGTAAATAGGTAACGTATATCTTACAGGCAAATACATTCAAAACAATTACGTCAATTTAGCAGATTTTGCTGTATAATAAAATAATTCAATTTACAGAGTATAATCAATGTCTCACTATATGACAATCATCAGGAATCTGATACGGAGAGTGATCAAACCTTACAGTTCAAACACGTGTTAAGTTATAGTCGAGGTCAAAACTAGAGAGAGTGCATCCACTTCCGATGTCGTGCAATGTTCTACATTTGTATACAAAAACACAGTGTCCCATATGTTCAGTGAGCACGGAGCAATAATCACTTCCGCTGATTTTAATGCATGTATGACAATTCGTACATCTCTCACAAGCAAATTTGCATATTATATATACATATGTTTTTCTTTCTTTTCTTTTTTCTTTTTTTTTAATCATTGAATTAGTGAAAATACTGTAATGACTAAAGCAGAGAACTGAAAAGCCTGGAGATGACTAAATAGATAAGGAAAATGAACTTGCAAAATTATTATTTTTATTTTTATTACACAGCAAAAGGAAAAGTAGGGCCACTAGTTACGTCTTTTCTACGTACGCTTACATACCTTATATACCTAGACTTTTTTTAAAAAATAAATGCAACATGATACCGTAATTTGTATGATATTTATTAATTGTTATCTTTGTCCAGAAGTCTCAATTCTGATTACTTTTCTTTCTGAAGAACATGAGGAACTTCATATGCTATCTCCTCATGTAGGGAGTTTTCGTCCTTTCTCCCACCCTCCACCCCCCGCAAAAATGTAATATGCTCACTTTGTGGTATCCGCCACTTATCTTAGTGAAGTAATGGCTATAGTAAACAATGTTTCATATACGAGGATATATCAAAACGTTCGTGCAATCATCTAAAAAAAAAATCCACTCTGGAAAACTCTCACACCATGGTGGTATTAGTCCTTCTCTATGTAGGCACCGTGCCTAGCGACACATTCTTGACAGCGGTTCTTCACTTTCTCGTTTTATTAAAACTTGCGGTTTGGCTTTGAAACCAGTGTTCAACCTCAAAAATGACATAATCCCTATTGTCAAAATGACGTCCTCTGAGTGGACGCTTCATTTCTGGGAAAACAAAGAAGTCACTAAGTGCTATGTTCGGTGTGAATGGGGTGGGGCCAACCCACTGTTTTCATCATGGATGCATGGGCAGAATGAGATGGTGCATTGTCTGCCAACAGCAGCGCTTTTTTTTTTTTTTTTTTTAAATAATTCACGACGTTTCTTCTTCAGTTCCTTTCCTAACTTAGTCAGGAGATAGGAATAATTGATACTAGCAATAGTATGCCCCTGTGGTACGTAATCTGTCATGATGACTCATTCACAGTCCCAGATAACAAAAGCATCACCTTGGTGCTTTGCATCTTCTGCAGTTGTGCCTTTTTATGGGTGGGAGAGGACAAGCATTTCCATTGTTTGGTCATTTCCTTCGTTTCTGGATTATAAAGATAAACCTAATTTTTATCCATTCACTAGTCTGTCGAAAGTGTCCTCTCCATCCATCTCACATTTTTCTTGCAACGTCCTCGCGATTTCTCTTCTGGAAAAGATTTAAGATTTAGACTTCTGGGTTTTCGGCATCTACGGCCATTCAGCCCGTCACGTACGAGGGATGACGTCCCTCGGCGAGCACTATCCGGCAGTGCATTTTTTAAGAAATCGCTTCTGGGTATCCAGGTACAAAAGGGCCCTTTACACACACATAGCAAAGTTCAAACGCACAGAGTTTTTAAAGCAGTTTTGTATAATGTACATTTTTGAAACAATGGCATATAAAATGATGTATTTGTCAGACTTCTGCTAGCCGTTTCATTTCCAATTTAACACATCGCCATTAATACAGGAGCGCACATGTTCTTTTTTTACATTTTGGTTCAGATCCGCCCTCAGGTCGGTATACGTATAAAGATAAAACCATACTGTGCTATCGTGATTTAATATTTTCCTTAATTTATTTATTTATTTTTATATCCATATTTTTAAGTTGGACATAGACAGGACAAGGACAAAGAAACGCGACTAGTAGAGATGGAGAGGACAAAAAACACACAATACAAGACACAAACCACTCAACAAAGAAATAACAATATGTGAACCTGACTAAACATTTCCCTAACGAAATCATTTTAAGGTGTATACGTATGTATTCAATACTAAATACAGGTATTACTAACAATATTTTATTTTTTAAGAAACAATGTAATCAAAAAATATCTTTATGGTTTAAGTCTCTCCTGTTTTAAAGCGTGTTCTTCCACTTGCTACTGATTAATTTCTAGTATTATTTTCACACTTCAATTGCATTGTTTGGTTTTTTATGTGTTTAGAATGTAATTGAGATGTGGCGGATCTAGGCCAGGGTCAGGGTCCTAGCCCCCCCTTAGTTTTTTCAGTGACAAAATAATTTAAGATATTATTTATATATTTTTGAAAGTTTGTATATACCTATCATAGTCTGGGTACCGGCTGCCCCCCCCCCGTTTTTACCTTCTAGATCCGCCACTGTAATTGAATAAGTTTCTCATCTAGTTACCATAGGTTTCACGGAGCCATTAATATCACTAGCAGTCTTAATACCTGTAATACTGTTACGGAATTTAAACATGATCTACTATTACCGAATAAATGGACTGGTTACCAAAGAAAAGTTTTTTTCTGACAATATTTAAGAAAAAACGCGCTGAAGAAAAAATGGAAAAGTATACAGTGACTCAGTATTAGAGATTCTAATATCTGAGTATACGGGAAAAGGGGAATGAGCACAAAGGTAACAGTGGCAGATTTATAAAGATATTTTGGTAGGAGCTTCTCCTAGGAATATTTCGTGTATAGGAATTTCAAAATTTTGAGAGAAGGGGCTTGAAGATTATGAGTAGCATTTGATTCGTTGCCTATAGAAATCCTAAAATTTTGGAGCTCAGCCTCCCCGCCACTGAAGGTAACTGTGCAACAAAGAGGGCCCAAAATTGTTTAAAATAGCGCTTTGTACTTAACGGACAATCTCTTACTTTTCTTGCAAGTTTGTGCCATCTATTAATTATGTCAGAAAAAATGTCTGAACAAATCTCAATTATCGATATTGCCCATAGCAGGCATGAAATGTTTGGTTGCCAGAAAATGTTAGACCAGGATACGTTAAAGAGAACAATATTTGAGAAGAATGGAATGGGCGATAATGAGAATTGGGAATCTCTGGAAAGCGAACCAAGTAATTCAACTAAGAGCCTATCCGGTTTGCATAAGCACCAGACTGTCACGTGATCAGGTCAAAAGTCACGTTGCGCGCTAAATCGAGTCTGGAGATTCCAAATCAAGATGTGAGATATCCGCGTGGGGTGACCTGGAAAATTCGAAGAAGATACATATACTTTATTATTATCATTAATTTTACTCAAACAACTTGACTTTTGACAATGTTCTATCCATATTTACCCTATGTGCTATACAGAATTTATAAGCTCTTCACTATGTCTTTGTAATAAGCTTTCTATTAGCCATCTCCTCATTCCAGTTTTTGAGATATGTGGATAATTCATTTTTTTTCACTCATTTTCCATTGACTTGACTTTTCCATGTTTCGTTATCTTTTTTGACTATGTTCCATCCATTTTAGGACAATTTCTTTTTTTGAATGTAGAATCTACATAGTATACTCAATATTTAATCTAATTTTCAGCCATCTTCCTCTTAAGGTTTTTGAGATAAGTGAAGGAAATACTTGTTTTCCATTGATTTTTCCCCTACATTAATATTAATGTTTCGTGCTTTTTGAGTATGTTCCATCCATTTTAGGACAATTTGCTTTTCGAATTAGGATCTGCATAGTTTCTTCCACATTTAAGCTTAATTTCAGCCATCTCCCCTCTAGATCTGTTTACATCATTGAAACCGGATATGCCCTTTATTGTTCAAGTACTCTTCCAGTAATTTAAAGATTTATGGAGTGCACTGGGTATCCAAACTGCTGGGCCTGGGTATCCAAGTGCTGGGACTGGGTATCCATTTGGATACAAAAAGGTAGCTTAAAAAATGCCCTGCTATCCGGGGAAAGTGAAGTAAGAACGGATGAGAGAGGGAAGGAAGCGGCCTGGGATCTATGTTAAGTACCATTCCGGCATTTGCCTAGTGTGAATGAGGAAAACCCAGGAAAACCTCATTCAGGATCTCTGGACTGAAAAAGCTTTATACACTGTTTCGATCGAGTGCTCCCATCTTCTGAAAAGGTGTGAGCAGTCGTGGAACCCACCGTGCTGACATTTTCTGAAGATGCAGCTGGTTGTGAATGATATTCCAGGCACACTCACAACTCATACCTACTTCACACATAACGCTTTCAATAGTTACCCTCCTGTCTACCATTATGATCTTCCAGATCTAGAGGCATCCGAAATGGTCATGTATTCACTTTGAAATTGTCGTTTCCACTTGGAAACCATTTCATAGGATGAGTTTTCATTAGGGATGCGCTCGAGTCGAGACATGTCTCGAATCTCGACTCGACTCGACTCGAATTCGAGTCGAGATTCGAGTCGAGACATACTTTGTAAAATTCGAGACGAGTCGAGACAAACGTATTTCTCGACTCGAATTTTCGAGTCGAGACACGAGTCGAGTCGAGACAGCTCTTAAAAATCTCGACTCGACTCGAATGTCTCGAAAATCTTTCTATAATTTTTAATATTATTTTGAAGAAAGTATTCACTCAGAAACAGCCTTGAAACCAATTCCAGCTTTTATTCCTTCAGAAAGGTACAGAACGCATAAAATTAATAGTTAATTTTTAAAGATCAAGATTTAATTTTCAGCTCAATTCAGTTAATTAGAACTAATAGTTAATGTCGTTGTATTTGGTTGTACTGCAAATATAATGATAGTAATAATAATAATAATTGATTATCTAGTTTGTATAAAACTATTATCCGTAGTCTAAATCTAGTTTGTATAAAACTTGCGATAAAGTGAACTTCATAAATTCTCTGAATGAGCAGTTGGTAGTCTATAGTAATTTAGCATAGTTATAATTATTGTGTTTTCGTTCCCATGAACGCAATAGGGTTACGTAACTTCTGGATTATTCGCTTGCCCAACTATTCTGAGGCTTTAATAAGTTGCAGCATATCACGAGCTACGGATAATATATAATGTAACATTTGTTGTAAATCACATATTATGATACGAGACTATTTTACATAGTATATCTTATCTAATATAAATAAAATAAAGAGTTTGTTTGTGTGTTTGTCTGTCTGTCTGTGTTCGACCTGGGGACCAGACGAGTGGACCGAGAGTTCCCAAAATTTGGTCACGGGTACCTTAGTCCTGGCCCCAGATCAAGACGAAGCGTTTTTTTTTAAAATTTCGAACCAGGGGGGTCTCGGGGGGAACGTTTACTGGGACCGAACTGGGGACCAGGCAAGTTGACCGAGAGTTACCAAATTTTGGTCACGGATACCTTGGTCCAGGTCCCAGTCTAAGGCGAAGCGTTTTTGTCAAAATTGGAAACAGGGGGTCTCAGGGGGGCGTTTAGCGAGACATGTAGTAAAAGTAATCCAAATTGATGGACATTAGTGTCAAATCCATAGTTTTCACGGTCGCTGAGATCAATGGTGACACTTCCATCAGCGATGACTTGCAAATTCAGCTACTACTGTATGCGGGCCGGGTGTCAGCGGATGAGGAATACCGAGACATGTATAAATAGCCCATATTGATTGATACTAGTGTCAAATCCATAGTTTTCGCGGTCACTGAAATGAATGGTGATACTTCCACAGGTGTTGACTTCCAAATACACCCCCCATGCGAAGAATGGGTATATTAAGCTAGTATTACAATAAATGGACTGCTTGGATGCCAAGAACTACTACAGATAAGTACCATTCACTTCTATGAATAGGTATATTTTAAAAGGATTTTTGTAAACACTAAGTTATAAAACAATGAACTACATGCAGTAGTTATGGTTTTGGTTCCCAACATAAAAGAAATATGGATTGTTCATGAGATATTGAACTCCAACTTTCACTCCTGGAAAATTTCAATTTTGGAGTTAGGCCACTTGGCATCAAAGCAGTTCACTGTAAGATAAATACATTCCGCACATTAGTAACATAGTTGTTCAGGGGCCTTCGATTTCCATCCTCTCAAATGAAAGCTGAACGATTGCTTGATACATGCTGACTATATAGGAGAAATAGTGTATTAAGTTTTCGAGCTTTGGTGAGTATCCGTATTTACACTCTGATATAACTTTAAGTTCACACTCAAATCGAGCTAATTGTTTAATGCATTTCGAAAGCTTTTGTTTTTATGCAGCTCATTAAGGAAAATCTATTTCATAATCGTAACATTTATGTACTGAGAAACTATGAACGTAAAGTGGACTCGACCTAGCCCCGTGGCCGCTGTGACTCAGTGGCACAGCTCTCACCCTTGGTGTGTGAGGACTCTGATTCTGTGTGTGTCTGTGAACTCCGCGGCTAGTGTACGCGTCTTTGCCGTGGAAGGGGTTCAATTCCCGGCGCGAGCTCATGTAGTTCGGATTCCACGTTAATCAGTAGGTCTACATTTCATATATCCTCGCTGCTGAAAGAGACGGTAAAGTCAAAATCAACTCAACAATATATATGTGTGTGTGCTCATGTGAATTTCCTCGTTGCTGTATGGTTAACACATACGCCTTGATCGCGGGAGACTCTGGTTCGATGTACCGTGGAAGCTCATGAAGTTGTTACCGGTATCCAACTTTAAACTCTAGATCCGTGCCTCATATAACCATAGATATAATATATATGCCTTTGAGACACTTATTTTCCGACTTGGAAGCCATCGAAAATTTCCGGACACAGAGCCCCGTAGACCTAAAATGAGAAACATGGGTACAGAGTAAAACAGCCATAGAAATTTAAGCTTTTTAGGCTAACTTAATCCTTACATATAATGCAACTAGCTTGGCCAAGTTATAATGGAGGAAATGCTATCATTGCAACACTCTGAGAATAGAAAATGTTCGTCAGGTATTACTATCCCCCCTCTCCTGCAGAATGAAAACCCTGACTAAAACTTAATATATATATAAAACTATTTTGTGTAATGTAACAAACAGTGGCGGATAGTATTCATGTTTCCTTGCAAAGGTCCTTACGAGGGTTCGCTTCCATCTTCCTCTCCCCAAGAACTAAAATAAATTAAAAAATTGCTATTACTTGTTAATTTGTACAAAGGACGCAATTAAAGTCCCAGTGTAACACCCCTTCACATTTAGATTTTTCCCCTGGAAGAAAACCAGTTATTATTGTTTCTTGATTTCTCAGTCTCACCTACATAAACATACGAATAGAATTACAGGATAGGACATGTTTAGACTGCTTGCACGTGACATTTAACTATATTTCTCATCAAATGTGTCACAGATGAAAATTTCCGTTTGTACTGCCTCTATTTTCTGGTACATATGTTTCATTTATGTTATGTTGCTAAAATTCGTTAGGAAACAAGTACAGACTGCGCCTGTGTGCCTGATAAAACGTAAATGTACTGGATAATTATTTCTTCACTTTCTTCCAGAAAAAAAAGTAACCCATCTCATGTCGGCTAACAAAAGGAGGTAGCGGACCAAAGATAGCCGCTGTTTACTTAAGGTCGTTACACAGCAGGGGTTTCATTCAGTCAGAGGGAAAAGAAAAAAATAATTTAAGGTTTCTACATTTGTTTTGAACTGCAATATACTTCTTCCTTTTATTTTAAGAACCATTTCCTTCTCATTTGGCTGCATCAGAAAAAAATGCAAAAAATCACTAGAATGTGCCTATTTACCCAAAGTACGTACTAGATCACTAGTTCAATAGTAAAATTACTAAATCTAGTACGAAATCATAAATGTGGCATCCCTGGGTTGGAGCGAAAGTAATGGTTGGAGTAAAAACTAGTCCGTATTTCTACTGCGTTCTGTTGTTGAATTCACAGAAATGTTCAAAAATAAATTCAAGAAGTAAAACACGATCCTACAAAAGACTGTTTAGTTGCTCACTGGTTTTCGTATTGTGAACTGAAACTCAAGTGCGCAGTCATGTTGAATACTTCTGTCCCTTTCTACTTTACAACTTGAGGTGGGATGAGGGTCAGGATAGATCTAGTGATATACCGCTAAAGGAAGTGCTTCAGTACAGAGTCGGAAGCGGTATGTATTGTTTATACTACTTACAACGTTACCCCCCACATAAAATATAAATTCACCCTTTCTCCCTTCCCTTTTTCGAATACAATGAACCGACTCTTTTGCTGAAGAAAGATGCTAAAAGAAAATTGAAACATCTGTGTCTAAACTTTCTTTGAAGCGCAGTCTTTTGTATTTGTAAGGTTTTGCAAGTGTTTTCGAGATAGCCAAATCTTTTACCATGGACTCCTGCTGCGAACTGACCGTGAGTAAACACCCGATCTCGCTGTGCTCAATTTCTCTCGCACACGTGAAATGGGTTTGTTGTTTCCAAAACAAATAGGAAGTTACCTTGTGCTTTTGCATTTCTGCACGCACACAGTTACCATTGTTGTTTTAATGATCAGAAGAAATATAAAAACCATCCGATATATATGATACGAAACTGCTAACAGAGGGAGGCAAAAATAAAAGTAGGCCTATACCAAGTTTTCCGCGTGGTACCATTACGGAGAATAAATATTTGATAAAGTCACGTAGATGCGCTTAAACCTATTCCATCTGTCCTTATAACTTTTCTGGTCTCATCAATTTCTCAGGAGAATACGTACAACATATGTCCAAATTCCATATATACTCTTTCTAAACTAATGAGTAAACTCATTAAGAACACCAACTGATATCAATAAACAGGAAAGAAAACAATACTTTATACTTCTATCATTTGGTACACATCTCTATGAAGCACAGCTTGTTTCTTTTCGAAATAGCTCCTTCGTGTCACAGCTGTGGTTAGTTTTGTTTTGTGTTAGGATGAAAGAGGGAAATGCAACATTTGCTTCGCGGTGAAGTTATATATGTTATTAAGATGAGCGGTGATAAGCGAGGTTTAACAACGAGTGCCTTTCGGATGCACAATTTAACGGGTAGTTGCAGTCCGTGTTGAGAATCAAACCAAAGCTATGTAAGACATGTTATGACAAATCCAAAAGGTGTGTTGTATCGGTGCAGTACCAGTTTTTCACGTTTTTCAAAATGTTCCAAAACCCAAAGAATAATCATTAATTTCTGATATTTTAGTCGTCACAAATTACAATTTTATAATGTAGTCAATGTTTATAATTACTGGGCAGTTGGGCGTTTAAACTAATGACATCATAATGAAGTCAAAACCATAATTTTGAGCTGAATTGATTCTGAGTTTAACGTCCCGTTCAGCAGCGAGGCTATGTGAGACGTGGACCTACTGATTAACGTGGAATCCGAACCACATGAACTCCCACCGGGAATCAAGCCCAAGGTTCCCACGCCAAAGGCAAGTATGCTAACCGTTAGCCACGAAGGAGCTCCACCATAATTTTAGTGGGCGTTAAGAAATATCTCGCCAGTGCTTTTACAATAAATAAAATTTTATAAGTATTAAATTATAGTGGTAAGAGATTTTATAATAGCTCTTTTATTCATGAAATATGAGTATTTTGAAAAAAAACTAAAGAATAGGTTGGCGGAACCACAAAAGACTTTCTTATAAATACATACGCACCTTACTCACCTTTTATAATTGCCATGCTTACGTTCTCCATAAAAACAGAAATTCTCTTTTAGTGATACTTTACACAAGATCATGAAGTGGGTTCAAATTTAATTAAAGGCAAAATACAATACAATAATCCACAAATATTGCCTCAAGTGAGTTTAAAGATTTCTAAACACTAGTGCGAAACCGGGCTCTGCCGTTGCGATCGATTTACAGGTCTTGAGAAGAAAGTAAGAAGGGACTTACGCACACAGTAAGTAAAAACAATTAATATGCCTGTAACTTTCCCCCAAATGGGTGTATCTTAAAACTAACCTCACCATTATTTTTCTAATTAAATTCTAGCCCGAAATTATGTATCATATTACCCTATTCCCATTTTGAAAACTTGACCATAATTCAAAATGGTGGATTTCAAGATGGCTGCCATCAAGGTCATATCTATCATACGACTTCCCCCCAGGATTTATATGTATCCACATGGTTTTTCTTCACTTTTCTTCATTAACGCTCCGTTTGCAAAGGATAGTAAGGGACTTCTGTAGTAATCTCTAATAACCACATTACAACTCTTAAAAGTTATTTAAAAAAATAGAAAACATGCACCATGGCAAAAATTTGTCATCACAAGTAATGATGCATACATGCCTTCTATCAGCTAAAAAAGTTTCATTGAAATTGTAGCCGGACATTTGAGTGATGTCCCTTGTGGGATGTGATTGAACGTGACGTCAGAGCACATCGCCCCCCTTCCCGGAATTTACGGGAATTAGGTGAACTGAGTGAGCACGTGTGGTGCCAGCTCTCTCCAGCGACCTATCAAGGATCATTGCGTGTATGCCAAGACGTGTCGCCGTTTTTATCCATGCCAAAAGTCGACATACTGACAATCAGGTAGGTAGTCATGATGGTCTGGCTGATGTGTGCGTATATTTTAACTCGTACATTTTGTCTCGACTCGAATTTCGAGACGTCTTGACTCGAATTCGAGTCGAGTCGAGACAGAGACTGTCGAGTCGAGACAGAAACATATTTTCGAGTAGAGACAAAATTTTCTCGAGACGAGTCGAGACAGGTTTAAATCTCGACTCGACTCGACTCGAATGCATCCCTAGTTTTCATCCCCCGCTCCGTGCCTCAAGCTTGCCAATCATCACATCTTTAGAGATTTACGAAAAACATAAAAAGAAGAAGAAAGAAAAAGAAAGATAGAGTTGTTCTGACTGTCTTGTAGGCCCTCTACAGTAGGACCGCCGCTCTTTTTCCCCTAGTACCGTTATGTTTTATATTTAATATAGAAAGTCATGTCCTTTCACGGGCTGTGTTGGCAGCCGGTAGTGTTAGGTCATTAGGGTTTGTTGACCTGGTTACGTGTATTGGAAAGTTGTTACATTTTTGTTTTTAGTTGTGATGACATGGAAAGGTCATGTGGTCTTTTTTGAGTTTGTATGCGTGTCTGTAGAGACTTTATACTGGGTATTTTTAAAAATAATAATAATGGAAATTTGAATTAAATCTGTTGATACGTCATTTTGAGAGAATAAAAGATTACACGAACAATATGTGAGAGAGAGAGAATAAAAAGATTACACGAACAATATGTGAGAGAGAATAAAAAGATTACACGAGCAATATGTGAGAGAGAATAAAAGATTACACGAACAATATGTGAGAGAGAATAAAAGATTACATGAACAATATGTGAGAGAGAATAAAAGATTACACGAACAATATGTGAGAGAGAATAAAAGATTACACGAACAATATGTGTGAGAGAGAGAATAAAAAGATTACACGAACAATATGTGAGAGAGAATAAAAAGATTACACGAGCAATATGTGAGAGAATAAAAGATTACACGAACAATATGTGAGAGAGAATAAAAGATTACACGAACAATATGTGAGAGAGAATAAAAGATTACACGAACAATATGTGAGAGAGAATAAAAGATTACACGAACAATATGTGAGAGAGAATAAAAAGATTACACGAGCAATATGTGAGAGAGAATAAAAGATTACACGAACAATATGTGAGAGAGAATAAAAGATTACACGAACAATATGTGAGAGAGAATAAAAGATTACACGAACAATATGTGAGAGAGAATAAAAGATTACACGAACAATATGTGATAGAATAAAAAGAAAATGAAATCTTTGAGTCCCACCTGTTAGGCTAAAGGAGATGGTGATTATTTTATTTGTTAAAAATAAGAAGGTGAGAACACTTATAATGTGTGATACGCACTGGGATCGAACCCGGGATCCTTATTATTGGAGCTGAATACTGTATGATGGGAGGGAAATATTTATTCATACGTGACTTTTTAATTTGTTGGATCGTATGCATAGCATACTCGGTGAGCTTGGTAAAACTTCGTGTACGGTATGATACACTATGATGGTACATATACAGAGCGTGGTTTCCGTACGTCTGTTGCTGATGAACTTAAGACATGAACTGAACTTTTCGCGCGCTTTTGGAAACCCGGGTGGGTAAGAGTGATGATGTGTACTTGCAGGTCGTTGCTAAAACTTGAATTTTAATACAAAGGAAGACCGTTGACACGTTTGGTAAACATTACAGAATACCGCCAGACTGATAGAAATAACTTTGGCACCGCGGTAGGTGAACAAAAGGAATATTACGGACGTGGGAGATAAGCATTACAGGTTGGAGACATACAGACTAATAGAAATAACTTTGGTGTCGTGGTAGATGAACAAGACATTGTCGGTGAAAACATAAAAGAAAGATTGCACATGTAAAACATCAGAAATTGGGGACAAACTAATAGAAATAACTTT
Organism: Thermobia domestica; assembly: GCF_964235325.1. NCBI lineage: Eukaryota > Metazoa > Arthropoda > Insecta > Zygentoma > Lepismatidae > Thermobia > Thermobia domestica. Next base: position 173,406,605 of record NC_137462.1, read on the forward strand.
GGTGATGTCGGTGAAAACATAAAAGAAAGATTGGGCACGCGGAAGATAAACATCACAGGTTGGAGACAGACTAATAAAAAACAAGTTTTATGATAGTTTGTTAATAATGAATACAAAGAAAGTTGTATATTACGAATGGTAAAACATATGAGGTTATTGAACGCGAATGCAAAAGAACATTCACCTATTGAATGATGATCATGTTGAAACATGAAGGGATGTTAAATACGATTGCAATAGAAGATTGTTATATTATTGTAATAATAATGAATGAATGAATGCAAATACAAAGATAGTTTGTGGTATCCGTTATTTTACGTGGACAATATGCTGGTGTATGTAGGGACATGAATAATAATAGAAGTTGTAAATAACAGATTTTATTTTAAAAGCATGTAAACTATTTATTTATTTACACGTGATGTATCTAAATCTGCACATAGATGACAGATGATTAAATAGTACGCCTTATGAATACCGTTGTAAAATGTGGGGAATGATTTTACCAAAGTGAAAATACCAAATGTTGATATTTTAAAAGATTATATGAGAACATGCTTTCTATTTCTATATTTATAAAAATTCCATAGAGAATTGGAAAAGTATATGTGAAAATATTTTAATTGGCGTGGTAGGACTGTTTGAAAAATGTTTAAAGTACCACGTGATATGATGTTATCGATAAAGTTTTCCTTATATACTGGGTATGAAGAGAAGACTAGCATAGTATCATCATGGATTCGTCTGGCAGTATAGTACAACGAGAAATTCAACTTTGCAACGAAGTAGATTGGGATTCTACATTTGACTTTGTAGAATCTCCAAGGAAAAAGTTTAAAACTGCGAGAGATTTACCAGATATATTTATTGACGAGGAAACTCAGTATTTTTCTCCAGCTTCACCAGTATCCTCAGAAATTATTATAGAGGAAGAAATTATTGACTTAAGAGAAGATCCAGTATTAATCCCATCATCTCCTGTTGGAGTGAGGACATCTTTACCAACACTTCCAGCATCCTCGTCATTATTAGGAGTAAAAAACATTCACCCAGCATCTTTAAAATGGATACTAGATAGTAAAGAAGAAGAAGAAAGAACACCATCACCTGATTTATTTACTGCAAAAGAGGAGGAGGAGGATGGAGAAGAAGAAGAAAGAAGACCATCACCTGATTTATTTATTGAAGAAGAGGAGGTGGATGGAGAAGAAGAAGAAAGAACGCCATCACCTGATTTATTTACTGAAGAAGAGGAGGATGATGAAGAAGAAAGAACACCATCACCTGATTTATTTACTGAAGAAGAGGAAGAAGAAATTTTGCGCTTATTTGACGAACTGGACGAGTGTAAACCCGATACACCACATGCAAGTGTTACACCTTCACCAGCACCACCACCACCACCACCACAAACGGAGCCCTTAGACTTATCAATGAAGAAGAAGAAGAAAAGTGTAAGTGTACACAAGTGTTTGTGGATGAAAAATGTATTAAAAACACTATTTTAAACTGGAACCCTAATTGTGTATTATTATGTGAGGGTTGTTTTTTTTTACTGTCCGCAACAAATGTCTCACCGATGCCTTTTTATGGACATTGAAGCTTTAGAAACAGAGACATGGTTAATTTTTATTAAAGAAAATGTGAGAAAAGACCTTTATAACATATTTCGAAACTCACATAGAATGTGTGTAAATACAAACATATTTGAAGAAGAATATTTCAAATTAATAAGAAACCCAAGATATTTGAATGAATTAGTAGATATTCTACTATTAAAGAATAAGAAATATTAATTTTCGGTGATTCTGTATATATTGTCTAACTTTTATGTAATATTATTATTTTGCTTGTATATTATTTTGATTGTATATTATTATTATTATTATTTTCCTTGTATATTATTTGCTTGTATATTATTATTTTGATTGTATATATATTATTATTATTATTTTCCTTGTATATTATTTGCTTGTATATATATATATATATATATATATATATATATATATATATATATATATATATATAATATTACCGAAATAAATATATACGAATTTCATTTCTTGATTCTTATTTAATATTAAAACTTTCCTAAATAAAAGGTATTATTGACATTTTACAAGGTGAAACTCCTTTATGCTTTCTATTGTTTACTTTTTTTTTGGAAAATCGTTTAAAATTGGTATTTGATGAGTGTTTTATATTTTTCTTGATTTTTACTAATACTTTGAAGTATTTAAAAGTTTGATGAGTATTTTACATTGACAAGTTTGCGATTATGAAAACATAGTTTCTTGTAGTTGCTCTTATGAGTTTCCATAGGAATTTAAATGTTCGCAGCGTCGCTGCTCTAGCGAGTATGCTTTGGCATACGATTTATTTACAGTTTCGCAGCGTAGCTGCTCTAGCGAGTTTGCTTCGCAAACAAACCAATAAAATATTTAAAAAAAACGAGTTTAGTTAGTATTTTCGAAATTATTTGTAGGTTCACACTACAAGTGTTCTGAGATTTCATAGAAATCGAACCAATAAATAAGTTGAATTTGCTAAGCAAATGAACGAATAAAATATTCACAATCTATTTTAACACTGAGTTTGCACAGCAAACGATCCATTACATAAGCAGAGTTCCACACAAATTTTTAATATATATATATATATATATATATATATATTCAGAATAAAAAAAATTAACCGACTTTGCAATGGCACAGGAGAATATAAAACAGAAATTCAGTAATATTATAGTATGATTTATATACTTACAAAATGCAAAAAGTTTTCACATACATGCAGAAACTAATTTTACAAACGCGAATTCTAACATGCAGAAAGTTTTTTCACATACACGTGATATAAATGTCGAAAAGTGTTTTTTCAAAAACAAATAATTAACACCAATTTTAAAAAACGAGTCTGTGTAACAGACGAATTATTTACAAGTTTACAGGGTACCTGCTCTAGCGAGTATGCTTTGGCATACGAACCAATAAAAATAAGAAGCGAAATAATGAAAAAAAATAAGATTTTTTTCTAAGTTCACATGAAGTGTTCGAGTAATTTATTACGAGAGGTTAAATTAATAAGAAGTGATTGAACAAAATTAAAAGTGAAAATGTAATTTTCAAAAATGAAAATGCAACTTGTCAAACGTGGAAATGCAACTTGTTAAACGAAAACATTAAAAATGTAATTTTCAAAAAATTTTTAGAAATGCAAGTTGTGAAAAAGCAGAACCGTAAACTAAAAAAAAATGTGAAAAGCGTTTTTCACATGCATGCAATATAAAATGCACAAACAAATTTTATGTAGGCGAATCATAACATATGGATTTTTGTTAAAGTTCTAATTTCATGAAAAAAATTTTTTAAAGAATTTTTTTCCTACGTATAAATTGTAAGTCATATTTGAAACATAGTTTACTTTTACACTGTAAGTGTATTGAAAAAATTTTCGCGTTGAAGTAAAATATATAAGATGTGTAAGGAAATAAATAAAACATGTAATATAAAATGAGAAAAAATTTTATTTACAAATTTCAATAATATATATATAGTTTACATACAGATACATTCCTTGATATATTGTTTAATACAATGTATATTTATATTAGTATATGCACAATTACATACTGGCCAATTTATTGCTGAAAGTTTTTTATCACTTGCTTTTGTTAATTTATACACATTGTTATTATTATTATTTTGTAATTGATTACCAGAAGAGTTTTTATTTTCCATTATTACTATTTCTTATGCATATTATAATGTAAATCTTTTACTAAGAATAACTCTGTAATTAACTGAATGTTATCTTTGTTTAATAAAATGTTATATAATGTCCATAAATTCCCAATCATCAATTTCAGTATCACAATGCACTCTTGCAAATTCTTCATATAAATCATCAAAAGTTTGTCCGCTTACCATTGTACGCCATGCATTATAGCATAACATATTATAGTCCGAAGTAATACAATCGTGTTCTTCTATTTTGCTCTTGTTTTGAAAACACCCATAACACAAAAGTTCTCGTGGTGGTTTCCAACGATCAATACACATTAATACACATTGTTCTTTTATAGAAAAAGAAGAACATTGATATTCGCAATTGTCATATGTATTTAGGAAACGACATTGGTACTCACAGTTTGGATTGTTGATACACATCTTTATCGTACTCAAGATATGCTTCTCTTAAGTCAGAAATATGATAATCATTAAACGTGATTTCTTGATATGAATAATTAAATTTGTTTATAAGATGGGGAATAATGTTTACATCTATATATTTCACATGAATCTTTAGATAATGTTTTAATATTTGATCACGTGTTGATTTTTTGATTAGGAAATTCCACACAATAGTATTTAATTCTTCATCACTTTCACATACACATTTATGATCAGTTTCTTTTTCACTACGATTCGCACAGCCTTCACAAAGTAATGGTTCAGAAAGTTTATATTTTTCTAGTAACTGTTTTACACAAACTTCATTTACTTCATTAGGAGTACAACCACACTTTACATCATTGAATATCAGAATATCATTAGAAATTGTATTTTGATTTACTACAACTTCCTCTTCAAAGGGTATTTCATTTGGGTATCTGAAATTTCGTCTATACACAGCATCGTCTATGGTAATTTCCTGTGTTGGATAAATAATCCTATATTTTTCAGCGTCTTCTTCAGGAATGTCAGGATCATTTGGATGTACAAGAATAATTTTCTTTTGTTTTTCAAGTTGAAAACGTTTTTCACGCGGTGAAATGTATTTAGATTTTACACATTCACTTTGCAATAAAGAAAGATTGGTTTCAATTTCACCTTTTCGTTTTTTATTATTATGAGATGAAGAACCAGAATTTGTTTTTTGCTTTTTAACTGCGGAAACAAATTGCTTTTGACTGTACATTGTAACAGCGTATCACTTCCTTTATATGATTTACTACAGCCATACGCATGCGCGCTTTTATATTATAATTGTGACATGCGCGAAGACCAAGTACAAGTATACATACGCATCTGACATGCGCGAAGACCAAGTACAAGTATACATACGCATTTGACATGCGCGAAAATCTAGTACGAGTATGCGCACGCATAGAATTTATATTGTTATGTCTAAATACATCGTGAAAAGAAATAGGTGTGATTATATAAAGTTTTTTTTTCATACCATTATTATTATATCATTAGAACATTTATATGTAATAATAGACATGTACGTGATTGTTAGGGATGAAATTAATAATAATAATATTAACAATTTCATACTTTGTAACTCATTTACTAACACTTAGTGTTTGCTAAAGCAATCTTGGCACAAACGATATATATATATATATATATATATATATATATATATATATATATTGAAAAATAAATAAATAAATTATGACATCAGAGAAAACAAGATTGGATTGTAATTCATGTGCTTACAAACTTAGTAATTCAGATAGTTTGTTTAAAGAATATGTGAATTCTTTCCTTCAAATGAAGCAGGAATCTTCAGGATTTCCTGTTTGGTGCAAAACCAAAGGAGACGAAAATAAATACATTAAAGAGTATCATGCCCATGAGGGCATTCAATTAAATCATAGCAATATCAGGAAGAACCCAAGATTGAGGTATATCTCCAAGATATTCCTTAATTCGGTTTATGGGAAAATGTGGACAAAGAACGGACTTGTTGCAATTTGTGATTGTATTATCTATGGGCACAACAATACGAAGTACAAAGCGTATTACCCATTGGAGATAAACATCTTATTCTTACGTATCACAATACATAGAATAAGAACAAACCATGGAAATTCTCAAACCTTGTTCTTGTGGCGTTCAATACGTTATGGGTACGGTTAAAACTGTATGACCTATTGACTGCTGTAGGGACTGAAGCCATATTATATTGTGACACGGACAGCATAATGTTTGTACAACACCATGATGAGAAATTTTCGCTTACATTAGAGCCCTACTTGGGTGAACTAACCAACGAAGTAAAAGAGGAGTGGGAAATAGACAAATTTATAGGTTTTTATTAATATTATTATTATTTCAATAGAAGAATACATTATTTTGATTACAGATGACTTCTACAAGTGAAAACGAACTAACCCAACTGTTAATCATGGCAAAACGTTTCGGATATGAGGCATCCGAAGTTGTTTACTACAGATGGAAAATGATAGTAGATAAATTTCATAGCAATGGTTGCATGTACGTAGTTTTGAGTAGAAACGATTTTGGAAGCGTTTGGTGGATACTTATCATTCTAAGGGTGTGCGTGTACCCAATGAAAAATATTATCAAATGTTAACAGAGTTATTAAAACAATTTAAAGGAAGACAGGATGTTATTTTGGCATCCTGTGAAACCGCTGCTGATATTTCTGATTTATACCAGTGCGGATTTTTCCACAAAGATGATATAAAAAATCAGGCTTGTGAAAAGTTCAAGCAGCATGTAAAACAGCTTACTTATTTGTTAAGGACAATGCTAAACTAATAAGTAAGCTTACCACGACCAAGTTCACCTAGTTTTGGGGAACCTAAGAACTAAAATGGGTTTTCAAGAAGTACTTAAGATAATGGATGGTATGGATGCATTAGAATTGAAATAGTAAAGAGTATATCACAAACATATGTTTACTTTGGGTTAAACGGGACAAAAATAACCATTAAGTGCATGGAATCGAAGATCCGGAAAAATAGGTACGAGATCTGTTTGATTTCGTAATGACTCATGCATTAAAGGATGATGACAAGAACACCTATATAGGAATAACTATCGAGAGCACTACCTTAAACTTAAAACAATGTACACAACATGACGTCCTAAAAAGGAATTGAACCCTGATGTATTATTCCATACCATTGAAAACGTGCTTAATAGTAATGAACATTTTCTTTTGGGAAAAAAGGTGGATTTTAAGATCCACATTGTTAATCCATGCAAGGGAAGGGGTCGAACCCATGGACCGACCAAGTATGAGGAATATACAACACTTTGGAAAAGTGTACCATCCCATTAAACAAGGACATATAATGTCTTTCTAAGGCTATTATCCTCGAAAAGGCTAAGACCAATCAAAATCGCTTTCAAGTATACAAGTTAAAAACAAGCCAAGGATTTGTGTGATGATGCTAATGTTACTATTGAGCATCGAAATGGATGTACTATTAATGATGTGAAAAAATTTCAACAATACCTGACACCCAAGTACCAAATCATTGTCTTTGAAAAGAAACTTAATAGTCGTGAATTTTATGTGATATATTCAGAAATAAAGGGTGGTAAGCAAATATATTTACTGTACAAAGATAATTACTACCAATTAATAACTAGTGTACGTAAACTTTTGCTAGCCAAAGGCTTTTGCGATTATTATTGTTGCAAAAAGTACAATAAAAAAAATCTCCGATTTATTATTATTCAGCAATATGAAGCTTGTATAAAGTCTTCATTTATTCAGCAATATGAAACATCTTTCATTAGTTTATATTGTTTTTTTTTTTACACAAGTTTTTAAAAAATTTGTATTGTGTTAATTAGTTTTCAACTCATTTACATAAATATTTGAAGAAATGTTTAGTATGATAGCACTGCACTGCACTACACAGTAACTATTTTTTCTTAGATATTTACTTGAGTAAAATTTACTTGTAACGTTCACAGAAAAAAAAGCATGGCAAATTGTGCCTTTTTACAGTTTGTACATGTAATATACCTACAGAAGAGTAACATTTTATCCATACGTCTTCATATTTTTTCAATCACAAACACTATCACTATCACTTTGTTTTTCATTCCAAATTAAGAATTTCTTAAAATCTTTCTGCAAAAATATTTCTATTAGTTGATTAACAAATGTATCATTATGAATGGCATCATCATATATATGAAAAAACTGTTCTAATTTATTAAAAGTATTGTCGTGCATTTTTTGAAACGTATACCAAATTTCGTTTTGTGTGTCCATATCCATAATAACACCTAGTACTTTTGTTTTCAATATATCTTTATGTAACAGAATACAGTCATGGTTTATTGCGTCTTTCAATCCATGTGCACACCCACTGCAAAGAAACATACTTCTTCTTTTAGATTCCCACATTTGAAAAGCATTTATTAAGCACTGAATGGTTATGTGAATATTATCGCAGAAACAGAGAAATACGTTTTCAGCATTAGACATTTTTCAGTTCGACAGAGTAAACGAATTATATAATAGTTCACAACGTAGTTGCTTTTACGACTTTTTAATTTTAAATAACACTGTAAGTGTTCGAGTAATTTATTACAAGATGATAAATTAATATGAAGTGATCAAACTAAAATAAAAAAACACTAGGCACAAATATCTTCATTGACCACCATACAAAGAAGAAGAAATCTTTTCATCGACTACAACCAGTACAAGAATATTCTTATGTCGCTTTCTTAACCGCGGTATTTATACTTTTCACCGTGGGATGTAATGACATGTTTGAATTAACCAATGAAAACAGGTTTGAACAAGTTTAAGGTAGACCTGAAACTCATAGTTCCCACCCCCTATTAGTTTTAGATACTATTCTTTTATCCAAATTAACTTGAATATTTCATCTTTGCATCAGTTTTACAAGCGACAAAGTCACTCAGACCGTTTACTGCACGTGCTTGAATTTCTATATATTCACATTGAAAGCAATAATTAGAAATCACTATACCTGAACCCCAATAGCTCCTTTGTATTTACTTGTTTTTTAATTACCCTGTTGGATTCCAACGTATCGATAAATAATAATGCTTTTTAAATCCTTTTTTTTTTAAATATACTTTTGGTTATTTTACATTTAAGACATGGTGGATTACTTCCTTTTGTGACAACTTTTAGCAACGAGTGGTGCTATCTTATTTACAGAATACTCCACACTTGAAAAAATTTATTACAGTTGTTATCATAAGACAATAATTATTGAACTTTCGCTAAATATGTTTACAGATAAAGTATTGCGTACAATAGGGAGGAACAAAATGCTATCAAAAACTCGTCAAATGTTAAGGAATCTTGTAGACAATCCATGTAGTAAGTTGTGAATATATGTTAAAACTGAAGCCTACATTATGTATTTGATCAGTGCTAAAAATTCCTGTGAATTTTCATTAGGCATGCTATATGTTAAAAGCATAGGAAAGAAAAAAAAACTAACACCAACTTTTGCAATGGCAAAGGAGAATAAACTGTTTCACAAACTACTTCTTCTTATGTCTGAAGTTTCATGAAAGTAAAATTTATTTATTTGTACAAGTAATCACTGATTTATTTCCTATTTATCTGTATTCATTTTTCATGTCTATATGACATATATTCAAAGATCATTTACTTATTTAAACGGGTGTTTATATCAATGCGTTAGGTTATATATCTCTATTGTATTGAATTAGATTCAATCTCCCAACATGTCCCTCCTCCTCTTTGCTAAGCGGATAGCGTACATGTTATCGGCGGTGACAAACCATAGTCCTGTGGGAAATCATCACTTTATTTACACTTTTCTTCACGAACAATAACTTTGTAAGATTATATAAAATAGCCATTACTGTTCAAAGGGGAGGTCAACTAAACTACCGCCTTTTCCTATCATTTCATTTTAACCACTTGTTTTTTTTTTTAAAAAAAAAAGAAGGCCAGTAGAAACAATTTTCAGTTCAAGTTCCTGAAAACAACCATCTTTTAGTATGTATTAATCTTACTTATTTGACACACAGTTGTTCATTAATTTTACTTATGTACTGTTCAAAACAGAAAAGATTTGTTCAAAGATTTGATAATAAATCTATAAGTACGTTAGCCATAGTTCACTATTGTTTTCTTATTGAGACCAAACTTTTATTCTTTCATAACAGGTCCGTCCCATGATTCACATTCAATTTTAACACTTTTGAAAATACAATTTCCTTGAGCATCCAATAAAATAAAATAAAATTATATGGATTACTATGCTGACAAAGTTTCAATGTTTAGTTTTTTCAGTGCTAGTTGGTTTCTACAGTTAGACTTTTCTTCATTAGGTATTCATTTATCAATATAGGATTATAATGGCTTAATGATAAAGCAGTCATTTTCACTGCTTAGGATTCCTGGTTCGATTACCGTTTACATCAATTATTTCATTTCTCATAGCGGAGCCATAAGGGTTCAGTGGTAAGGCGTTCATTTTCACTGTTTAGGGTTTTTGGTTCGATTACCGCTTGCATCAATTATTTCAACATTTTTATGACAACATTAAGTTTGGATTTATTTCTTATAAATTGTGCTGAACAAACAACATGTTCTCCCACTTCTTTTTCTTTATTCCACCAATTTCATAACCTTTTCTAAAGTGATCCGACATAATCGTGGGACTCACAGATTTCATTTATTATTCAAAATAATTTCATAATTAAGCGTACACAGACACCATAGTAAGTAAGTAAGTAATTTTTTTTATTTCTAAGAAACAATTTGCTATTTAATCTTTACATTTATTCAGAGTTCGATTCCATGCTGCACAAAGAAAATATTCTGATGGCAGCATTAAGTATCTAAACTGAACTGAACTAAAGTTCTTTTGTCTTTGGGGATTGCGATGGGTTAGTGGTCACCTTTAGTGCTTGGGGGTTGATCCTAGGATGCTCCAATTATTTGAAAAATTTATGACAAGTATTTGTGTTTCTCATGGCCGCTTTTTTATAAAGTGTCTAAGAGACAACAAATCTTCATGACCTAAGTGTATGGGACTCCATTTCATCCAAATAGATAATGGTATGCCAATTAACATATATGTCATTCTACACTGAAACCCTTTATCTATATTTACCTTAAATAGTTGGATATTATTCTGTTTTTGCACAAATTTTATATACAATACCGTGGCTCGCAAATCCACAGCTTCAAACCCAAAAGAAATACCTAGTTAATTATTCAAGGAATAAAAAACTGATTTTATTGTATGTTCCCTGCTACCAACTACATTTTAGTGTTCACAGAAGAAAAAAGTATTCAAATTCTCTATCTTGTCTCCATAAAATAAGTTGCTCCGAGTAATTTATTAGGAGAGTATCTTTTTATTCTCTCACATATTCTTCGAACATCTTATACAAGTGAGAGAATAAAATAAATGCATTCAGTCATCTTAAACGGATTTAATCAAAAAGTAAAAATTCAGACTTTTCTTTCAGTATACTATCATTTAATAGCAACAACTAATTAGTAAACGAAAATGTTGTTGTTTTAATTCTTATTTATGGACACCAGCAAATATCTCATTAAGCTTGTTTCACCCTACAACTATGTATTTTGGTTAAAAATAAAAGAAAAACTCAAGTACAATTTGATATTAAAGGAAATCAAATTAGTTATGATAGCATAATTAAAATCTTTTTCAATTGAAACTGTTAACTAAATAGTGCAACGTACTGAAAAGCATAAAGATTTTTTTTTCCTGGGTTTTTAAAAATTCTAACAACAATTCTTATTCTGAAAATATCTTTTCTATGCTTCGAAACGTTACTGTTAATAAAAGGTATCTATAAGTTCAATATGACACGGAAAAAAAAGTTAGACATTTTTATGACCTTTGTTAGGTAGGTTTTAAAAATTCAAAGGAAAGGAAACTCAAAATTTACCCATTCACCCAAAAACATGATTTATTTACATTATATTTACAAGTATTTTACAAAAATTTTTCTTTTAGTTTTTTTATTTTTTGAAGTCGTTCCCATTTATTATACGCGGCTATAAAAACAGCGTCTTCCCCATCTTCTAATATCAATAAATCATCATTTCCCCCCTCCCCCACTGGTGCTGCTATTGGTCTCAATGGGATCACTTCCTCTTCTACCATTGGTTCCAATGACGGTGCTGGTATCTGTTCCACTTCTTCCACCAATATTACTTCTTTTGGTAGTTCATCCACCACTGGTAAATATCTTTTTTGCTTGTTTTTACTTAACTTATTCTCCCCCTCTCTTCTTCTTTTCCTTCCTTCAACCACATCCAATAATTCTTCCATCTTATTAAACCACTGGATGTGGCGGTACGAAGAGGCGGAGGAGGAGGAGAAGGAAAAGGAGGAGGACTCAACGGCGGAAGTGCTTGGCTGCGGTTCCATCTTTCTAAAATAAAATAAAGAAAAGTATTATTAGTACAACTTATTTTCACCAGAATGGAATCAATTATAATCTACACTAATAAAAATTCTATTATTCTAATCACAAACTCAATTACATTGTTTACCTTGGACAACTTATGTATAATTTTAAAGGGGTTAACTTCACAAAGATTTGACCGCTATGTAAGAAGTTATGTTTGGTTTCCGGTGTGGATTTTATGGTTCCAATTAGTGCTAAAAAATTTTCCAGGAGCAAAGTTTTAAATCTGTGTGAGATATATATTTAATTTTCAGTTTTTGTTCTGAAAAAACCTATAAGAAAAATAACACACTTAAATCAAGTCTAGTGTTCCTGTGTAGCCTAACATAGTGATTAATGCTAATAATCACGCTATTGGTACAAACTGTCCCGGATTTAATTTCCGGTGGTGGTAAAATACTAGTTTCATATAGCCATGCTACTGAACAAAACAGTAAACTTAAAATCAATTCATTTTATGTAGGTACACGTCTCATATAGTCATGCTACTGAACGGGATAACAACTTAAAATCAATTCACTTTATGTAGTTACACGTCTCATATACCCATGTTACTGAACGAAACAACAACAAACTCAAAATCAATTTAACTTAGGCAATAGCATACGTCTCGAAGTTTCCAATAATTGTTAGTTAGTTAATAGGTTCATGTCTCATATGTCAATGCTGCTGAACGCCTTAATTAACTGAAATTAAGCTACTATTATTAAATCTTACAGTATGGTCATGTATTTTAATAAACGCTGCTAACAAACACAAATTCAATTTCCGGTTGTATCCTAAAAGTTTCACGTTAAGGATGGTGCATTTTGTTAAAATGAATCACAATTTAATTTCCAATGGTTCAATATGTTCTAACCCCTTAATGCTTCTGCCATTGGTGCAAACAAAACCATGTTACCGTATTCACTAAAGTTATCATTATCTTTACTGCAAACATATTTCCGTTCTCAAGTACAAATTTCGCATGTCATAATTTTTTAATGTTATTGCCTTTTGTGCTAAGACGTACAATTTTAATTCCCGTGCAGGTTTACCCGCATAAACAAAGTCACCTTAACATTAAAATGCGGATTTAATTCCCGCGTAAACCTAACACTGACGTACGAGTTCAAATCCTGGGCAAGCCTACGCGCATAAACAAAGTCATCTTAACAGCGGCGTGCGGATTTAATTTCCGCGTAAACCTAACAATAGTGCGTGGGTTCAAATTCCGAGCGGGCATACGCATATAAGCAAAGTCACCTTAACAGCGGCGTTCGGGTTCAAATCCCAGGTGCGCTTACGCGTATAAGCAATTAGCCTTAAATGCCCTACAACAACGCTGCAAAGGTTTATATTTAATCTCGGGTTTTATTCAATGTTACTCCAATCCAGTTAGCTATAAAATATTCTCCCACATTCAAATGTATTCTGCAATATTTAAATATATCTTTCACGCCATTTCCCTCAAAATTTGACGGACTAAAATTAAGTTATTTTTTTCACTGTATATAAATCAAATTTCCACCCGGACAAACTCAAACAAAGTGATTATTAAAAATAAAATACGTTCGCTTCATATAAGCATTGTCTCTAGTTCAAACCTTGAATCGGTCATAAATGAACAAACGAAATGTATATCAGTTTTCTTATGCATCTCTATATCAATTTTAAACTTATAAATAAGATTGTGTATGTGTTTTCAATAACCATATTAAAACAGTAAAATTACATTTCTTCTTCTTCTATACTTATTTTTTTTTTCTTTCTTTCATCGAATAACCCCGTACTAATTATTATATAATTCTCTTCAATCATTTGTTTTCATTACTTTAATACAAAATCAACTATAATAGAAAATTGTGGTTCTATGCCATCTGTCGGAGAAATTTTAAATTAACTTTAGTTTAGTTTAAGCCGTGTGCCGTGTTGACGTATTTATTATTAGTCCTGAATATATATTTATATTTTAAAAGGTAAAATATGATATATATATTTCTTTTTAGCCATTAAATACTACTGATAGCATTAAATAAGTACCCTTCTCGCAGTTGTGTTCTGTTAATAAAACATAATTTGTGAGGGCATAGTTGATTCTTCTTCTATCAGTAAACCACCAAACGTTCATTATATTACAAATCCCTAAGGGGGACCCACCAACACATATGACCCTTCAGTTGAACATAATTATCATCATTATGTTATTACCTATTCAGAAAAACCCGTAATTGTAGGAATTAACTAATGGGGAACTTTAACACATGTCAATGTATATGGTAAAAACACATAATTCTCTTTTTGCTATAATATAATACTGCTAAAATCTCGAGTCGCCTATAACTAATGGGCCCCGCCAGTTATAGCTACGTAATTTTCCTTTTGCTATAATATAATACTGTTAAAATCTAAGTAAGCCTGGGGGCCGCGGTGGCTCGGTGGTAAAGCGTTCACCTCTGGTGTTTGGGGTCCCGGGTTCACACCAAATATTTCAACATTTTCATGACAAACACTGTTTGGATTTATTTTTTATAAATTGTGGTGGACAAACATCAAATGCGTAAGTTTTCTCGGGGTTCTCCCGTTTCCTCCCACTTCCTATATACTTTTAAGAGCTTATTTTAGCTCCCATATTTAGTTCAAACACCTTAGATTGTTCAGAGTTTGTAGAAACAAACGAACCAAAAAAAATAATCACCGTCTCCTTTAGCCTAGCCGGCATAATTGTGGGACGTAAAACTCAAAAATTTCTAAGTAATCCTGTGACTGGGACCCGCCAGTTATACTGTTATACTGCAAATAGGACTACATAATTTCCTTGTAATACAATACTGTTTAAATCTAGAGGAACCCATAACTAAGGGGGGAAGGGCCCCCCGTTACTTGTAAAAATATACTACAAATAGTCGTACGTAATTCTCTTTTGCTATAATACTGGTAAATTTAGGCAATCTATCTGACAGGCAAAAGCCACTTAGTTGGAGGGATATAGTACAAATAGGACTACATAATTTCATTTTTTTGCTATAATACTGTTTAAATCTATGTTGGTCTATCTGAGAGGCAAAACCCCCTCGTTGAGGGACATGGGCTCTATCTGGGAGGCAAAAGCAACTTAGTTGGAGGGACATCATTTCAATTCGCTTCATTATAATACAATACTGCTAAAATCTAGAGGAACCCATAACTATGGGGGAAGGGCTCCCCGTTACTTGTAAAAATATACTACAAATAGACGTACATAATTCTCTTTTTGCTATAAGATAATACTGTTAAAATCTAGAATCGCCTATAACTAATGGGCCCCGCCAGTTATAGCTACGTAATTTTCCTTTTGCTTTGCGGATATACAACAGGTTTTCAAGTCAAAAGACAGTGTTCAATAACCAATGTATTTAGGGGTTTCCGTAAAATTTTCTTTCTTGACATTAAAGCTATTGTTTGCGCTATGTTGCTACCACCCACGCAAAATAACTAACATTCAGTAATATTTACTATTAAAACACGATAATGTTGGGGAAAAGCGCTCCCCCCCAAGACTAAAACATTTCTTTCTGCACATACTAGTCTTAGTTCAAACATTTGCGCTCCTAAAAAGATTATCAGTTGTGTTACCAAAGCGTAGTAGTATGTCATCTATTGGCAAATGAGCTTACTTAAACAGTTCAAGTCCCATCTGTACAACGTACATATATATATATATTAGGTATAACTGATTTAAAGTGATCGGTATAACAGTTAAAAAAATCGTAACAAATGAATCAAACATATTGTAATTAAGCATCCTATAATTAAGCAAATAAAACTCTACAAGTAAATGGTCCGTCTTTTATTTGTAGGTTCACATTTTTAATATGTTCGCAATTTTCGAAATTATTTGTAGGTTCACACTACAAGTGTTCTGAGCTTGCTTCGCAAACGACCCAATAAATAAGTTGAATTTGCTACGCGAAAGAATGAATGAAATAAAATAACACCGATTTTAAAACGTTCACAAATAAATTTGTTCAGAGTATAACATACGATCCGTAAAAATAATAATAATAATAATAATAATAATAATAATAATAATAATAATAATAATAATAATAATAATAATAACTTTAGTAATCGAAAATCGCAATTACATTTCAAGCGTTTTCAGTATATCGCAAAGCTTATCCTCTTGCATGATTACAAAAAATGGTCGTAGGTTTATTTCCCGGATAATGTTTCTCAGAAGCAACTCGTGTAGTTTTTCAATAATTATTCAAAAAACTCATTATTATAATTAAGTGAATAATACATGACATTTAAAAAGTTCTCACCTTAAAAATCAGAGTTCGTTCTGTTAAATCACTCACAAAAAAGTTCAACACACAAAAGATCAACACACACACTATGAAACGGTGTAAAAACAATAATAACAAACTTTATTTCAATACTGTATATATATATATATATATATATATATATATATATATATATATATATATATATATATATAAGGATTTCATTATGTCCCTCCCCCAAGCATCATGTTTTCAACCCGATTTCATTAATTATAAATAAATAAATAAGGTCATCATATCCGCTAACATCTTTTATTCATTCATTGCCACAGCGAGAAATCTAAAAATTTCTTATTTTCAAGTTCGTCAACCGCTGGAGAAATCTCATTCAGACAGGGTATCGAACGATCAACATTCAGGACAGGCTATATACGGTTTTCATCTAATTAAGGAAAAATGCTTACATGTTCATCAGATATTAGATATTCTGCCAAAAATCAGATATTGCCACAAAAATACATCTTCTAAAGGGGGAAGAAACATAAAATTTCTATCTGTCTTCTTCATCACTGCTGATAAGTATCGTAGTGACAATCATAGTTAATGGAAAAATATTTCAGTATGTCATCAGTCAAAGTTCCAACAAACAAGGGAGAAAGTGTCTAAGGTTATTCCAGTACAAGCGGAAATAAAATTAGAAAGTGCATTGACACTCTATACATGCGTGTCACAAGTCATAGTTCTAACGGAAGCAAGGAGAAAGCGTGTAAGGCAACGACCCGGAAATAATGGAATTTACAAAAATAAAACTCTGTTCATTCTAAGACAGCCTTCTCTCAGAGACGGAAGAACAATTCACTCGCTCCGTATTTCAAACTTGGCTGTAAACACGGAGTTAACTATAAGGAATAAAAATAATGAATATTAACAAAATAAATAAAGCATTCAATCATACACACACATTTCGTATTTCCCATGTTTTTTTTCTCGCCAATTTACATGTGAGAATTGCAATAATTCTCAGTACAATACAACGTTCACCTTTGGTGCTTGGGGGTCCCTGGTTCAGTCCCCGTACAATACAACATTCACCTCTGGTGGTAAGGGTCCCCATACAATACAGCATTCATCTCTTGTGCTAATGGTCTCATATTCAATCCCCGTACAATGTAACGTTCATCTCTGGTGTTAAGGGTACCAGGCTCATTTTCAGTACAATACAACATTCACCACTGTTACTAAAGATCCCATATTCATTCCCCGTACAATACAACGTTCATCTCTGGTGTTAAGGGTACCAGGCTCATTTTCAGTACAACATTCACCACTGTTGCTAAGGGTCCCATATTCAATCCCCGTACAATGCAACGTTCATCTCTGGTGTTAAGGGTCCCATATTCAATCCCCGTACAATGCAACGTTCATCTCTGGTGTTAAGGGTTCCATATTCAATCCCCATACAATACAGTATACACCGCCGGTGCTAAGGGTCCCGGGTTCGATCCCAGTGCGTATCACACATTATAAGTGTTCTCACCTTCTTATTTTTAACAAATAAAATAATCACCATCTCCTTTAGCCTAACAGGTGGGACTCAAAGATTTCATTTTCTTTTTATTCTATCACATATTGTTCGTGTAATCTTTTATTCTCTCTCACATATTGTTCGTGTAATCTTTTATTCTCTCTCACATATTGTTCGTGTAATCTTTTATTCTCTCTCACATATTGTTCGTGTAATCTTTTATTCTCTCTCACATATTGCTCGTGTAATCTTTTTATTCTCTCTCACATATTGCGCGTGTAATCTTTTATTCTCTCAAAATGACGTATCAACAGATTTAATTCAAATTTCCATTATTATTATTTTTAAAAATACCCAGTATAAAGTCTCTACAGACACGTATACAAACTCAAAAAAGACCACATGACCTTTCCATGTCATCACAACTAAAAACAAAAATATAACAACTTTCCAATACACGTAACCAGGTCAACAAACCCTAATGACCTAACACTACCGGCTGCCAACACAGCCCGTAAAAGGACATGACTTTCTATATTAAATATAAAACATAACGGTACTAGGGGAAAAAGAGCGGCGGTCCTACTCTCTACATGATACCTTAGATGCAACAACGTGTTTTGAAAGAACTGTATGAGAAAGGTAGCTGAAAAAATCTCAAGAAGCATGAGGAAGGCTTTAATCCAAACACTACACCGATAACGACTTATAAAATAAACAGAAACATATGGAGTTGGAAACACGTCAGATAATTGGGTTGGCTATGGTCAGGTGGCTATTGCAACTCCAGACTGTTAGTAGTGGTGAATCACGGCAGATCCATACTACATAAGTAGTAGTAGAACAGCAGTGTGTGCAATAAAATGAATAGGCAGTGGTAGAGCAAAATGAACGACCTCTCTGATTTCCAAAGAGGGCACATTCTTGGTACCCGGTTATGTGGAAATGTACACGAGGGGCGGACTGCAAGGTGATGAAAACCTACAAAACTCACAGCAAAACTATATCGGCGAAGATGAACAGTGGTTGGGAAGAGAGAAAACTCTCAGTGACAGGTGCTGCCAAGCACGTATGATGCAGTGCAAGTAACGAAGGAATTCAAGCAACGCCTTCCACAGACTGTCGGCAATCACAAACTGCCACGAATTACATAACATGGACAAACAAAGTCGGGTTACACTGGCGAAACTGCAGATAATGGACTATCGGCACAACGCCAATGGTCCCGCACATATGAAACATGAACCGCTGTTTACTGGAAAAGTGTGGTATGCTCAGGTGAATCATCGTTCACCTTATTTCAAACCACAGGCCGTGTTTATGTTGGCGGACGACCAAGGAAGCGTTCTTCGCCCAACCTGGTAGCGGTTCTGTGATGAAACATGTGAACCCTATGATCCAGATGTTTCAATTGACGCAACCGTTATATTTCGCCAAATTTCTGAATGTTGATGTGCCCATTCACACAGCTGGAGCTGTTGCTGCGTTGTATGACGAACATCTGGATAAAGTTGGACACCTCCCCTGGTCCGCTCAATTGCCGGGCCTGAACATAACTGAACATCTATAGTCTATAGGAGCAGACTTCAGCCCTTAACCTCCCATGGAATTGAGTGATGTACTGCATGAAAAATGGTGTAATATTCCGCTTCCTACCATTCACGATTTCTTATACTATTCCACGTCGTATCAGGCCTGTTCTGAGGGCGAAAGTTGGTCCACGGGCGAAATTAATCTGATAAGATGCACTTTATTTTGACCGGCCTGCCGAACGATATAGGTTAAAATCGTGCTTAATTAAAAGCTCTAATTGTATACATTTAACTTTTCTTAATCTGCCCACCAACCAATACAAATATTATGGTCATGGGTCTAATAATAAATAGCAAAGCATATTCCTCTTCAGTATCATCATTCAGTAGACCGCTATCGCCTTGCTACCTGCTATCGCCCTCCCGCTGACATAAAGGAAAAAAAACAGTTTTCCCGCTTCCGAAACGACGGATTCTTTTGGATGGGAAGGAGAAGCGCGCCAAAATACACGTTTTTAATGAGGAGGTTCACTATTTGTCCACTAGAGTGCAGTGCTGCATGGGTGAAGATATATTTCTTGCTTTCAGAAAGTTGTAATGTGTAAACAGTAATTAGAAAGATCGGGTTGCAAAATTT
Organism: Thermobia domestica; assembly: GCF_964235325.1. NCBI lineage: Eukaryota > Metazoa > Arthropoda > Insecta > Zygentoma > Lepismatidae > Thermobia > Thermobia domestica. The sequence continues at coordinate 173,426,737 of NC_137462.1, forward strand.
TTTATGACAGCTATAAGATTCATGTAAAGTGACAACACGGCTTTAGTAACCGGCACGCAAGCGATAGTGACATCTATTATTAGTGTGACTGTTTATTATTAGGGATTAAACCAGTTACTGAGCAAAATGTGCTGGCTCCAGACCTGTGTAAACGGCGAGGGTTGGCGTTACAGAGGAAATCGGGTCGTAAAAAATGCTAGAACCCCAACTGGAGATGAAGCAAGATTAAGGCTAAGGGGTTCCTTAGAAACGACACGTATTTCCGGAGTGGTCTGAAAACTGTGATAAAGTGGACATGTTCGGTTTAAGAAGTTAGTCCAGAAAACGACAGAGGCGAACAAGGGAATCAATGTAAGGACCGGAACATTGAATATTGGAATGTGAGACTAAAAAGGAAGAGTCATGGGATTATGTGCATCGAGCTGCAGTTAAGAGGTAATTAGGTGGCCATATTATGTGCCTATGCTCCTCAAGCAAGATGCGAGGTAGTCTAGATGTTAATAGATGTACCTGAGAATGAAAGGTTAATGGTTGGTGGCGACCTAAATGGACGTATAGGAGAGAACAAAGGAGAGGAAGAAAGAATGACGAGAAAGTGGATGTTTGAAGAAAGGAAACAAGGTGAAAGGATATGTACTATACCCTAACATCTATTTCGAGAAGAGAAACAGCCAGCTTATAACTTAAGAACATAGAAAGAAATTATAGAAGTATCTAGCTTTTAAATATATCTACTGAGAAACAGTAATTGCTACTGCTAATAGTGCATTTCAGTACTCCCCTTCTCTTCTGGTGCTTTGTCTTTCCCTCCCCTCCTCTTGTTTTCAACACTAAATTTGAAGACACACAAAATGCTGCACAGAACAAATCAGAACAAATGCTGCACAAACACAATGTTACAGATAGGTCTGGATAATAAACAGGGCCACTGAACTAGAAAATACATGTATTTTCATTGTTAAATTAGCAGATATTACAACCGCTATCTTAATTTATAGTTGAACATTTAATTACTGCTTTGCTAAAGTTAAAAGCATTTGCAAATCGGTAAAGTGAAGAACGGGGAATATTTTTCATAATTAACAAAATTGCCGTTGTTTTAGATTCACGAAATAGTGTATCAGAAATTATTCTATTTAATATATGAACATTTTATTGTCTGACATTAGATTGAAAAACTGATATTTTACCCTGCACTATTATTAGTGGAACATGATTTAATATACAATGGATCGTTGCTCATATAAAGAAAAGGAGAAAACACAACAGTTTTTACACTTCCAAACTATGTTATGCATAAGTATCGGAAATATTATAGAACAGCCATATCTGACCGACACGTATCGGAGCAAAAGCGGTACGAAATATCGAAAAACGTGATTTTGAAATCAATTCAGATCCCAATAAGGGTTCCTCTCATCCGTTTATCCTCTATTCAAACCAGAAGTGGTAGAAATCAGCCGTCTCTGGTTTCATAGTTGATCGCAATTGAACATAAACGGTAATAGACAGCTACATGCAGTTTATTGGAATAGATTCAGCGCCTCAACAAAAGGCACTTCATCTATATTAGTCTACTAAGACAGGAAGTAATGAGACACCAAAACTGACTTTGTGGGTGCGGAAAAATGCATTGATGAATAGACTGATTCTTATTTAGATTTTTTGTCAGCAGAGGTTGTATAGGACAAAACTTACTCTTTAAAGTGGAATCTGAACAACTGGTGATATTGCTGTTCTCCCATTTAGAACTGAATCTGGTGTCCGTGCATCAAACGCACAGGTGCTGGCCACCTGACCAGCGAGAAGGGATACAAAAAATAACACTCGATGAACAATATATAAAAATAGCATTAGGCTGTGCTCTGCGTTTTGGGAAACCATGACAATTCCGAACATAACAGGGGCGTCATGAACCTAAAATTTCTTAATTTTCCACTACACCAATTATTTCACACTAATGATATTACGCTCTATAAAGCTAGTTAACCTGTGTCTGATGAAGGCAAAGTTAATTTGCCGGAATTGTAACGCTATTATTTATTAGTTAATATATGCTTTGGTCAGAGTTTGTCTTATAATTTATACAAGAAGTTCTAAAGCTAGAATGAGTGGTATCTAGTTAACCTATAGGTCAAAAGGTGGGGCACAGTGTTCTAGTCGAAAAGTGTTATCATCCATAGTATGAGTGATCCTTGGTTTGATTCCATGTATGGGAGCGTGTGGTGCAGAGCATCATTTCCTGTAGTCTGCACAACGTTGCACAGTTAATGAGTTTGCATTTCAATGCACAACAGCATGTGGGATATAATACAAAACCACTCAAGTTTTTACTTGAAAACCACCATGGGACAATGTCTTCCAATATGCGTGAGAATATTTTTTGTAACTACTTAGTTTGCTAAACTGTTGAGCAGTTTCCAACATGCAAGACAGTTACAAGAAGAATTAGTGGGGTGCTATGTGACAAGAGAGTTGCAGATTAAAAGGTCGTACATATAAAACGGTAGTAAGACCAGCAATGATGAAAAGTAGTGAAACCTGGGTAATCACAAGGACCTATGAAAAGATGGAAGTAGCGGAGATAAGAATGTTAAGATGAGTGTGCGGTATGACAAGGAAGTAGACTACGGAACAATAAGGGGCATTAAAGTTACAAAAATGAAGGCTGAAATGGCGGCGACGTGTAGAACGAAGAAACAGGGACTATGTTGAAAAGAGAATTGGAAAGCTGGAAGTAACAGGTAAAAGGAACAGGGGAAAACCCAGAATGAAGTGAAGGAACAAGATACAAGATGATTCGAGAAAGAGGATGAAGGATAGAAGAAAGTGGAGGAAACTAACTGAAGACAAAAAGCCAACCCTATATAAACATGGGAAAAGGCGGAGACAAAGAAGTATATTATTATGAACTGGTGTCACACACTGAGACGTTTGCCGTTTATAGATAGGGTAGATTCAATTCAATGAGATTTATTCTGAAGTTCCGAGAATATGAAGACTATAGGGGACTATTATATATAAATATAATCGAATTATTCAGATGCAATGATTATAAAGTGGAAAGAAATTAATGTAATTCGAAAAGTTCCCGAGACAAAGTCTATACACCACTAGGCACACACTGCCTGGAATCGAAGCTGTGCACCAGAACTGAGTGCTTACTTTAGGCCCTGTGCTTTCCTTTATAATGAATGTAACTGGTATAATCAAACAATTGTCCTACAGTGCTAAAAATAGTTCAGAAGTATAAATCGTTTCAGCTGAAGATTTCCACTTCATATATATTGAATAAGAAAAGCCAGATAAACTAAGCAACAGTCGTTTGTTTGACACTTAACTGGCGAAGTATGGAACGACAATGATCCACTTGTATTAAGCAAATACGGAACGGATTCTCTAACAATTGCTACTGAATGCATTTTCTCGTACAATACATGAACTGGTGTGTTGAAAACAGTAGAAACAAGTGTATTTAATAAAAAATCGGTTGCTCAACGTAGATTGCTTTAGTATGATTCTATACTGTATGTGTGGGATTCTTTTCTCCTTTGACAATCCTAAAACAGTTTGGTTTTCTGCAAAATAATTAGTAATTGCATGAATTTTCCTCAGAATATACAGGTTGACGTGCATAATTTATTATATCTTGAAATGCTTATGTAACTTTTAAACTAGTGGAATGGAAATTTTGAAGTTTTGTGGGATACAAATATCGTCAGGGGGACATTGTCTTACATGGTCTGCAGTACTACCAGATTAACAGTTTTGCAACTCAAGTTTGTTTTAATGTCATTACATCAGATTATTACATACTTCAAATCTCCAAATTAAAAACTTACAACACCACACTTATTATTTAGTGTTACAAGCTAAGGATCCTACAGTACAAACATCCAAATTTTGGACACCTCTACAAACAGTAACAGTCCAAGTGACAGGCGTGGCAATGTACATCCAAAGTACCTTATTGCTGGATACTATTATATATTCACGATATGAATTTCCAATAAATAGAAACGACGTTACAAGGTATTGAAATGTTGACATATATATATGGTGGTGGTAGTTCGGTTTCTTGACCTTGTAAAAATCTTCCCTGTCTTTGATTTTGTTTGTCATCATTCCAGCCAGAAATAAAAAAATGAGAATTCCTCAGTTTACAGCAAGGGGAATTGGGGACAAGACCTTAAGGATGATATTCCTGAAAGCTCATGTATCACGATTGTTTCATTCAATAGACAGAGGACACTTTTCTATGAAGGCTTTTCAACATGTTTTCTCACAAAGGGGATTTTCCTTTTGCAATCTATATGACCACTGGCAATTTCAATCTTGGCCATTCCCGCCAGCGTTTTCATTTTCGAGACACGAGACGAGACGAGACATTTCACGAGACGTCCCGTCCTGGCATCGTGTCTCGTCTCGTTTTCGAGACGGGACAAGTAGGCTGTCTCGTCTCGTGTCTCATCTAAAAGGGTTCTGTCCCGTCTCGTGGCAACACTAGACATATGCGTCGAGTAGAAAACTTTAAGACGCTTTTTCTCTGCTATATTAGGCCATTGCTCTCTCCCAGTTTGAAACATGAACACTTTAAATGTGCACTATCACTTTGCAAAAAATGGCCCCGAAGTTCATTTACCAAAGTCTGCTTTCTCCTTGTAAGTTAAATATTATATCCAACCAAATAGATTATTTCAATAAACATAAAGATAATAATGTTGTTTACATCAATTTGGTATCTAAAACCGAGCCTGAGATATCAATAATGTTCTAAAAGTTTGCAACACAGCTTAAAATTACGTAATACCAAAAAATTTTAGTGATTATAAAAAAGTTATGTAATTCCAATAACTTGTAGTGGTTATAACTACAAAAAGTCATTGCTGTAATATTACAGTAGCAAAGAAGAGTAACAATCATTTCAAAAATTTTGCACAAATACGTCAATTTAAGCAGTGCAGTAATCTCTGGTCATATCTCCGGAACAAGTAGACGTATCAATTTGTGTAAACGAAATTATGGTCTTTACGATTGCTCTTACCGTTTTTGTTCTATGGAAATCAATACTGAAATCGTAAGTAATAGTAAATTTCAACCACTTCCGGTTTCGGTAATGATGCGGTTTGTGATGACATGTTCTCTTGAGACCCTGAATCGATTGGAGAAAAACTTCTTGTCGTTATAATATTCGCGCCGAGTTGTGAAGCTTGACCTAGATCTACCGATTTCACCACCGAATAGAACGCGAGTGTGTGTATTGGTCGTCAACCCCCACCCATCAAATTTTTGTCAGTGTCGTCTCTCGTGATACACGAAAGACATCTTCCGAGAGTACAGTGTTCTCAGATTGCCGCCAAGTTCCGTTTTCTGATTTTTGGTTGTTACTATTCGTGTTATTGTTTTAGAATAATTGCTACCTAGGTACACTGGTTATTGTTGTGCAATGTTTTTATTGGTAATTTTTAATTTCTTTAATACTCATTTACCATGCCTTCAAAGTTTGGCAGCATTGTTGGTGAATTTTAGCTGTTTGACGTTTACGCGAGTGTGCGCTCGGGAAGCGGCTCTACGAATTATAACGAAGCTTTCCGATGTATCGGAGCTCAAGTAAAATATTTCTATGATTGGTTTAGAGCCCAAGCTTCACGACTCGGCGCAAGTACTATAGCAGTTCTTGATTTATTGCGATGTTGAAACGGGAAATGGGTAATTCCATCCACTTTCGGTCTGAATAGAGGGTTAACGGAGGAGATGGAATTTATTTTTGAGACGTTGAATCGATTACAAGAAACCTCATCTCGATATATATATTTTTCTTCTACGGAAATCAGTATTGAAACCAAAAGTAATATTGAATTTGAACCACATCCGGTTTTGGTAGTGTTGGTGACTGTCATGATGTGTTGTCTTGAGTCGCTGAATTATTTACAAAGGAAAAGTTTCTCGCTATTTGTTACCGTTTTGGTTCTATGGCAATAAACGTTAAAACGCAAAATGGCTGATTTGAACTATTTCAGCTTTGAACAGCATATTAACGGAGGAGATGGAATCTATTCTTGGAACGCTGAATTGATTGCAGAAAACTGCATCTCGATGTCTCTTATCGTTTTTGTTTTGATGCCTGTCGACAGAAACAAAAAAAACAAACAAAAAACAAAAAAAACGTATTTTTTACTTTTAAATCTACTATCTGCATGCATAGTTTCCTGGGAATCTCTTGTGCCCTTTTATCGATTTTGGCCTTTGTCATTATTTTTTGAGATTTGAATGGGGGCCGTTGCTCCTCCTGCAATTATTTTCTCATACAAAAAAAAGTATTCCTTAATTTTCTATCTAGTATGTGTATACGCCTTTTTCTGCAAAATGGTTCGTGTTCTTTTGGAAATTTCAAGTTCTTTGAAAATATTTCGGGATGGGCTTAGCAACTTTAAACCGTTTTTCCGCAGAAACGAAAAAATACGTGTTTCTTACTTTTAAGTCTAGCATCTGCATGCATAGTTTCCTCGGAATCGCTTGTACCCTTTTTCGATTTTGGTCTTTGACATTATTTTTGGAGATATCTGAATAGGGGCCGTTGCAACCATTTCCTCACACAAAAGAAAAAACCGTATTCCTTAATTTTCTATCTAGTACGTGTATACGACTTTCTCTGCAAATTGCTTATGTTCCTTTGGAGATTTCTAGCTTTTTTGAAAATATTTCGGGAGGGGCTTAGGCCCATTCAAACAGTTTTTCCGCAGAAACGAAAAAATACGTGTTTTTTACTTTTAAGTCTAGTTATCTGCATGCGTAGTTTCCTTGGAATCGCTTGTGCCCTTTTTCGATTTTGTCCTGTGTCATTATTTTTGGAAATATTTGAATAGGGGCCGTTGCTCCTCCTGCAACCGTTTTCTCACAGAAAAGAAAAAAAAACGTATTCCTTAATTTTCTATCTAGTATGTGTATACGCCTTTTTCTGCAAATTGCTCATGTTTTTTTGGAGATTTTGAGCTTTTTTGAAAATACTTCGGAAAGGCCCTTTCAAACCGTTTTTCCGCAGAAACTAAAAAATACGGGTCACTTTATTTTGTGTCTAGTATCTACCTGCAAAATTTCGTTGAAATCGGCGTGCAACACTTTACGGATATTCCATGTCAGTGAAAAACCAGCTATCTAGTATTCATTGTGGAAGCACTTCAAATAATCCCCAGAAGAATGCGCGTGCCTATATGTTCCACCAGTTCTGAAGTACCACCTGGGCTGTTTACTCAATATTTTCGTTTTGGCACTTAGCACGGATTTTATATTCAGTCTACAAACAGTGAACCCTTCGTCAGAAACGTGTATTTTGGCGCGATTCCCCTTACCATCCAAAAGAATCCGTTGTTTCGGAAGCGGCGGAACTGTTTTCTTTCTTTATGTCAGTAGGAGGGCGATAGCAGGTAGCAAGCAAGACAGAAAGTTGCACATAGTTTGACTCCTTGCAAGAGGAAAAAAATGTTGCATGTCCCTTTCAAGACTATGTTTACATGGAGAAATAGAATAATACAGGGTTGCAAGATTTCTTTTTTAATGACAGCTACAAGATTCTTGGAGCATGGCAACCTAGCTTAAAATTCATATCCATATCATACGTAAATTGATCCATGAATCGAGAGTAGTACCATCATATTAAAGTAAAGGTCTACCGGCATCAGTTACTCGCTCCACCGGTCATTCAATTTTATTCACACGAAAGCATCTGTATATATATAAAAAAAAAAAAAAAAAAAAAAAGCATCAGTTACCAAACTCTAGCAGCAATTTTTTGCCCGTTGGGTTTCGATATGTTATTTGTTAGTGTATGAGTTTTAACAATGACCAGAAAGCAATTTACTACAGTTAAGAACTACACGTAAAAGTTCTTATTGAAAATTTAAAAAACGCCTAAGTCTGTGGATGCAATGAAAGCAAAAGTAATGCAACTCTTAAAGAGCATAACATATAATGACCCACACCACTGCTTCCAACAATGGAAAGTTCGCATGAAGCGATGTACGAATCGGAGATAGGACTACATCATCGAAGGGGACATTTCAATTGTCTGATTTTTTTTTTTTTTTTTTTTCACTAAAGGATCAGAGCTGGAATCTAGTTTCTTTATATCTACACTTCGTACACTTCGTATCTGGGCCCCTTGCCTGAGCTCAAGAAAATGTTGCGCCTATCCCCCTTTTTGTTCGTATTCAGTACAGGCGTAAACAAAATGGCCGCGGCCGTTTATATTTAGGCTCCAGTAAGGTGGCGACAAGCCACACACACAAATTCGCTCTATGCTGGCAGCTAATAATTATCAGCCTCAGTTCCTTCTATTTTCATTTGCGTCATCAGAACGAGGAAACGCTGTGTTCTGATACCTACATTATTTTCAGTATAATCTCCCTTAAATTACTCTCTCGTGAACGGCCTCGTTTTTCAACATACCGCATTCAATGTTGATATTTTTAATATGTCACCCCTGAAAATTTCTCCCCTATGTAAATACGTTACATGCACCATATCACTGTTGTTCGGCGACTCCGTGCAGTCGGTGAGGTAAAAAAGTTGGGACTCATAGGTGCCACATAAGTTAACACCGGTCATCAAAAATCATCGTGTGGAGGTGTGCAGTTCTCTGAGTGTACTGAGGATACGGGAAAGTATCCTGTATCGGATTGTCACCTATGATGAAAAATGGATCTGCTACAATAATCGTAACCAGTTAACATAATACAGGGTGTTTCACTCAAATAGCCGTGATTTCTAGCGGCCACAAAATTTATTTGAATAATACTATATATATATATATACTGCTCCACGAAAGTTAAGCAACCCAAGAGAACGCGGGGTTAGTGACGTCTGGGCTCCATTGAACACTGATAGGAGGCATGTACATACAAAAAAATGCAAAGGCAAGGCGAGGACCCACTATAGCGCGTGCATAGTACCATCGGAACTGCCATAAATAGATTTTGCCACGAAGGGTCAATGACAGCCCAGTTGTGTCCAAGGCTGCAAGCAGTGAGTTGGTGCTTCCTATGTGGGATATTAAGCGTAGACACCTTGGAATAGCTGGCAGACAACATTTGAGTGACGTTGACTGCAGGCGAATAATTGGGCGATGGGAACTAGGCCGATCCCAAGTGGATCTGGCGCAGGAATTCAATGTGAACAAGAGTGTCGTGTCAAGGCTGTGGAGTCGCTTCCGAATGTACAGTAAAACCTGTCAACTTGGCCACCTCTGTAAGTTGGCCACCTGCTTATCTTGGCCTGGTTCGTCTTGAACCTGCATTTTCCCATAAGACATTCGTTACTTATTACTCTGTAAGTTGGCCACCTGTCTATCTTGGAAGTTGGCCGCATTGACGCAATGTTTATCCTAAGTTGACAATGATAAATTTACCTGCGTATTTTGGCCACGCGAATAAGTTTTGTTATTTTTCTTAACTCTTTCGTATTCCCGTATGAGAGCCAAATGTTCTGTATTTGTTACTGTAGACAGAGAAGCATAGATTTCCACGATTTGTTCTTGGAGGTCAATGGCCAGAAGTGACTGAATAAATTTGTTAATGAATAAATTTGTTATTAATAACTGATTTGCTACTTTTGGAAAGGTATCTACAGAAAACATTTGTCACTGCCGAAAAAAAATCATATAAACTGCATATAAATTATTGAATTTATAATTTTGCTTTTCTTGTTTTCAATCTGAATAACTCAGTGTGCTACAATACCAATTTCAATAACCTGCGAATATAAGTTTTGATTTTATGGTTGTGTGATTCTGTTTTCCATCCGAATAATTCAGTGTACCAGACTAGTTATCAGGAAGAAAAAGGTACATATATTAAATATACTGTAGTATTTTTCCTAGTCATTCTGACAAAGGGGTGGTGAAGGAAGATGCGAATAAGAAAAAGCACATTCAGGAATTCAGGAAATGGTCGTAGGAATTTGTTTACCCTGTCTGTTTTGGTAAAACCATTAGCTATATCGGCTCCTTTCATCAGTGGAAAGCTTTAGTAATTCTGGAAAATTCTCAAGGTTAAAGCTAACCATCTCAATTGTCATTTATTGTCACCTGACTGCTTGTCGAAAGGTGCCGGAGGTTTTGAAATATGAATTCCCTCAAGATTTTCTCTAAACATCTTTTGCCCCAAGCTAAACACTTGTGGCTCATTAACCTTTTCAGGACGAACGGCTCAACCCTTGAGCCAGCAATTCAAAGCTCTCTAGCTCAGCTCCTAATTAACCTAGAGATATGATTTTGGTATGTATCTCTTCAGAAAGGATGGAACTTTTTAATCCTGTGTATATCATTCATGTAGTGGGTCCCGCCGTGAAGGGGGAGGGGGGCAAAGTTGGGTGTTTATAGCTTTCCCTCTCTCCCTTCAGAATTTGGGGGGAGGTACCCCCCCTGATGGAGCTACAAGGATAAAAAATGGCATCCATAGAGACAAATGAACACACTTACTAGTCATACCCAGTCCATGACTTTTGGGCTTGAGAGGGGTGAATAGGAGGGGTATTGAATTTACCCTTTTTCTTATTGTATATTTTCTTATAAAGACAAAAAAATATATTTCAAATTTGAGGAACTCTGGCAACATTGTTATCCATCGTACGCAAGAAAAAAAAATCTCACATTTACGACAGATATTTAGGACAATGATACACAAAAGTCAAACCCGTCGGTTCAATACAAATGGAAAAAGAAATTCAGAACCCCACACCTACGTGACACATCCTGTATATTATTCAATATCCACTGTTGTGTACTCTAACGTTGACAGCCCTAGCGACATTCCTAATTATCACAGACACACAAACCATACCTCGTTTAAAACCTTATAGATCAGCCTTTCCAACAATGTACCTTTTGTGTGTCTCGGGCCAAACCAGTAAAAGAAGAAGAAGACGAAAGTCAAAATTTTGGGTGGAAAATCAAATTTTTCGAAATTTGTCGAACTATGGCAACGCTGTTATTTTTCGTACGCAAGTTAAAAAAATCTCACATTTACGCCAGACATTGGGAACAACGATATAAAAAAATGAATGGTGTAGGTGCAATAGGAGTGAAGAAAAAAATTCGGAACCTCGAACCTACGTGAATCATCCTGTATTTTTTTTCGATAGATTGTGGTATACGCTAATATCGGCAGGCTTGGCCACGCTCCTAATTGTCACAAGCATATCAGCTATACCTCGTTGGAAAGCTTATGAAACAAACATTGCAACAAGGTAACTTTTGTGTGTCTCGGGCCAAACCAGTAAAAGAAGACGACGACGAAAGTCAAAATTTTGGGTGGAAAATCAAATTTTTCGAAATTTGTCGTACTATGGCAACGCTGTTATTGGTCGTACGCAAGGAAAAAGAATCTCATATTTACGCCAGACATTGGGAACAACGATATAAAAAAATGAATGGTGTAGGTGCAATAGGAGTGAAGAAAAAAATTCGGAACCTGGAAGCTACGTGAATCATCCTGTATTTTTTTCAATAGATTGTGGTATACGCTAATATCGGCAGGCTTGGCCACGCTCCTAATTGTTACAAGCATATCAGCTATACCTCGTTGGAAAGCTTATGGAACAAACATTGCAACAAGGTAACTTTTGTGTGTCTCGGGCCTAACCAGTAAAAGAAGAAAAAGACGAAAGTCAAAATTTTGGGGGGAAATTAAAATTTTTCGAAATTTGTCCGACTATGGCAACACTGGTATTTGTCGTACGCAATGAAAATAATTCTCACATATTTGCCAGACATTGGAAACAACGATGTAGAAAAATGAAGGGTTTAGGTGGAATAGGAGTGAAGAAAAAAATTCGGAACGCCGACCCTACGTGAATCATCCTGTATGTTTTCGAGAGATTGTGGTATAAGCTAACATTGGCAGACTTGGCCACGCTCCTAATTGTCAAAAACATATCAGCTATACCTCGTTGGAGAGCTTATAGAACAGACATCCCAACAAGGTAACTTATTGAACAGACAGACACACACACACACACAGAGAGAGAGCGAAAGGAAAACAGTTATCACCTCAGAGCGCACCGTTCTATTTTTAGCCTGGTCAAAGTCAGCTGTAGCTATCAGTTGAACCTAAGGGTCGTAAATATGCATTTCTTTCAACTCCCTCCTTTGACAAGTTATTTAGTTTTAGAAAAAAATCTTCCTGCCGAAGCAAAAGGAAAGAAAAGCAATGATCTTGCGACGGACAATGTTAGGTGAACCAATGCGAGTTTATTCTCTGCCGTTAGTAAGAGAATTTTTCTGCATTCCTACTGCACTTACACGGTTTATTTTTTGCACAATTGTTCACAATAACGGGGGTAAATGTGAGAATTATTTTTCTTGCATACGACAAACAACAGTGTTGCCACAGTCCGACAAATTTCGAAAAACTTGATTTTCCACCCAAAATTTTCATTTTTGTCTTCTTTTTCTTTTACTAGTTTGGCCCGACAGACACGAAAGTTACCTTGTTGGAATGTTTGTTCCATACACTTTCCAACGAGGTACAGCTGATATGTTTGTGACAATTAGGAGCGTGGCAAAGCCTGCCGATATTAGCGTATACCACAATCTATCGAAAAAAAATACAGGATGATCCACGCAGATTCGGTGCTCCGAATTTTTTCCTCCATTTCTATTGCACCTACACCATTCATTTTTTAATACCATTTTCCCCAATGTCTGGCCTAAATGTGAGAATTTTTTTTCTTGCGTACGAGAAATAACAGCGTTGCCATAGTACGACAAATTTTAAAAAAATGGATTTTCCAACCAAAATTTTGATTTTCGTCTTCTTCTTCTTTTACTAATTTAGCCCAAGAGACACGAAACTTGCCTTGTTGGAATGTGTGTGTTATACGGATTCCAACGAGGTATAGCTAATATGTTTGTGACAATTAGGAGCGTGGCCAAGCCTGCCAATGTTAGCGTATACCACAATCTCTCGAACAAAATACAGGATGATTCACGTAGGTTCGGGGTTCCGAATTTTTTCCTCCATTCCTATTGTACCTAAACCCTTCATTTTTTTATATCATTGTTCCCAATGTCTGGCGTAAATGTAAGAATTGTTTTCCTTGCGTACGACAAATACCAGTGTTGCCATAGTCGGACAAATTTGGAAAAAATAGATTTTTTCGCAAAAAATTTGACTTTCGTCTTCTTCTTCTTTTACTAGTTTGGTCCGAGAGACACGAAAGTTACCCTGTTGAAATGGGTGTCTCATAAGGTTTCCAACGAGGTATGGCTGATATGCTTGTGACAATTAGGGGCATCATCAGACTTGCCAATGTTAGCGTATACCACAATCTATCGAAAAAATACAGGATGATTCACGTAGGCTCGGTGTTCAGAATTTTTCCCTCTATTCCTATTGAATCTAAACCCTTCATTTTTTGATATCATTGTCTCCAGTGTCTGGCGTAAATCTGAGATTTTTTTTTGCTTGCGTACGGTATATAACAGCGTTGCCACAGTCTGACAAATTCTGAAGAATTGTATTTTTGAAAAAAAAACTGATTTTCGTCTTCTTCTTCTTTTACTAATTTGGTCCGAGAGACACGAAAGTTACTTTGCTGAAATGTCTGTTCTATAAGGTTTCCAACGAGGTATGGTTTGTTTATGTGTGACATTTAGGGAGGTCGCCAAGCCTGCCAACGTAAGGGTAGACGAAAATTTCTCGGGAAAATAGGAACAGGACGATTCACCTAGATTCTATCTTCCGATTTTTTTTTACCTAGCTATTGTACCTTTGCCCTTCATTTTTTGGTATAATTATTACCAATGTCTGGCCTACAGGTCAGAATATTTTTTCTAGCGTACGACTAGAAACAGTGTTGTCAGACTCTCACAAATTTCGAAAAAAATATTTTTTTCACTTTTTCTCTTCCTTTCTTCTTCTTCTTCTTCTACGGGTTGGGTACGGTAGCCCCAAAGGTTATCTTACTAGAATCTTTGTTTCATAAGCTTTCCAACAAGGTATAATTCATACCCATGGAAGAATTAGGAGGGGTGCTAGGGCCGCCAAAGTAAAGGTCTACGGTTTTCTTGAAATCCCTGCCCGTCCTGAAAAGGTTAACAGGAGGTAGTTACTACAAAATTAGAATGTGCATATGTGCAAAAAAGAATAAAAGACATACGTCTAGAATGAACCACCATGAATAAATTTGTTATTAATAACTGATTTACTACTTTTGGAAAGGTATCTACAGAAAATATTTGTCACTGCCGAAAAAAAAATCATATAAACTGCATATAAATTATTGAATTTATAATTTTGCTTTTCTTGTTTTCAATCTGAATAACTCAGTGTGCTACAATACCAATTTCAATAACCTGCGAATATAAGTTTTGATTTTATGGTTGTGTGATTCTGTTTTCCATCCGAATAATTCAGTGTACCAGACTAGTTATCAGGGAGAAAAAGGTACATATATATTAAATATACTGTAGTATTTTTTCTAGTACTGTATATTGTTATGATTACTCTATATACATTATTTAAAAGTAGCTGCCGTGGTATTGCTTATTAAAATTTTACAATCAAGTAATACTAGAAATCCTATTCTAAAATACACCAATCACACTTATTTTCTGTAAGTTGGCCACCTGTCTAAGTTGGCCACTTTTCAATGGAACCGATGGTGGCCAACATACACAGGTTTCACTGTACATGCAATCAGTAGACGTCATGGAGGAGGTCGTCCGAGGAAGACATAGGCCGCCGATAACCGGTTTCTCACAATTGCTACCGGACGTGATCGTCAAGCGTCATGCTTTCAACTGGCAAATGATTTGTTTCAGGCGACAGGACAACGTGTTAGTTCTGAAATTGTTAATCGGCAGCTCAATACAACAGGACTGTATGTCAGGCGGCATGTGCTCTGTGTGCCATCGGAACGGGAGCACAAACGTGCGCGTTACACATGGTGTCAGGAGTTGCAGAAGAGGAATACCAGTGGGTGCGCGTTGTGTTCTCCGATCAGTCTCGATACGGTCTGTTGTCTTATTCTGGTCGGGTATTAGTATGGAGACAGTCAGGAAAACGCTATCACCCAAACTTCATTGCTGAACGACCATCCTTTGGCGGTGGTTCCATCATATTGTGGAGTGGATCATGCTGGACGAGAAAACGGACTTCGATATTGTGGAGCATGGCACTTTGACGACACAATGATATCGGAATTAAATTTTCCATACATATGTGCGCAATTGCTACGGAGTATTTGGTCCGGACTTCCTGTTCATGGATGATAATAGCCGCCCATACTGTGCACATCTGGTGTCAGCTTATCAGGAGAGCGAAGACATTACGCGCATTGCATGATCTGCATACTGGCCAGACTTGATTCCCATCCAGCACGTGTGGGATGCTCTTGAACGACTAATAGCGCAGCTTAATCCTTTCCCACTCACTCTTCCTGAACTGCGAACAGCTCACCTCGGAAAGTAGTTATCTGACGCAAAACTTGATCAACACTCTGAATTGCTGCATGGAGGTCAGATGTCATGCCTGTGTACTGTGTACCTGTTCGTGTTGGTCACACGCCATATTGACTGCCTATGTCCTCGCACAGTCCAGTTTTATGTATCGTGGCTCTGAACCTTCTGGGGCCACCCTGTACATCCTAACTGTATTGTTGTCCATTTTTGTTGCATTGTGCATCTGTACCGTCTTTCTGTTGATTATACTTGGTGCATCTTGTAGTTTTATTTTCTGCTACTTACTTCGAGTTGCTTAAGTTTTGTGGAGCAGTATATATATATATATATATATATATATATATATATATATATATATATATATATATTATATAATGTAAATACACAGCAAACAAAGTATACGAGTAAATGTTGTTTTAGAATGTGTTTTTTGTTGTTGTTTCAGGTTGTAAAGTCCAGTATATTAATGGCGGACCGTACACTTCGTTGCAGAAGATCTCATTGGTGACTTAGTTCATCGAATCACGCTATCTTGTTGGTATCCAACGACGATTCCAACTGGAGAATCATTGTGTATGTGCACCATTTACCAAGTCCATGTGGCGTTATGTTGATCAGTTCAATAAGACTGGTAATGTAACAGGATTTCGAAGAGAGGGATCCAGAACAACTGTGGGTGCAGAACAGCGTATTGCAGTAGTGCGAGCATCTGTTGTGTATAGCCCGACTTAAAAAAAAAATGCGACGTTTGTCAGCAGAAAACGCAATGTACGTAACATCAGGTTGGTGTATTCTGCGAAAAGATCTGCAAATGTTCCCCTACAAATTGCAGATGCTTCACAAATTAACCTACATTGCAAAAAGAAGGCGTCTGCATTTTGCAAATCAATTCAGTGCGTTAAATGCTGATGACGCAGACATTATTGAAAACTTGTGGTGTGCAGACGAAGTTTACTTTTATCTGTCACGTGAAGTAAACAAACAAAATGTAAGATTTTTGGTAACAGAAAATCCACATCAAATGGTAGATTCACCTCTGCATCTGGAGAAGGCTTTGGTTTAGTGTACTGTATCAAAACGTGGCATAATTGGACCTTTCTTCTTCGATGGCTATGTCACATCAGAAAATTAATTGGAAATGCTTGAGCATTACTTCTATCCTGGCCTTCGTCGTAAATGGTGTCCACTTCGTCGACAATGGTTCCAGTAGGATGCAGATAAACGCATACAACAGAACCTGTTCTTAATTTCCTTCACACAAAATTCCTCAATCATGTGATCTCTAATCACTATCCATTGTTTTTTTGTTTTTTTGGAACCAGGCTTAGAGTGGCCTCCAAGTAGCCCAAAATTAACCCTTGTGATTTTTATATGGGGTAACCTCAAGCAGGAGGTATTCAAACTTAAACTCCGATCTTTAAATGAATTAAAAGCAAACATTGAGCAGTGTACGGCAGCAGTTAGTCACGTCAACCTGGGTAAGGTTTTTGATAACATGTGCATCAGGGTCACATTAAACTTTAGTCTTTCACTTATCATACCATGTAAATTTCTCTTACTATGGTCAATAAAATACGTTGTTGCACTTCAAAATCACGGCTTTTCACTGAAACATCCTGTAGATGGATCTTAACTGAAGTCCAGGACAGTTTCCAAAACGATAAAAGATTATGTTGCTGGTTTGGTGATATGAGGTGAGACTGGTTCATCACCTCTTTTTCTGTCCAGGCGAAACCATTACTCTTACAGTGCTGAACTCCATGAAATGTACCAGAAATTTGTCCGCAAGCATCCAAGCATGGTAACACACAGTGTCATCATGTTAGATGACAATACTATCACACACAAAGAACGGTACCGATTCTCCATGAGTTGCAATATAAAACCCTTGTTCATCTAGTGTACTTCCCCGATATCTCTCACACCGACTACCACCTCTTCCGGAATCTCGAGCACATTTTTGGGAGGGAAGACCTTCCCTGATGATCGGGCGGCGGTGCAACGTGTAGTTGAGGAGTTTTCCCATCACCACGAAAGACAATTTCTGCTGAGCAATGGCAAAAACGACTTAACCAGATAGTGTAGTTTACATTTTAACATTAGGAAATGACATACTTGGGAGTGGTCATTTAATTTGCACCAACCTAATGTATGACAAGTAACTGTTACCCGGGGTTTGAACAAACGTATCCAAGATGAATGAAAGACCATTCTATGTAAACCTGTTTAAACTTCAATATACAACTGAAATATACAATACCAAAAAGGTACATTCATGTCCAAAATGATTGTCGCATATCTATAACTGTATTCTTGTAAGAATATAGGCTAATATGATAATGATTTTGCAGGGTACTTTTAATATTGATACTATGTGTATAATCCGGAAGTGTATATTTATGGTAAATTTCATAGCAAAAGAATCATAAATATTAAAATTAGAATGAGTAAAACAAAATGTTGCTAAATGGACAAGAAAGTTTTATTTTCGTTTTATTGTTCTTATTTACTGTTCTTTTGACATGAAATTTGCCACATACGTGTCTTTGCCGATTATACACATATTAACATTATAAGAGATACCGAGAGAATTCGTTATCAAATTATATTCCTACAATATATTTATAGATGCGACAATAATTTTGGACATGAGTGTACATAACATTAGGATTACATATTGGTTTGCTATTACGTATACTTCGTAAATAGCACTTATTACTAATCGTTGATAAAATAACATTCTATAGCACTACAGGATCGAACTGACTAGGCAGTGTTTAAAAGAAAAGTACTTATAGATGCTATTTATACGATCGTGCTGATGTAGCATTATTATTATTATTATTATTATTATGAGTATTAATCTATTACAAAAGTATGTATGTGAAAAGAGGCGCGAAAAAAATGCACTTTCACTTTTGGTGACGATATAAGAATACAGTCAAAATTCTTACAATGTGTGCAATAAATCGCAAGGTCCTCAATCCTGATTAAATTGTTATACAGATTACAGAAGACGATTTCGGCCTGTAAAATTTCGTTTGGGCGCTTCCTGAAGACAAATATATTTTCTCAGTCATTTAGGTGTACAAAGTTATACTATAATACAAAGGGGGAAAATAATACTCAAAATATTTGAATGAACAAAGCATCCAAGCAAAACCTTCAATAAATTCACTTATTTCATAACAATGATTTGGACACACCACACAGAAACAAAGAAAACGTCAGTATTGGAGAACAAATTTACTTCGTGACATGTCTGGCCTACTTTGAAGTAACCATCATCATAGTCATGAATGGAAGAGAGGAGCGTTTAACACAGTAGGAAATTAAAAAAAAAAAAAAAAAGTACCGTTTCCATATTCAGTGTAACCACGATTTTACGTTCCGCATTTAAAGAAATTTATCAATTTGGTCCCGGAAAACAACAATATATAATATATATAATGCATAAAATTCGCACACAAAGGGGGAAGAAATGCGAAAGAAACATTATTAGTAAATATAACTTATTGATATAGTATAACGCTTACTGGTCTAGGTAGAATCGTTAAGTCATTTCGTATATCAATGTGTTATAGAAAACAATATCAGAAAAGAAAAGTTTCCAATTCCTTTCGAAGAGCAGGTCTTCCAAATGCTACTGTTGCAGATTCTGAAGAAGTCATAGAGCAACCAATGGTATTGGATCAAGGTGATTAAAAAAAAAAAAAGACCCAATTTTGATCAGAAGACCCAGTGACTGTTTTTAACGGAAAATAAAATTTGGAATTAATTCGAAAATTGGGTGCAGTCATTTAATTTTGCGGACAACACCTTCAGAAAAAACAGGCATTTCTGGATTGCAAAACGCACTGCTGTGAAGAGTGCAAAAACATGGCAAATTTTATAATGAGTATATGGGAAGCCGTCACTCATTGCCAAAATATATTATAAAACTTATGTACATGACAGAGGACTAAATTCAGCGTATGATTTACTGACCGCGCGCCACGAGAAAACTATGTACAGAGGGGAGACGGAGTAAAGAGTGCAAAAAGGTCGACTCTATTTTCAGAATCTGGGGGTGGAAAATTGTTTATGCTTGACTCTTTTCGTGTGGGAAAGATGATGTAACACGGGTTGCCAGCAAGTTACAGTGAATTTATAGTACACTGACCTTCGAAATGCACGAGGGAAGTACCAATCGAGAACCAGAATCATTTTCAAATAATGGTACGCTTTTTTTTTTTTTTTTTTTTGCGGAAAATGTCTTCAAAATATTGGGGGACGCGTCCCTTCGTCCCACGCCAGAGACGCCCGTCCTCACAGCAATCATTTATAAAGTTCCCGCAATATTCCTTACTCATTCGACGATGAATTGCTGCTGTATGAATTGCCCCTTTGCCTGAAAAAAATTCAATTACATCACGTAGCTGGCGGGTGCTTCGATTGCACTCAGATATCTTTTCACGCTCTCTTCTCCACGATGACTGAATGGTAGAATCTGTCTGTCGGAGATGGACGATGTCCAATGAAAATCATCTTACCTACGTTTGGCCATCTCATGTGGTTCTCCTGAGATGGCTTAATCATCATCATCATCATCAAATATTTTGCCATTATCGTCAAGTCACTTGCCACAACTAAAAAGCTTCCATGCTCGACGGTCTTCCGCTAACCTCTTCGTTTTCACGTACATTTTTTCCGTTTTGATATCGTCCATCAATTGTAGTTTCCTTCGTCCTCTCTCCTTCCTACCCTCATACCCTCTAGCACAGTGGTTCTTAAAGTGGGGTATGCGGACCCCTGGGGTTCCGTGGGACGTAACCAGGGGGTCCGCGACGCCTAAAAATTGAAATGTTTTATAATAAAATGGAACTCTCAATTGTTATGCAAGAACTATTCTTTTCGGTTACTAAAAAGAAAGCAATTAGAAATTATACTTACGTTTGTAAATTTAAATGTTTTCCTACTTCACTAAATTTCTGCCCCGTGAGTATGAAGAGTTGTCTAAAAAGGCATTGCAACAATTGATATCTTTCCCTACCACTTACTTATGTGAACAGACCTTTTCTGATCTTTGCAGTATTAAAGCCTGAAAGCGAAAACGTCTTAATGTGGAATAGACGTAAGATTAATAGTGACAAAACTTATTCCGGATTTCAGTGCAATTATGGAAAAACAGAAAGAATTTCATTCCTCATATTAGTGACCCCAGATTTGAGAACATTGTTTATCAAGTGAATTTCCTTTTTAAGAAAGTGCATTGATTTTCAGTCTTGAAAGTTACTATACTTTCAATTGAAATTTCGTTCACTGGGAACAATCATGTATCTTTACAATAAATTACTAATTGCAATATTTTTCTTGATCTTTTCTTGTCAGTGGTAATTCTAATCAGTATAGTTTTTAATACCATGTGAAATTTCAGAGAGCATTGCAAGGGAGTCCGCGGATCACTTTCCGAATGAACAGGGGGTCCGCGGATCACTTTGCGAATGGACAGGGGTTCCGCGTTAGTGGAAAGTTTGAGAACCATTACTCTAGCACGTCCCTCCCAACCAGCTTCTCTCCTCTCTTCAGTAATATCTAAAAGAGCCTTGTCACGTTACAAGAACTTGTAGCTATGACAAAAAAAAAAAAAAAAATTCTTGAAACCCTACCATATTTCACCATGTAAACATAGTCTTGAAAGGGGCATAACATTTTTTCCATCTTGCGAGGAGTTGAACAATGTACAACTTTCTGGGACGTCTTGCTTGCTACCTGCTATGGCCCTCCCGCTGACAAAGGAAAAAACAGTTTCGCCGCTTCCGAAACAACGGATTTTTTTCGGACAGGGAGGGGAGTGCGCCAAAATACACGTTTTTAATGAGGAGATTTACTGTTTGTCCACTAGAGTGCAGTGCTGCATGGGCTGAAATACCTTCCTCGCTTTCAAGAAGTTGTAATATGTAAACAGTAAATAGAAAGATCGGGTTTCAAGATTTTTTTATGACAGCTACAAGTTCTTCTAACGTGACAACGTGGCTTAAAATTATTTTCTCCCCCACCATTTCTAAGAACCTCTCATTCGTTTTTCGCTAGAACCAGCTATTTCTCCCCATTCTTCTTCTCATCCGCATTTCGAAAGCTTTCAGTTGTTTTTCACCACGTCTACGTAATGTCCATGTTTCTGTCCCATACAGTACAATATTCCACATGAAACTTTTTCATAATTCTTTATTCAAGGTCCCACAAAACAGATCTCTTCTTCCTAAAGGCTTCTTTTCGCCACTCCTATCTTTGCATTTAATTCACGTTTGCACTTCATATCATTACTAGGTGACTTAATGGAGGTTTAAAATAAATAGCCTTGGTAGTTTATTTCATATCATTTTCCAGATATTATTTGTCTTACTTTCTAAATTTTTTTGTTACTCTTCATTGGTTATAAGTTATTCGCTGAAATTCACAAATATGGAAGAAATGTAGTGAAGAGCCTTAAGAGATAATTGATAATTGAAATGGGCACAAGAGCGCGCCAGAGAATATTATTTTGCATGAGGTACCGTTATCACGAGTTACCTAGTAGCTTTCTGTTTGGAGCCATTTAGAAACGCGAAAATAAATGCCGATTTTCTAAATGACTGGAAATCGAAAGCAGATATGTGTGTCATGATAACGGTATCTCATGTAAAATAATATTGTCTAGGGCGCTCTTGTTCCACATTTCGATTATATTTTATCTATTTGAAGGTATCACATAATTACTTTAAAATTAGCAGTATTTTAATTTCGCCTAAATAAACATCTTTTGCTAAGCTTAAACGTTTATGAAACTTAATATTGTCAAATAAGCATAAAGAATTGTACCTAATTAAATATAATTGTACGGCACATGAAGGTATTCCAGAAAAACTGTATCATAATAAAAGTATTTGCGATTATGTGTAGTTTACAGACACAAAAATTATATATGACAATACTAAAATTCAATCAATTATCTTTCATATTTTTATAAGACCTTCTGTTCGTTCAAAATAGTAGAATAATATTTTTAGTGAACTGCTAAGGATTCTTATAACATGCAGCAATAAATAAAATGAAAGATAAGTTTTGAGTGAAAAGGAAGCCATAAAAATCAAATTAATAATACTGTGTTGTACTGATGTTCAGGTAACTGATATTGAGCGGAAATTCCGTTTCTGCTTTTTTTTTCTTACAATAAAAAAGAGTTAACGAGTGCTCGTTATTGATGCAATTTAGAAATATATAGTGGATACGTGATGATTGTACATTACATTATTTTTAAACATTAAATTACCTTATATATATATATATATATATATATTTTAATATTTCTTACTTCGTATATGGATATTTGTACTTTCGGATTACGACTTGTTATAAGAAACGAAGATGTTTTAAGAAATGAATTTGGCGTAATCATGAACAAGGTACTATGCTTCTTTGTGTCATGCGTAGTATTTCTGTTAGTAGCAACTACGTTAACCCTTTTAAGTTATAGTGCCAATTTTTTAGGTACTAACGTAGTGTCTTCATTATTAGATTTAAAAAAGTACACAATAAAGCTTTTCACTTCGTTTTCTTTCTTTTCCCACGCATAAAGGCATTGTAGAACACGGTACGTATCGTTTTACCCCTTTCTCCGTCGAGGCATAGGGTGTGATGAGGTCATAGCTTTAAAAACAATATTTTTTGTGAAATTTTGCACACACATTCAGTTCCCCCTTTAGTATTTTTCAGATGTCTGGGTTAAAATAGGGATATTCCACAGGAGCAAAAAGGTCAAGAAAAGGGATATTTAAAAAATCCCTTTTTCGCGATTTCCCCGCCTCAGATACATGATGCAGACGTAAATGGTCCCGTTTGAAAGGCTGTTCAATTCTAAAGAGAATGATGTACGAACCATAATCCTAGGATACATAGTGATGTCTCAGGAAATTTTTACCTGAGATCCTGTTTTATACGGGAATCTGGATATCGTAGGTATATTATTTTTTGACGGCTTCCTTTTGCACCAAGACGACTGAAATTTTGCACATACATTCAGTGCACGCCTTAGTATTTTTCATATTTTTTCACATTTCTGCGTTAAAACACGGGGTCTAGAAGGGCAAAAATGTAAAAATAAAAAAGGGGGATATTTTTAACAAAAATTTCTTTTTTTTCGCGATTTTCCCGCCTCAGATACTTGATGGAGACTATTTGAAACGAGACTATGTGAATGGTACTATTTAAAAGTCTGTTCTATTCTCAAAATAATGATGTACGAACCATGACCCTAGAATAAATAGGGATGTTTCAGGCAATTTTTATATTACATCCGGATCTTTTTGAGTAATCTGGGGCATTGTGGGGCTCATTGGTAAATATTTTTCCCGCCGTTACTATTGAAGATAAAAGCTTTAAATTTTGTACACACATTTAGTACATCCTTAGTATTTTTCAGTTGATTCTGAGATCTGTACGTTAATAGAGGAGGTCCAGAGGGACTTAAAATTTAAAAAAAATCAGAAAAATCCCGATTTCTCTCAAATATTCCCGCCTCAGGGGCATGATAGGGACATGTGAATGGTACCACTTGAAAGACTGTTCTATTCTGAAGAGAATAAGATACTAACCATGATCCTAGGATAAATAGGGATGACGCTGTAGCCGTTTGACTTAAAATTTATAACACCCCCAAAAAAGCCATAATTTAAAAGGGTTAATGATTATGAATTTTGTTCCTTGAATTGCGAATCAGATAAACCACAATATGTAGTTGCTACGAATTTATTTTACAACTAATTAAAATTCCCGCACTTCACACGGGGAGAACGAGTTTAAGAAACTGAATTAGAACCTCTTTAGGATGAGTATTTCAGTAATGATAAAACCCCATACGATACTCCATTTTTACCAGAAATTTTGGACGTCTCTAACTCTTAGGATACGCCTGTCATTTTTACAGCACCTTTTACAGCACAAAAAATAAATAAAATCTTTTAGTTTTACATGCCGTCTATCACAAAGGAGGTGATGATGACAATTAATAAAATGGTGAAATTAAGAAAGTGGGAGGAAACGGGAGAACCCTGAGAAAATCCACGCACATTGTTTGTCCACCACAAAGCACTTTTGGCGCGAGCTTGAGTCGAACCAGAGACCCCATGTACCAGAGATAAACGCTCTACTACTAAGCCACCACGGTCACTACTTTCCACTCGAACTTGCTTGCACAAACACTCAATCATTATTACTTTCTTAGCTAATTATTTAAAGTTGCTTTGGACCAATCAATGCCATTTTCACTTTTTCATTTATGTGCTCAGAATTTTCAAACGGAATGGAAATTCATAATACGGATCTTACGAAGAGAAACAGCCTATCTGAGGCAGTGTTTCGGTAGAAAGAGGTGTATTCGTTTTAAAGATGCTACGGCTTTTGTTACAGAGTGTGAACATAAAGTTAAGATGTCTATTAATCATGAGCCATAATAGGGAAAGATGTGGGATAAAAGTAAATATTGGGAAAACAAAAGCAATATTAGTGGCACGATCTGCGCATTAGGGAGTACTTATTAAAGTTAGTCAAATGTCACTATCAAGCTTAAAGTTTAGTCTAAAACTTGCTGGTTAAACATTTTTCTTTATCCCGCTATAAAAATTGCGGCTTAAGGGGCCCATAGACGATCCACGGTTTATGGAAACATCATGTTTGTACAAACACTGTGTTTGCGCAAACATTCGGCCATACATGGTTCAACTGTTTGCACAAACTGCAGTTCAATTTTGAGTTTGATCGCGTAAACATGTCCACTGAAGCAGCTCGTTTAGCGATAGTAATTGCTTGTGCTTTAGAAGCGGAAAGACCTGCGAAACCAAAACGGAAGAAGGTGTGGATGAAAGAGTGGTTCAAGAAACGGTTTAAGTTTAGTCATCAAAATTTACCTAGGTAATATCCAAACTTGAGATAAGTTCGACTATGGACTATAAAAATTATTTACGAATTGATTTAACTGCATGTGGTGAAATACAGGAAAATTTATTTTATTCCTCACTGACTCTCTATTCACCTTCTAATCTTCATTTTATCCATCAATTTCTCATATGCCACATTTTTCAGATTCCAGTTTTTATAATCTTCACTCTTTACCTTCCACAGTTCAAGTAAATTTCGATAAAGTTCAATAAATTCTCTCCAGAAATCTTGATTCCTATTCATTGACGCCATAGCGCAAGAAATAAGCGTCTGTACACTAGGCCTCTTATTCGGAAATAAAGCTTGTGTTTGCACAAAGATGCCCATACACGGTCCACGTGTTTGCGCAAACATCGTGTTCGTGTAAACAATTTTTGAACGAGTTCGATGTGGAAAAAGTTTGCACAAACGTTTGCGCAAACAGTTCATACAGCACCATACACGGGCACACTGTTTGCACAAACAGCCTTGTTCGCACAAACCGTGGACCGTGTATGGTCCCTATTACTGTATGTCAGTAGTTCAATTTATTTGCAGATTGGGATTTCACATGATAATCACCTTTTTTAAAAAAATATATATGTTGTAGATAAAAGAAATGAATGTTATCTGTGTGCTTTTGATGTTTTTTCCTTCACCATCTGATAATACAATATGTTGAAACTGATAACAAGTACCATAGATCACTTTTTTCTTTTTTAATGTCTGCTTGCATGTCAATTCTGCTTTCCTGCCATCGGTGCAAGGGACAGCGTTTGATTCGTGATGGGAAAAATGCGGCTCAGATTCCACTGTAAAATCAACACAAACAGAAAACTGTGTATATCAGGGACGTACTCAGTGGGTGGTTCCTGGGAACCTGGATCCCCTGCGAAATTTCGACATTTCTATAAATTTAGGATAATTCTGGGGGTGAGTTTACAAATTTTAATATAATTTATTCTCACACTGATTTTAGACCTCTCCCTAAATAAGTTCTTACACACGTTCCTGATGCATATTATTCGTTTGATTTATCTGTGCATGTAGCAAAGTAGCGAACTAATTTCCTTGGTTACAAATGACGTCAGTCACAGGGCAGGGTTGCCAGAGGTACTGCTTTTACTTGAGATTTCTTTCATGTGCAGTTTCTCAAGAAAATCAACCGGATATGCTCAACCGAACCAAATTTAATGCAAAAGTTTTGTACATACTTCAAGTCGTTGTGCACTGAATACGTAAAACTATTTAGCATTGAATCAAACACTAAACCATGTGGATAGCTACAAACTTAATTTTTCCATATCAAAATAGAAGTTAAAGAATATTAAATAGTATTTTTTCTTTTAGGAAAAAACATTAATTTAGTATGTCTACAGTATTAGCGGAGCTAGATGAAACATCATGCGGTAAATAACGTGACAATTCGAAGCAAATAATTGAATGTATTATATATATATATATATATATATATATATATATATATATATATATATATATATATATATATATACAGGATGGGCCATTTTAATTAATCCACGGAAATATCTGAAAAATGATAAAACATAGAAGAAATGTTTGAAGTAAACGTTATATATTGCTAAGGGGGAAAACCATTTCCGCCAAAAGTACCCCTCCCCACTTATAATTATTACTTGTTAAAATAAATGTTTACTGCTATATTGCGTTTTTGTTTACTTTTAGTTCCAAAGCAAATACTTATAAGACTTCTTATTTTGAATAGATAGAATAATCAGTGATATATATATTGTTAATAAATATTGTGTTTGGGTTTAAATATAGGGATGTAAAATAAGAATAATATAGTATTTGTTGTTTTTATTTATTATTTGAAGCAGGTAGGAATATTTTAATTTTTTTTTATTTTTACCAACCTACAATGTAGGATTTTTATTGAATAATATGTGAAAGGTGATATAATGATAATTAAGATTGTTGATTTTTATGGTATTTATTTATTTAATTAGTGTTTAAAGTAAAGTTTATAGGATGTTGTGATGTTTGATTTTTAAGTAAAATTGTTAATTTATATTTTATAGAATTGTTTGTGAATTGGTTAATGTTAGAATATTAGAGATGTATTAAATATATTTTGATGATTGGGATTTGAATTTTTGGTTACGAAGTTTGTTTTTTGACTTCCTCACAGTGGATGGATGTTTATTGGAACGTAGTTTATAGTTGATTTTAAATAGTGATTTTTATTGAGAATAATATTTGGAGATTATTTTAAGATTGTTTATGGAGATTTTTATATGTTGTTACCAAGGCTCCCTGAGACTGATTTTAGAGATTTTTTTAGATTGATTTTAATTTAGTTTAATAATAGTTTTTTATTATTGTTTTTACGATGATGAATTTTGTTGTTTTTGATTATAAATTTTGAAGTTTTACATCTCTGAGCCGAAATTGTGTTTATTCACAATTTTTGTATTTTTTTTATTGATTAGATTTTTTAGATAGTTTATGTTTGTGAAATTT
Organism: Thermobia domestica; assembly: GCF_964235325.1. Taxonomy (NCBI): domain Eukaryota; kingdom Metazoa; phylum Arthropoda; class Insecta; order Zygentoma; family Lepismatidae; genus Thermobia; species Thermobia domestica. Next base: position 173,454,629 of record NC_137462.1, read on the forward strand.
ATATTTTTATTTAATTTTGATTATGTGTTTGTGTTGATATAATTTTTATAACGTTTTATATTTATTTTATTTTATATTTGTTTTTGTTATTTAAAAATATTAAAATGTTTGTTTATTATTAAATTATTGTAATTAGGTTGCAAACATATTATATCATCATATTACGCATTACTAATGCTTGTTATTTCTTCATAAAATAAACACAAATCTACAATCATAAAAATAACAAAAACAAATACAAAATAAAATAAATATAAAACATTGTAAAAATTATATCAACACAAACACATAATCAAAATTAAATAAAAATATAAATTTCACAAACATAAACTATCTAAAAAATCTAATCAATAAAAAAAATACAAAAATTGTAAATAAACACAATTTCGGCTCAGAGATGTAAAACTTCAAAATTTATAATCAAAAACAACAAAATTCATCATCATAAAAACAATAATAAAAAACTATTGTTAAACTAAATTAAAATCAGTCTCAGGGAGTCTCTAAAATCAATTTCAGGCGGTCTCTATAATCAGTCGGCGGAGTTTCCATAAACAATCTTAAAATAATCTCCAAAAATTATTCTCAATAAAAATTACTATTTAAAATCAACTATAAACTACATTCCAGTGGACATCCATCCACTTCTTCTCGCTATAAAAATCCTACATTGTAAGTTAATAAAAATAAAAAAAATTTAAAATATTCCTACCTGCTTCAAATAATAGGTAAAAGCAACAAATACTATATAATTTATAATTTACATCCCTATATTTAAACCCAAACACAATATTTGTTAACAATATATACAATATATATATATATATATATATATATATATATATATATATATATATATATATATATATAGATCTACGCACACCCGCTAAATGTATTTTATGTGACCGTAAACATGCATTAGTGAAATAGCTGCTCCCTACGAGAACGTTAACCCGTGCCGACTTGACGACAAAGTCATGAGATGACGTTTCCACATTATAATTTAGAATGTCTAATCGTGATAACGGAGAAACTAAAAGAGACAGAGAAACGAAACTTTGCACGATGCAACTAGACAAAGGACGACATCTTCCCGTGTATTGACGAACAACACCGGATGAACAGTGTTACCAACCCAAGAGAAAGTTGTTTTTTGTAAATAGAATGACCTAAACTGGATATCATCATTGGAAGCAACAATGAAATAAATACAAAAGAAATGGTAAACGCAGATCAGAGTTGCAAACTTTTCGAGAAATAAAGTGAAACACGTGTTACATGCAAACGCCGTGCATACACAGGGAGTGAGATACTAACGTTTTGTACACCTTAAATTAAATATTGACAAGAACTGTTTACACTGACTCCAAGTGTAGAAGGGTCCGTTGAACGATGTTGTCATTAACAGGAGAAAAGTTGAGTTTGGAAAAAGTACAGTAACTCGGAAAATGTCACTAGTGCAGTATGGTTTGAAACCTATAATGGAAGACGGTAGAAGCGCGAGGAAGTGGTTACGTGAGATCGATACGTCATGTACTGACAGAGAAATTCGGTATGTTGTTAAAACTGAAAAGTAAGATTTGTAAAAGATGGCACAGTGGGTTGGAATCTTAATAACGTAGTCAAAATATGAAAACAGCGTGCAATTTGCATGGGCTTATGTATTCCTGGGTTTTCGTGGACGCTGATAGCGATGATGACGTCAAAAGAAAGAAGTTAAGAACGGCTGATTCAATTTGGCGGACAAAATATGTTCGGAATGCTCCAAATGGGCTGAAAATTGATTTTGTTATATTTGTGAGGTCTCTAATAACGTTTTGAGTGTCATAATTGTAAAATTCAATATGAAAGAAGTAGGGGAGATATGTATGTTTTGCCCCACTTTGCCCCCTCTACCCCCTAACTGCCCCCAAACATATATGAAGCCGCCACTGACCATTGAACTTTAACACAGAAGGATACGCCCAAGTGAGACTGAATATGCTTTTATGACATTTAAAATCATAAAAACTTACATCTAAAAACTTATAACTTATAGGGCTGTCTGATTGAAAAAATAGTTTTTGTTTGATCGAAATCGGTTCAGAAATAGCTGAATTATAAGAAGATAAAGGTTAGTATGTCGCATAGGCTTTTATGACATTTTAAATAAATTTTCAAAGTAAAAAGCAGCAAAACCTGTGCACAGGTGGACCTGAGAGGACTTACGCCTTTCTCTTATTTGTTTGTTTGGTTTGCTTTTGGCTGCCTCTCAGGCTCCTTTTTCTGTTTGTTTCTCTTTCTGCTGCTGCTTCTGTTGTGCCTCCGTTTCTCTTTCTGTTGCTGCTTCTCTTGTGCCTCCGTTTTCTTTTTCCGACTAGCGCTAGTCTCCATTCACGTCAACTCAATCTGATTTGCTACTTATAGATGAGAGAGTGAAAATCCTTCTTCTGGCTTGGAGGCGACTCGAACCTGCGACGTCCACGCCGATAACTACTTACAGCTGGCCAGACTGCAAGCGAGCGAGCTCGGCTAACACTACGCTCAAGAAATCAAGTGAAAATCGGTCCTTATATATGAACAAATACTTCTACAAGCAACGCCATCTATTAGCAAAGTGATAAACTAAGTGATATGTAACGCCATCTATTGAGTAGGTGAGTAACTGCTTGAATATGTTCACCTGCCTGGCAAATTTAAAACGAAAAATAAGAAAATTGTGGATATCTTGGTTCCTATAAGAGATAGAGGGTTATTTAATTTTTGACAATTAGTGTTTGGCTGACCCATAAGTGTTGCCAACCTATAAAATTAAAAAATCACTAAGTCTAGTAACAAATTTGGTCCTAAGTTTGCAACACTGCAAAAAATAAAATTCACAAATTTGAAAAATAAAAAATACTAGCATAATCTACATAAAATTCTAAGACTTTTTTAAAGAATAACATTTTCCCGAAAACTCAAAAATAAACCCGTAAAAAATTCCCGAAATTTTGAATTGGCTGTAACATTGTCAAATATTAACCGATTTTCAAAATTCAAACGTCAATCAATAGAGAAATAAATTGAAATTTTTTTGAATGTATTGTAGTTTGCATAACTCTAAGGATATAATTACAAAAACTCAAATAAATCTCTTATTTATATATGAATATTTAAAATTCGAATGACATTCAAAAGTACTGCTTCTCCTTATGCATTGTCTATGTTTAAAGATCTCAGTTTTATGGCTTTATCACCATAAAACACTTAAAACATACTTAAAATTACAAGTTCGGATACTGATAATGGAATCTTCTGTTAACCTCGTTCTCAATAGGAAACAACGACTTCTTAAACTCTGTCCACTGATCGTAATTCAAGCTGAATAGACAACCGTTAATATCAAAAACTACTTGAACTTCGGTTTGCACATTTTTCACAATTACATTGGTTATTAGTAAGAATGAACTTCTTTTGGGGATCCATTTCTAAACACTCCATTTTTTACTTCTGACAACATATTTTTGTTCATTTTCGTTCATTTTTGGATTTACATACAGAACTCAACAGTTGGATAGTTACCTTTTAGACCAGTGTATTTGATTTTTATTCCATCTTTAGCGATCTCATCAATCATTTTATCTGTTAAGTGTTTTGTAAATCTAGGTGGAAGAAAAACCTTGAACTTCTCACATTCGGCTAATATGCTCTTCCCAAACTTAGTTTTAATCTTTTCCATTTTCACAATCTTATATTCTGTATTTAATTCTAATTCTCTTAATCCAATAACCTCTTTTTGTTCAAGACTTCCAAGCTTGTTTAAAAAATCAACGTGTTTTGCCATCGTGTTTATTATATAGAAAATCAATGAACACTTTTCAATTTTTATCTTCACCAAAAAAATATTTAATCATTTTTATCAATTTCGTTTGATGGAAAAACTTCTATAAAACAATCGTTAATGAAAACAGTTTGAGGATGCAAGGGTATCTTTTCGATACCCTTTAAAGTCGCTTATGGCTAACTGATAAAGGGTCAGTGATACTGGCTCTTAGATTCTTGAACCGTACGGGGTGAGCAAAACGCTCACCCTTAAAATCTCCATATGTCCGTTGATATTTTTTTAACTATCTAAAACTCTTCTACTACTTTTTCATTCTTGGGATCATATGTAAAGTTCTTTCGTCCAATTAAAATCGCATAGCACATAGTATTAGCAGCCACAGCTTCTGTAAAGTCTACAACAATTTTTATGTTCGTTCTTTCATTTATCGATACATTCTTTCTCTTACTACAATTAATTACATACATTGGTCTGTTGTCTATAAACTCTTTAGGATCATAGTACATTTCGGTGTTGCCACATGTTATTCTCTTAAATGCAGTATAATCTTCATACATCTTGAAATAATCCTTGTTAGCAATATCTAAGTTTCTTGATTCTTTTGGAAATACCTTATTCCTCCCATTCTTAAGATAGATATTCTTTACCTTACAATGATCAAACTTACTTGCATCTGCTGTTTGTTTGCCACTTCTATCAGTTTGGAACATTACAACTACGAAATCAGGTATATCAAATTGTCTACAATTAAATTGAGTAGTAACATCAAACTCCAAGAAAGAACCTACAACAGTCTTCTGAACACATTGATAAGTATGGAATGAAAACATGATTTTTGGTTCTTTAAGAATATTCAACTTTAACTTGTTTTCATAATTAGATTCGTATTCAACAATAGGCATTCTTATCTCCATACTTTTTATTCTTATTTTTCCATCATGAGGAGCTGCCCCTGATCCAGTCCATTTGTACAAGACATCATTATTGTTGTTAGCTTTCGTAAATGTTATTCTCAATCCACCTTTCCACATAACCTCTTTGTAATCACTTAAGAAGCCTGGAATTAATCTTAATGGGTACAAAACACTAAAGTCCTTTCTTAGACCAAGTTTATCATCTGTTTCAAATCCTGCTTGTTTTAAATATTCAACTTCTGGCTTGGAAATCTTTAATGTTCCGATAGCTGTAGATGTTATCCCTGGTAGTTCGATCTTATCTATAACAACTCCATGCTTTCTAACCTCAATTTGAGAAAAGAAGAATGGGAAGAAGTTATCTACAAGTTTTATAGTATCGTTTGCACCAAATGTTCCTCCAACTGATGCACCAACAACTTCAAAAGTCATATGACAATCTGCTTTGTGTGGATGTACGAACCCATCGCCCACGTTGAAATCAAACTCAATATCTTTGTTAGCTTCATTCAAATTATTAAATGTTCTTGTGTTAGCTTTAAAACTCTGTAACTCGTAACTTTCAACACTATCCATTTATTATAAAGAAAATCTTGAAACAACGCCTTGATGGGATATACCCATAAAAGACTCATACATAATAACAATCAAAAAAACTTATAATCCCCATCCCAACTTAACCTTAGCATTCATAGCAGTACCAACTCCAAAAGCAGCTAATCGTTCACCAATTGGCGCATCACTACTAAATGCTCTTTTCCATGCTTTAGTTTCCAGTTCCTTATCTGCAATATGTCTCGATTCTGTATCTTTATTGTCTCTGTAGTATATATCGTGTTCTTTACAAGCCTCATCTAATGGGTTAATACCTTCATCACCTCTCTCTAACCTTTCTTGAAGCTTAGTCCCAGGCCCGCAAAATCTGAAACCTGGAATATGTAATTCAAATGGGAGCTTATTAATCAAATCATTTACTAATCCTTTTCCAAGCTTCTCATCATTCTAGAATCGTGGTGGTAACGTATTTAAGATCTTAATCAAATACCCTATACCTTTTGGATCATTAGGAATAAACTGTGAAAGCTTATTATTAATCATACTCACTATACCTACTTTCTCATTGTAAAAGTTATCATTTCCAGCCTTTTCTTCTCCATCTATAACTATTAGCCGATCAATTAACTTTCTCACATCATCCATCCATATATATTATTTAGGTATCTCTGTATATTGTTTAATTCCTTCACCAGTCCTTTTAGGTGTCGTGTTCTTTTTAGGAGTTGGGGGTAAAGTTGGTTTAATATAATTATCCCAAATAGGCTTGATAATATTAATGTACTTTGAACCTCTACTATATGCTACCTTTTTATCTCGATTATATTTTTGGAAGGCAGCATCTGAGTCTATTATTATTTCCTTGTACTGTTCAAAATCATCATCATCATAATCTTCAATGGTTTTACTAGTATTCGTCGTTAACAATTCCCACAGACCTTCTGTTCCTTTATAAGTTTTACCATTAATTATCAAATCATCACCATTCACTTTAACTTCCAAATTTCCTATCTTGTTTATTATTTTTCCATCTTCTTCTACAGTTCTTATTCCAAACACAGTATCATTTCTTTTACTATAATATTTCGTTGCAATCTTACCAAATGACTGTACTGTTGTTAAAGGTTCTACTCCTTCCACTTTGTCTTTAATTTGTTTTCTCATTTGTTTTATTTCTCCCGTTATAGGCGTATCACTACTACTTGGAGAACTATCATAAGTTATCTTTTTAGGTGTTTCTAGTAGACTGGGATCTATTGAAGCCGTCTTATGTGCAACTGGAACAAGTTCAGTTATTAGATTATTTTGTTCTGCTACTTCTTTGATCTCACTTCCCAAGTTTTGAATAGCATCAATTACAGGTTGCTCTTGTGTCTTAAATTTATCGTATATACCTGCTCTTTCTTTCTTCCAAGATTTGAATCCCTTTATCAAGAACTCCTTCAGCTTAATATTCTTATCAATTTCTTTCTCATCCATTTATTGTATAGCAAACGAACGAACGTCAATAATCGTCAAAGAACGTCAATAAACGTCAATAAACGTCAAAGAACGTCAAACGTTAAAACGTCAAACGTCAATAAACATCAAACGTTCAAGAAGTGTTTTATCTTGTTCCTATACTTACCATTGTTTACCTTCCTTGTCATATCAATTACTATGAAACCATAATCTTCTTGCCAACATTTTGAACACATCTCTTTAAATTTATCATAAGACATATCTCCTCCAACAAACTCATTATACACATGCTTAAGATTAGTATCATCTTGTCTGAATATGCATAGGAAGTTGACGTTATCTCTTATAAGCTGTTTAGGTACTTTTGAATATGTTTGTGCAAGATAGAAACAGTCTAAATGTCTATGCCTACCTCTTGTAAAGTAATTTCTAACAGTATCTTGATTCTCCAAAATGTAATCATCAAACACAACAACAGAGTATTTTTCACATTCATAAATAGGCACAATAGAATCATTACCGCTTAAGAACGTTGCTATTTGTTTCTTAAACTTTAGTTCTGCTTTCTCAAATCGATCTTTTAACTGCTCATTCTTTGGCTGATTCATGCTTTTAGAATATATGTAGAAGTAATTGTTGTTTAACCAACCTGGCTGTAATAAGAAGTTAAATAACAAAAAAGTTTTACCACACGCCGACGGACCCACGATAAGACAACGAATATCATCAGGTATAAGCTCTCCATTTCTTTTCTTAGCTGTTGTTTCTTTTATCATCTCTTTTACATCCCAATTGATAGTTTTCTTACTCATTTATTATAGAGAAAATCATCACCTTTGATCTCATATGATGCTTGTTTGAAACGGTCGGAAAGCCGACCGTTAATTTTCTGCTCATAGTACTAGTACAGACCCGGTTCGTTGATGAAGATTGTATGAGGCTGTGAATTGACAGGTAGCGTTTCCTGTACAACCCCCTTTATATGTGACAGTTGTGTTTTATCTTCTTCGTCTATGTGTTTAGTTAGTGCTTGTACGTTTACAAGACTTTTAGGCCCTACACATGTGAAGGGCCAAAGATTAGAGACTTGACTTGTATTTACATAACCTATCTTATATCTTTAAGTTGTTCTCTGATCTTAAGCAACGTATCTTTTATATATTCGCTATCCATTTCGCCATTCAATGTTATTATCATCTCTAACTGTTCTTTAAATGAGTTAATAAGAGTGACAATGGTTTTATATTCGTCTTTTCTTTTGCTTATGTTTAACTTAGAAGACAAACCTGTTATTATAGCACTTCCAGTTGCAAGAGACGTTGTCAATATCGAGTAAATTGTTACAGGTATAAAAATATTAATAAACCCAGTTGTTGCAGAAAGAATAACCGACAACGTGATCAAAGTGTAGTATGCATATTTAACAATTCGTAGTTTTCTCTTTTTCTTCTTTAAACTGCATTCTAACTTTCGAATGACATCTTCTATTAGCTTGATTACTTTCTCTCTTGGAATATCTCTAGGTAAATCAAACTCGTTCATTTATTATATAATAAATGGCTAAGGTATTTAAACTAACGAGTGATACTTCTGTTTTAAAGAAGAAGCTCCATTACGAATTAGACAACAGCAGCAACTATTTAAGTATAGGACTAGTTGGGTTTTACAGTACATATCTGACACCAAATGTTACACATAATGCGCGGTTTACGTATGGAGGCGAATCTGTTCGTATACCAAATGGACAATACAGCTTAAACAGTCTTAATGAGTATTTAAAATCTCGCTCCATAAACATAACGTTAAAAGAGGATCATATAACAAATAGAGTAAAAATAGAAACAGGTGATATTGATATTAAGATGGGAAACTTAGGTACTGTTCTTGGATTTGAGTTTTATGAAGTTTTAGAAAAGAATAAAACACATATTGGAAGTAAGTTGCCAAAGTTTCATCCGTTTGATACTATAAATGTTCACTGCAATATAGCAGATGGCATGTTTGTTAAAGATACAGAATACACACATAGAGAAACAGGAATTATAGCATCATTCAAAACAGATGCTGAGTTCAAACATAGTATTATTTACGAGCCTACTTATCCATTATTTTTCCCTGTATCCAAAGACAAGGTTGATAATTTTGAGATAAGGATAACAGATGAGAATGATTCCTTAATTGATTTTGGTGGAGCAACAACAACTGTTCTTTTGCAAACCAAGATTTTCTCTTAGATAAATAGGAAGATGTGTTCTATTAAAGGTTGTATGTTTAGTGTTCCTTATAACGAACTAAAGGATTTAAATATCGATCATGTATTAACAAAGAAACAACTTAACGATAAAGCTAAGAAAATTAAAGAAGGTAAAGGAATGGATTTAGCTTTAACTACTGCACAAATGAAAAAGATTAAGAAAGAGCATATTGGCGGTTTTATCTTTACAATTCCAGCCATTCTAGCAGCTTTAGGAGCAGTTGGCTCATTAGCAGGTGGTGCAGCAGCGATTACTAAAACTGTACTGGATGCTAAGAAGAATAAACAAGAACTTGAAGAACAAAAAAGGCACAATATGGCTATGGAAGAAAAGCAGGGAGCAGGTAAACCAAAGAAGTCAAAAAACTAAAACCATTGACCAACTTCGATATAGAGAGGTTGGCTAAAGAACTAAAGATAAAACGATTTAGAGGTGTATTTATGAGTGATGAACTTCCACAAAAACCTTATGTACATGAGTGCGGCGTAGTTAACCTTGATAAATCAGAAAACATCGGTACTCATTGGATATGCTATTGGAAAGATAACAACATAAAGTACGTGTTTGATTCTTATGGTGGTGTTCCTCCTAAACAACTGGTACAATATCTTAGTACTGAAAACTTACTTTACAATGACGAACGAATACAAGACTTTAACTCAGTTATATGTGGTCATCTTTGTGTTAAGGTTTTAAATCTTCTAAATCAAGGGTATTCTTTTAGCGACGTTATGTATATGATTAAAAATGATTAAATGCTTTTATGGTTTTGTATCCATAAAAGTTTTGCTTTAAGATAAATATGGAAGCTATACACAATAGATTTTTAGATTATTTTGAGAAGCATGAGGATGAACTAGATGCGCTAGATAGATACAATTTTTATCAGTATTTTCAGGATGTTAGCGAGATAGACTTAAAAGATAGAAACAACGTATACAATGTTATTGATTTTTGGAGAATGTTTATACCAAAAGTTTTGTACACAGAAGAAGAGTTGGAAAAGTTACGTCCAATAACTACCTTAAAGGACTTGATGTCGAATTATAGCTCTAGACCATTACAATGCAGTTATTGTGGTAGTAAGTCATTAACAAAAGGTACGAATGGATACATTTGTGACGATTGTTCTGTAGAGAGTGGTTGGGTTTACAGTACTTGTGAAGAAACGAAAACTGCTTGCGTACGAAAACCATGGTATGATACTATAAAAAGATTTAAGTTACAGTTATCTCGTTTGCAAGCTTTACAGGATAGAATTATTCCCGAAGAGGTGCTCAAGATGTTAAATGATGAACTTAGAGATATACCAAGAGATTTAATATCAACAAAAGATGTTCTAGAAGTACTAAAGAAAAACAAATACACACAATATTATGATGATGTCTATTTAATACATTATCACCTTACCGATCAAAAACCATTAAACTTACGACATATGGAGGAAACACTTATAAACGACTTCGAAAACTTACACGAGGTCTTTAGGGAGCTGTATCCGGAAAGAGCATTGTTTATTAACTTGAAATGTGTATTGTACTATCTGTTGAGAAAGCACGATGTTCATGTTGATATTGATTTTAAACGCTCACCTAGACAAATAGAGATGTTAAAGAAATGTTTTGAAAAATTAGGATGGGCATTTTCTGTATAATAAATGAGTATGGATATATTTGGTAATGTTAAAGATAGAAAAGGTGATGTCGATATTAGTGAAGAAAAATTAAAATTGTTGGAGAATTTAAATGATGTTGTTAGCGTAAGTCAACTTAGATCAATAGAAGCCCAGTTAGAGAACGATAGAAAACGATTTGAAGATGCATTAGAAACGTTACAAGACACATACATAAAGAAAGAAGATTTTCAAAAGATTAGGATGGATACTACTAAACTGGTTATGCAGAAAGAAACCATGCCTCTACTATATCGATTAAGAGCTAAAAACGTTAAGGAGCCAATCTTTAGAATATTTAATCTCTCTAACGGTTACAAATTTCTCTATAATGGGAAAATAATGCACATGGACTTAAGTTTGGATAAATACTTTCTAGATATATATTTGGGTGATACTTTGATTAAAGAGATACCTTTTGATTTTAAGAAGAACGATATAGTTACGATTAAACCAAATAAAAATTCTGCTATGGAAGAAGGACAATTATTGTTTGTTGTAATGTACATAGAAAGAGAGCTTTCCTAAAGACGTTTGCTATATAATAAATATGGATATCTTTGGTAATGTTAAAATGACATCAGTTAGATAATACAGTTGTGAGAAAAGATATTGCTATGTTGAAAGAAGAGCTTAACTTCATCAAACGGAGTTATGTTATAGAGCTTCATAGTCGATTGATATCAGAAAATGTTGAAACTCCGTTCTTTTTAATACATAATCTATCTATCACATACAAATTTCTTTATAAAGGTAGGTTAATGCATATAGAATCATCTTACAATACGTATTATATAGATATATATTTAAATGATTTTTTAGTTGAAACTTTTCCATTGCACTTTAATACAAATGATAAATTAGCAATTAGACCATCTAAAGATTCTGATCTGAAACATGGTAAATTACTATTGCTTCTTATGCATGTAGAAAGAGAAGACGAAGATAGTGATGATGATGGAGAGAATGTTGATAGCATAATATTAAACAGCGATAGTTATTGATTTTCTATATAATAAACAGGATGTATTGTGTTAAGTGTAAGAAATCGACAGATACGAAGAAAGATACTATTCGAATTGAACAAACAAAGAATGGAAGATATCTAAAGAAAGGTATTTGTTCTGTATGTGGTGTTACTAAAACCCAATTCGTTAAAAAGCCTGATTGACTAGAAGAAGGTAAAGGTGTTAGAGAAGACATTATAGAAGAAATTCACAAACCATCTAGAAAAAACTTTGACAGATTAAGTGTGGTTATAAAAGGTATCGATGATCTTTGGCAGGCTGATCTTGTAGAAATGGATAGTGGTGTGTTAAAAGGTGTTTCCAAAATCAATAAAGGTTATAAGTATTTGCTAACGATTATAGATGTTCTCGAAATATGCGTTTGCTGTTCCTGTTAAAGATAAGAGTGGGAAGAATGTTACAGAAGCATTCGAATCCATATTAAGAACGAGAAAACCTAGTAACTTACAAACAGATCAAGGTAAAGAGTTTTACAATAAAGAGTTTAAGAAGTTAATGGATGAAAATAAGATTAATCACTACTCAACCTATAGTGGTAAGAAAGCTTCTGTGGTTGAGAGATTTAATCGAACACTTAAGCAGAACATGTGGAAAAGGTTCACAACACAAGGGAATTATAAATGGATAGAGATATTACCAACACTAGTTAAAGAGTATAATCATCAAATTCATAGAACAATTGGTTTAAAACCTATAGAAGTTAATAAGAAGAATGAGCAAACAATATTGGAGAAAGTGTATCAAAAAGAATATAAGCGTGTTAAGCCCAAATACAAGTTAGGTGATCATGTTCGTATAAGTAAATCGAAAGGGTTATTTGAGAAAGGATATACACCTAATTGGTCAACAGAAGTATTTGTTATTAGTGAAGTTATTCCATCTAATCCGCCTACCTATAGAATTAAAGATTTAGAAGAAGAGGATGTGCAAGGTAGATTTTACGAACCAGAACTATTAAAGACGAAACACAAAGATGAATACTTGGTAGAAAAGGTGTTGAGAAAGAAAGGTGACAAAGTATATGTCAAATGGCTAGGGTTTGATGATTCGCATAATAGTTGGATAGATAAAAGTAATGTTGTAGTGTAAATATAAATGTTTGTCTTTTATGGTTATTATGCCATAAAAGGATAGTTTGATCGAGATAAGGGGATAACGAAACGATACCCCTCATAGCATATTTCCAGGGTCGGTATTGCTCACCCTTAAGAACATTTCGGACCTCCGAATACAGAGGGGGCTAAAAATGTTCTGAAATTTAGTACCATCTGCTTGCTTCGTTTGGTTTCGCTGTGTGGGATTTTGCACATGGGGAAATAAGTTCCTCCGAAGCTAGGAACTTCAGAAACTTATCTTACACAGTAAAACTAGGTGGTAATGAAAATGAAGTTAAAAATAAAGATTTTCTATCTAATAAATATGAGTACTATGGATAGTTCTCTTAGTTTAAACGATATTTGTTACGAGCAGATTAAAGATGATTACTGGTATGGTCTGTTTGGTGATTTCAAGTTGATTATAGATAAGAGTACAGGATACTTTAATGCTACCAAGTTGTGTCAAGATGGAGGAAAGAAATTTTATAAATGGTTAGAAAATAAACAATCTAAAGAGTTAATTTCTTATATAAAATCATTGCAACGAATTCGTGGGGATGAAATTATTAGAAAAGTAACAGGAGGTAAAGGTGAAACATGGAACGAAATAAGAGGAACATATGTATGTAAAGAGTTGATTTTAGATATATCTCGATGGGTTTCTCCTGAGTTTTACCTTAAATGCAATCAAATCGTTATCGACTATTACACGAAAGACTTTAAACAATACAAGGATAAACAGGAGCAGCTAGGAGCAAGAGTGCAAGAGATAGAACAACAAATGAATCAGTTATGTATAAACAATGAGAAATTAGAAACTGAAAATCAACACCTTAAATCAATCGCAGCTGAACATACAGAAGATCCAGGGAAAGTACACAAGCTAGTTATTATTAAAAAGAACCTCACAGCTGGTCAGCTTCAAGACATAGTAGACAAGTACGACACAGACAAACACGATCAGGTTAGGCGTTACGAGTCATACAAATATTGGGTTGGAAGGATTCAGCAGCGAAACATCAAAGCAAGACTTCAGTGTCTTAAAGAAAAGTACCCAAGAATGTCAGTGTTATCAGAAACCAAAGATCCAAACTCAGTCAACCTCCTAAACAAAGTGAAAGAAAAATACAGCTGTGTTGTTTCGTATGGTTGTCACGTGGATATTGAAGGAGAATACGACGATGAGTTTGTTGTGGATTTGTTTTTGAGTATAAGAGATTTGTAAAGGTAAAGGTAATGAGTTTTTGAACATTCCTACCAGAAGAAGATTTGGTTACAACTGGGGGTCTACCAGCACTGGACCCCTTTCAAACATACAACTTTTATGGTATAATAGCCATAAAAGATAATTAGTTATGCATTAACCCTCTGCTGCAACAGCGAATGCTACATTCAACATATCACCTAAATTGGGATTATTATGATATTTTCTTATTATAGCTCTCCAATCCACAAAATGTCTAAATGCATATATAAAGTCTATAGATAGGTCTTGATAAGTTGAAATGTTACGCCAATGAACTCTACCTTCGAACTCTGCAATAAATTCTTCTGTTAAATTTTGAGACATTGAAATCATTTCCCAATCTACTTTGTCAGCGTAATCTCTTATAAGGTTTTCTGATAATTGTTTAGTTCCAGATATGTACCACCAATTAACTCTATCTGCATGTTCTCGTATAAAGGCTTCAGAGAGTTCGTTTTTGTAAGATATAGCATCAAAATCAACTTTATCTATAAACTCATTAATAAATTCTTCAGATAGCTTTTGGTGATACGATACTTCTTTCCAATCAACTCTATCTGCAAATTCTCTGATAAAGTCTTCTGATAAGTCTTGGCTTCCTGAAATAATCTCCCAGTCAACTTTATCAGCTAATTCTCTTATAAACTCTTCCGATAAATTTTTCCATAGACATATTTCACTCAAATTAACTTTCTGCAGATATTTACGTATGAAGTCTTCTGTAATGTGATCATAGTTATATTCCTCCTCATAATCATCATGGCCTATAGATAGCCATTGTTCATCAGTCAGTGAATCTAATATTTCATCTGACAAGTCCATAACGTTCGCATAGAGAATGTTTTGTATAAGAAATGAGTTGTTTTCTTTAGTGGCCTTCTTGAACAAATGATCTAACATACCTAAGGATACGCTAAAATTTATTTTGTCTTTGTCATTATAACCACCAATATCTAAATGTTTACATACACAATCAAATACAGGTTTGTAAGATAATATTTCCTTAGCACTAGTCATGTTTGTTTTTATTCTTACATTTTTAAAATTTATTTCATTTTTGTTGGTATATTTTTGGTAGCATCGATCAGAGCTCCCTATCTGTTAAGTATTTTCTCACATCTAAAGGGGAGCGTTGAATCAATGCCCCCGCGTTAATCCACAACCACATTTTTGTTGGTTTTCTATATAACAAATATGGAAGCACATTTTGATTTATTACATGATAGACTTGAACTAATTCATCAAGATCTTAAACTCTTAGCAACACTACTAGAGAAGCAAATACTGTTAAAGGAAAAAGAGTTATTAGTAATGCAATAAAAAACATCTGATTTGAGTAGTGATGATGAATACAAATATGGTAGTGATGATTATGATGATGATGATGATGATGATAATGATGAGTAAGCTTACAAAAATGATTCAGTTTTAAATGTGTATATGTGACTTTGATGGGTTAATCCCATAAAAGCCGTGTTCTAATACAACGCGTAATATGTAGACAATAGCAGGGGTGTACAATGTTAAGCGTTGTGCTAGGACAAATGAAAATGAACTGAAAAAACCCGGTGAAGAGTACTAACGAAGATTTTCTATATAATAAATAGGATGAGTAATTACAATAAGTTTACTGTAATAGAGTTAAGACGACAATGTAAAGAGCGGGGAATCAGAAGATATTCCCGATTAAGAAAAGCAGAATTGATAGACCTTCTTAAACAACATGACGATGAACAAAGCAGAAGGCAGATTAGAGATATATTCCCATTTAAACAAGAAGTAATTGAAGAGCCGAAGCCAGCACGTATACCCATCAAAGTTGAATTAGAAGAAACAGCACTCAAGAAGCGTTTACAAACCATTAAAGTCGAAAACACAGGCGGATATAAAGACCCAATAAAATTTCTAGATACAAGTGGAAGAGTTGCTATTAACAAAATCAAAGAGGAATTAAAATTTCACCCTGTTAAAGTTAACCTTGTTTTCATTTGTGACTATATTAAAGATAAAGAAATACAAGAGCACAATTTCAAAACATCAAACGAGAGAATATTAGAATCAACTGACTTAAGTGAATATATACATCATGCAAAACAAAAACTTCGTAGAGAAATGGAAGAGTTTGAAGGTAGAGGATCAGGTTGGACATTACACCAAATTAAATACTTACAAATCAGATTAAACAAGTATGTGCCATTAAGAGCTTCTTCCTATATAGAACTTCCAAAGCAAATTAAAGATAAGAAAGCAGTAATAAATATTCAAAATAAAGATAATAAATGTTTCTTATATTCTATTGCAAGTTATTTAAAACCTATTGATAGAACCGTTTCAAAAAATCCTCAAAGATCCTCTCATTATAAACAACTTGTTAATGAACTACAAAAGAAATATTGTGATGGTATTGAGTTTCCTGTACAGTTAAAAGATATTCCAAAATTTGAAAGAAGAAGTAATATCTCCATCAATGTTTACGGCTATGACAAGAACTATAATGTATATCCACTTCAAATCACAAAAAATAAGCAGGAAACTCATATCAATTTATTATATGTAAAAGATGAAAAGAACAGTCATTTTTGCTGGATAAAAGACTTATCGCGATTAATAAGAAGTCAAGTGACAAAACATACTGAGAAGTTATACTTTTGTGATAGATGTTTAACAAGACACTTTCGAAATGAGAAGCAGTTGCAAAACCATGAGCTGTATTGTAAAGAGCATGAGGCTGTTAGAATAGAACTTCCTAAACCATATGACAATCAAATAAAGTTTCAAAACTATAATCGATCATTAAGAGTTCCATTTACGATAATTGCTGACTTTGAATGTATCTTATGTAAGTTAAAAATAGAGCACAATTGTAGTAAAACAGTAAAATATCAAAAGCATAAACCAATGAGTTTTTGTTACTATGTCAAGTATTCAAATGGAGACTACAAAGCCCCTGTTAGTTATATAGGTCCAGATGCTGCGAAAGTATTTATTGAAATGTTACAAAAGGAAGCAATAGAAATTATGAAAATATATAAAAGGGTAGTTAATATGATCCCGCTTAGTGAGGAGGAAATAGAAATTTATAACAGTTCGGATACTTGTCATATATGTGAGAAAAACTTGAATGACTTACCACCAGCTGTTGAGAAAAAAATAAATATATTGAAGAAAAAAATACAGTTCTACAAGGATAAAGATGATATGAGTGAAAAAGTAGAAGAATGGAAGCATGAGTTAAGAAAATGTCTATATAAGATAACTAAAAACAAAGCTAAGGTGAGAGATCATGATCATTTAACTGGAAAGTTTAGAGGTGCAGCTCACAGTTATTGCAATTTAAACTATAAAAATCCCAACTTTGTTCCTGTATTTCTTCACAACTTAACTGGCTATGATACGCATTTGTTTATTAAGGAGTTAGCTTATGATACACAGAAAATTAAACTGATCGCTAATAATGAGGAAAGGTACATAACATATGAAAAATATGTAAAAGCAGGATCAGAAAAAGATGGAATAAATTTAAGATTTGTTGATTCATTTAGATTTATGTCAAAGAGTTTAGCAGAGCTAACAAAGAATTTAAAGCCAGAACAATTTCGAGAAACATTAAAGTTTTTTCCAATTGATAAGCTTGATCTAGTTACTACAAAGGGCGATTATCCATTTGATTATGTTGATTCATTTGAAAAATTGAAAGAACCTGTTCCATTATCTCCAGACAAATTTACAAACAGATTAACAGGAGAAAAAATGAGCCCTGAACGTCATAAGCTTCATGTGCGAGTTTGTAAAGAATTCAATCTAGAGTTATTGGAGGACTTAACTGAACATTATAACAAAACAGATGTCCTTCAATTAACAGATATATTTGAAAACTTTAGAGATGTGTGTTTAAAGGCATATGGATTAGATCCTGCTTGGTATTATACAGCACCAGGTCTATCGTGGGATGCAATGTTAAAGATGACTAAGATTAATTTGGAATTGTTAACTGATTATGATAAAATACTAATGTTAGAAAAGGGTATAAGAGGAGGAATCTCACAGTGTAGTAAAAGATATGTAAAAGCTAACAACAAATATATGCAAGATTATAATAAAGATGAGTGTTCAACATACCTAGCGTATCTAGACGCAAACAACTTATATGGATGGGCGATGAGTCAATACATGCCTTATAAAGACTTTAAGTGGGTTAAACCATACATAGATATAAAGAACATTCCAGATGACTCAGAAACTGGCTACATATTAGAAGTAGATTTAGAATATCCAAAGCATTTACATAACAAGCATTCTGATTTACCATTAGCTCCAGAAAACATGTGTCCACCCGGCTCAAAACAATCGAAATTATTAACAACGCTTTACAATAAGGAAAGATATGTAATTCACTATAGAAACTTAAAACTTTATATGTCACTCGGAATGAGGTTGAAGAAAGTGCATAGGGTATTAGAGTTTAAACAATCAAACTGGCTAAAGAAATACATTGATTTAAATACCGAGATGAGAACACAAGCTAAAAATGAGTTCGAAAAAGATTTTTATAAGCTCATGAATAACTCGGTATTCGGAAAAACAATGGAAAATATTAGAAAGAGACAGTCCATACAATTAGAATGTGATCCTAAGAGGGTAGAAGCATTAATTGCTAAACCTAACTTTGATTACAGAACAATATTTAGTGAGAATTTGTGTGCTATACATATGAAAAAAGAGCGATTAACGTTTAATAAGCCAATATATGTTGGTATGAGTGTATTAGAACTATCAAAACTGCTAATGTATGATTTTCATTATAACACGATGAAGCCGAAATATGGAAACAATATAGATTTATGTTATATGGACACCGATAGCTTTATATATGAGATTGAGACTGAAGACTTTTACAAAGATATAGCAGAAATAATTGACCAGTTTGACACGAGTGAATACAAGGAAAATAACATATATGGACTACCACTAATAAACAAAAAAGTATTAGGTAAGATGAAAGATGAGAATAAAGGTAAGATAATGACAGAGTTTATTGTATTGAGATCAAAGATGTATGCTTATAGAGTAGAAAATAAAGAAAAGAAAAAAGCTAAAGGAGTAACTAAATGCGTAGTTGCCAAGGAGTTGCAGTTTGATGATTATAAAGAAAGCTTATTTAAAAATGTTAAAACGTATAAGGATATAAACCTCATTAGAAGTTATAAGCACGATATATATAGCATAACCGTTCATAAGCTGGCACTAGATTCCTCGGACGATAAAAGATATATAGCGCGAGATGGCGTAAATACGCTAGCTTGGGGACATTATAAGATAGAAGAGGAGTAGATGTAATTATATGTAGTGTAGTTTTAGTTATAAGTTTTTAGATGTAAGTTTTTATGATTTTAAATGTCATAAAAGCATATTCAGTCTCACTTGGGGGTATCCTTCTGTGTTAAAGTTCAATGGTCAGTGGCGGCTTCATATATGTTTGGGGGCAGTTAGGGGGTAGAGGGGGCAAAGTGGGGCAAAACATACATATCTCCCCTACTGAAAGAACCAATATGCTAGGGAAAAATGGGCGTAAATGGCCACTTGGAGAATTTCGTAACGTGTTTGCCCTTCATACTGGATTCAGTAACAGAAACCAGTGCCGAATTGAGCCTGAAAGTGATAACGCTGTTCAGTAACTGGCAACACTGTTCAACAAACTCATTTAGACTTGGAATCAACGTAAACAGTTCTTGTCAATATTTAATTTAAGGTGTACAAAACGTTAGTACCTCACTCCCTGGGTGTGCCACGGCGTTTGCATGTAACACATGTTTCACATTATTTCTCGAAACATTTACAACGCTGATCTGCGTTTATCATCTCTTTTGTCTTTGTTTTCATTGTTGCTTTCAATGATGATATCCAATTTAGGCCATTCTATTTACCAAAAAAAAAAAAACTCTCTTGGGTTGGCAACATTGTTCATCCGGTTTGTTCGTCAATACACGGGCAGACGTCGTCCTTTGTCTAGTTGCTTCGTGCAAAGTTTCGTTTCTCTGTCTCTTTTAGTTTCCCTGTTATCAGGATTGGACATTCTAAATTATATGATAATGTGGAAACGTCATTTCATGGCTTCGTCAAGTCGGCAAGGGTTAAAGTTCTCGTAGGGAGCTGCTATTTCACTAATGTGTGTTTACCATCACATTGAATACATTTAGCGGGTGTGCGTATCACAACACGAAATTACCCTAACTAATATATTGTATATACAGGGTGGCCCAAAAGTAGGTATACAGTACTTTACTGATCAACTCATTGCATTTTATATCATTTTTTTTTTATTTTTATCCATCAGGTAGACTTAGTTTCTTTATTATTTGCTCTTAATGTCCTTTTATCTAGAAAAATACACCTTAAGCTCGGGACCGAAGCAAATAAACCCATAAACTAGAATGTTATACTAGATCAATGCACGGTTGTCTACCTACTTTTGGGCCAATATATGCAAAATTCCTTCCTCCAAAGAAGAATGAATGGAAAGCCCTCACAACATACACCCACTGCTTTCCATTCTTTTTTTTTCTAAATATACAGTACAATTAACAAGGTTTAAATCTGTAATATATCTCTTCTCTTTCACTATAATAAAATTACAAAACCGTACTTATGATTGAAGTCTATATAAATAATTTCTGTAATGGAACTTCACACTAAACAAATTATACTGCATGTTTCCTTAGTTCCTATACTTCCCTACCTTAGGGATGCTTTCAAAGTCCCAATTTCATGTTCCAAATTTTTGCATTCAATTAAAGTCTCTAATGAAATTTTTGCTTTATTTTTTCTAAAATTGTAATCTGATCCGCTACGCACTTATTTCTCTTTTTCTTTAATTCGTTTGCATTGGTTTCTGTCCTTTTCCTTTGCATGGCTCCTTCGTAATGTGCATATGATCCACGTACGTACTGAAGAACTTTTGAGTCTATATCAATAGCAAGGGGTCCTTCAGCACATTGTATAACGTCATAAACAACTCGTAAACTTACCAAATATTCTTCATGCATATTTTCCACACCAGCATGTTTTTGTTACAAATGTGACAGATTTCACACTATTTTGTATTTCAATGGACATTCTTCAATAACTGCTTTCAATCTAATGTAAAACAGGTAACACATCCACTCAAAAAGAGGTAATTAGACCTCTTAAAAACTTAGTATCACCAGTATACAAAATTCCCTGACATTTCCAGGTTTTTGAGGTTTTCCACGTCGCTGGCAATCCTCTCTCTCTCTCTCTCTCTCTCTCTCTCTAATATATATATAGGCTATATATATATATCCCACCTCCTTCGGGGGTACGTGAGGTAACTTTAAAATTTTAAATGGGAACCCTTATTTTTTGTTGCACATTTGGATTCTCCAGAAAAAGTGACAGTGATTTGACCCAAAATTGAAAACAGTGTCTTCGCAGATGGCACTTGAATCAATACACGAAAAAGGTGGTGCACTAAAACGTTATGGAAATGCTAGTTGTTAGTCCCGTGCTTTGTTGCTGTACGGTCAGCGTATCGGATTACGGAGTCAGAGGTCCTGAGTTCGATCTCCGTTCAAGGCATTTTTTATGCCCCCAAGTAAATTTCATACGTTTTAACTTCAATTAGTACTTTTTCTGAAGTTAGATAGAATACAAATTTCGATAATTATTTTGTAAACTAGCTTTATGAAGTAACTCATAGTAATAGGGTTAGAGTTCATAGGGTTATTTAAGACAAAAATAAACAATTTTTTTATCGCCGTTTGTATTTTCTCGCAAAATAATAAATATGGACAAATACATTACTTTTATCAAAGTTAAAATGTATGAATTCATTATTTGGGTATTTAAAAAAACATAAGAAAGGTTATTCTGCGTGAGAATCAAACTCACCTCTGATTCCGCAGTCCAGTACGCTAACCATATGGCCAGAGTACGACACTGAGAGGAAACATTTTCATAACGTTTTCCCGCCCGCATTTTTTTGTGTGTCGATTCAAGTGCTATCTGTGAAGGCACTGTTTTCACTTTTGGGTCAAATCACTGTCACTTTTTCTGGAGAATCCAAATGTGCAATAAAAAATTGGGGTTTTCATTTAAAATTTTAAAGTTACCCCCTGTATCCCCGAAGAGGGTATGGATAGGGGGTTGCGTTTGGTATCATTGGATAGCTTTTTAAAAACTATTTAACACGTGTTATTTCTGTTTTGCTGATTTGTATATTTCGCGAGATATTGAACCGTTCCGAGACTTTTTCCGCATCCTGTATATAGTGAGAACCTGTTGGTCTCATTCTTTACAGTAATACGGGTTTGAAATATTAATTAAATTAGTTAACAGATGGAAAGAAGTACTCAACTCACTCCAGCTAAAATCCTTAAAGATATGGCTACGCAGATGTAGCACGTTCAACTTGGTTTGGCAGGCTGATTCGATTCACACTATTTGTGTAAACCAAATAAGCTCATTTCAAAATTCGTCCGAAAAAGTTTTAACCCTTTTAAATTATAATGACAGAACACCTTTGCCATGGCGCTGACCTTCGGAATTTGCTTTATAAGTCTCAAGTAAAGCTTTTTAGACCGGGTTTTTTTTTGCATTCATTCAAATATGAAAGCATCATAGAACATATTTTATGGGCATTTTGCAGCCTCACGTACTCTGTCTGGGGGGCTGTGACGTCACAAACATGGACGATGGGTTTTTAAAAAGGGCATATTTGAGAAGTTTTTTCAAAAAATCCCTGACATTACTATTTACCCTAGAATCATCCTTTGTACCTCGTTGGTTTCGTTATGAGACAGGCTTTCGAAATGTACCACTCAAATTTCCCTATCGTGTACCAGAAGCGGGAAAATCTCGTCCAAAATGAAAAAAGGATTTCTTAAGAAAAAATTTCCCTTTTCCCCATTTGTCTCTTCACAGGTACACGATAACGAAATTTGAGTGGTACTGTACCATCTGAAAGGCTGCCTTATACTGAAAAAAATGAGGTATGACTCATGTTGCTAGAGTCAACAGACGTGTGTCAAAAAAATATCGATTTCTTTATTTTTTTCATTTTTTACACATTTTTGGTCAATTACTTTAGTAAAGTATCTACAGTATTATCACTATTTATTCTAAAGTCATGATACGTACCTCGTTTTCTTTGGCATGAACCAGTCTTTCAAACGGAACCATTCGCATGTCTCTAGCATGTACCATAGTGGAGAATATTCGCAAAAAGGGAAATGTTTGTCAAAAAATCCCTTTTTCCCCGATTCGCGAATTTTCTGCACTATGGTACATGCTAGAGACATGGGAGTGGTACCAATTAAAAGACTGGTTTTGGCCAAACAAAACGGTGTATCAATCATGTCTCTACGATAATTAGGGATGTCAGGAAATTTTTATATAAAGATGGGTTATCCATTGCTCACATAGGGAAAAGCTGATACTGTTTGCACATGGGGCAATATTTTTTTCCTCTCTTATTTTTCAAGATATAACACTGAAACTTCGTAGTTATTACACATAGTATGTAGTGTGTTTGAGAATTTTTGGGGCTCTGTGGGTTGACACAGGGGCCGGCCAGAGGGGCCCAAAATTGGGGGAAAGGGATTTTTGACAAAAATTTCCCTTTTTCGCGAATTTTCTCTACTATGGTACATGCTAGAGACATGGGAGTGGTACCGTTTGAAAGACTAGTTCATGGCAAAGAAAACGAGGTACAATTCATGTTCCCACAATGAACAATCTTGATGATGATGATAGTAAAGAAATTCACTAAAAAGGTACTATCAAGGGAAAATATGTAAATCGGCTGTAGCATCAAAACTATTCATTGTAGGGCCACTCTTTGAATCTCATTCTTTTCACCATAAAGCAAAGTTTTTTTTTAGTAGCATTCGCAAGATCGTGTCCTATACCAAAGGGGATATATTCGCGATAAAAAAGGGATTTTTAAAAAAGAAAATCCCTTTTTCCCACTCTGAGCGAAAATTTCCCGCATTTGGTACACTTTAGAGAAATTTTACGGACGCAGTTGGAAACACTGCTTTACTAGAAACAAAACGCTGTATGAACCATGATCCTACGATAAATAGTCTTGACGCAATAGATGATTGACTGAAAGTCTACAAAAAAGCCATAATTTACAGGTAAAAGGGTTAATATTACAGGCATGCAATATAATGAAAATTCCAATTGAAATCTTTAAAACTAATGAATTAAGCATAGTCGTAAAAAAAATAGTCCTTCATTTAATTTAATTTTTTTCTGTCGTAGATTGACCTTTCACCGCTATTTAAACAATATTTATTATGTTTTCAGTATGCTCAATGAAGTGATTTAGAACTTTGATAGTACGTAACTTACCCCACACTATATTTCACAAGCTTGAATAGCAGTTTAAGGTCTACCACCATGCGAAGCTTGACCTGATCGGATCAGTAAGCTGAACACGTATGACATATAGAGTCCTCGATTTTTACATAGTCAATAAAAAGCAAGAAAATTTGTTGTTAAGAGTTGTTTTATTGGGGAGAGAGAAAATTAAAATCATGTTTGTCTATACCGGCACTACGTTATCTGTAGTTGTTTTTTGTCAATTGCTCCAATTACTTATTGGTCAAACGTAAATTGCCCAGATCATTATTTGCGTGTGACTGATCAATAGTTTTTGATATCTTCAGTTACGGAAACACTACCATTTAACATACGATTTCTTTCAATGCCCTTTGCTGCTTCACACAACTTCAGTATTTTCTCAATTGTATCACTTCGATATTTTTTTTTTCCTTTTTAGCTTTCATGGTATCAATTAAGGTTTTAATCCATTTATATCACTATATTTTATAGCATAGTACATCCAATGTAAAAATTTATAATAATGATTAATGAACGAAAGATGATGGATGACTCTTATCTTTCTACATTCACATCAATAATAATAACCACAACATAAGCCCAAAACTACTTCTACAAGGTATCGTCGTCAAACTTAAAACATACCGCCCACACGTCTTACATTATTACATACATAATCATACAATTTCTTGTAACCGCAATTAATATTCCTAATAATGTTCAAAAGTCGTTCCCAATAACTTTCGAATAGAAGGAACATTTTCAGTAAATTTTAAAAATGAGTTAAATCAAATTAAATTTATTCAGAAACTGTTGAAAGAATACACTCCATTAGAAAGAATAAGCTTCTGAAAATGACCGAAGAAAGAAATAAAAACAGCAAGTTCAGCAGGCACACAACAAGAATGTAAAGAAACCAATTAATTTTATGCGGGTTTGCCTAACATATGCGGGTATGGTGATAAATATAGCCTCAGCTCCGTAAAATCAACTGTAGCTTATCCAATTTATTCTGTGAATTAGACATTCCGATAATCATTCTGAAAAGAGATTTCTGAAGCAGAAAACTACAAAAATACTACGTGCTTTCTTTAAAATTAGTTGCTTTATTTAAAATTAGCTATTGTAACTTGCAGACGAATGGCAATGGAGCATAATTTACTAAGTTATCGATTCGTGCAACAAGCTATTAAACCAAGACCAAAAAGTTAGGACACGAAATAGAATGTTACACTAAGAATAAAACGACTTCTCCGATCTTTGTTACTTTTTTTTTTTTTTTTGGTTTGTTTGTTGTTGCACCAGATGCATAACTGTGCTATCATGTTAATTAAGATTTATATATATATATACATTCATGTCAACTGAAGTTTCACATATTAATTTGCCATTATTGTCACAATATCATAATCAATAGGTTTCATGAATAAGTATTGCTACGGAAAAATTCTAAGAATTTACACTACAATGTTAATGTACCCTAAGCGAATCTTTGTGCTAGGAGTGATAGGAAAATTATATATGGAACTATGGGGTAGTAGTGCTACGTGTCACTTCAACACAATTTAGGAAATCAAACTTGGGAAACTCATCCAATGGTACAGGATCAAACCAGCAGTGTAATTTCAGATTTTGCTTGGGGGAAACCCTAGATGTTTTTCAGTAGTATAATTATTATCTTATGGATTAAAATGTATACAAATGCCAAAATGTTAAACTCAAGGGCAACCACTGCTCCCCTCCCGGAGCCCAAATGACGCCCCTGGATCAAACTTCTTATCCAATTTTCGCACTTGTGCCGCCTAGTTATCCGAATCTCCGCTTACATTTTAAGAACTATATTGCGGTTGAAGCTATAAATATGCACTTCATCCAATGGTACCCACCTCTTAAGATCCACGAGAAGGGGAGTCAAGAGTTGTTTCGCAATCAGAAATGGGGGGGAAATACGACTAGTTCTCCGCTCTAGTCCCTGTTCGGTAAACGACGACTTCGAGCTATGTGCACCAACAAAGTTTAACTGTTGAACAATCTTCAACGTTAAGCCCGGATCAAGTAGTGGATAAACTACGATTAACCTTGAACGATTGATTTTCGAGGTTTAACTTTGTTGATCTTTGTTAGTTCACAGAATAGTTCTTAACTGATGTGTCGTGAAGTACCGTTGGGTGTCACGAAAGTTTTGAATTTAAAATCATGAAGGATTTAATAATCAATACTTAAAGTCAATATTAAGACAGACCGTACACGTCAACGCCTCCAGCAGGAGCAACAATGCTCAGTACTCCATATATACCAGTGGTATATATAGCTATATATATATATATATATATATATATATATATATATATATATATATATATATATATATATATATATATATATATATATATATATATATATATATATATATATATATGTCTTACACTATTATATTATTATTAATAAAAACATTAAACAAATGTGTCACGATGCTTTAGACGTTTGGCAAAGTGTGTCGTCAATCAACAAGTTTGGTAACCACTGGTCTACAGTACTGAATCAAATGTACTGAAATTAGAATTTCAAGGATACAACAAAATTCCCTGAACTACGTTCAAGTTTTTTGAACGAGCTAGTTCATACGAACGCTCATTTGAACTTCGCTGGTGCACAAGACCGTTCGACAGACATCACTAAGAGCAGTGTTTGTTCCAGACATGTTTCAGGGGAGCACTGCCACCCTCCTGGAGCTTTGAGAATGCTCCCCGGATCACTATTTTCTGAAAGAAACCCTGACTAAGAGTTATCCAGTGTGGTGATCAATACTTGTGAGAAATAATTGTAAAGATTCGTCGTAGTATTACTGAACGAAAATTCATTGAAGGCAGTTGTGGAAACGTACTGAAAAACTTGCAAGGGATTCCATAACGATTAGCATTATTGCCTACACTAAATGTGGTCATAGATTCTAATTCCAGTGAACGCCCAATTCCCAGTAAGTCTTCAAGGTATAAATGCACAAGAACTCAAACACTATGATGAATATAATAACTAACCTCCTTATCAGCAGGGTAGTTATAACATCATCATTTTGATGGTACTTCTACATTGTTTATGAAGGGTCCAAATGAAAAATAATATAAAAAATATATTTTACGCTATTAAGAACTGAGAACGCCAATTCTATCATTCTGCAACTCCTATTTTATGCAGATATGGTCCCATGATTCCATTACCGCCGAATTCCAGTGGTATTTCTAACAAATCTGGTGGATTTTGGTTTCTAACGAGAAAAATCTTTCATTTGTTAGCTAGTATATGATGTTCACATTTGCTTATAGATCTTGAATCAAACCTGGCACCTTTCACGCCAAAAGTAAACACTCTGCCACTGGGTGCCACACTTCCCCGAAAACCATTGCAGCTATATACAATGAAATTATTATACTGATTACGAACCTAATTATTTTTCATTATATTTAATTAATGAGACGATAAGCAAAATAGCTTCATTTCTTGTTGGTAGGATGTTTCAACATGTATCAAATGAGATTCAGGTGCGTTTTGAGCTTTAGTCTGATTTTAAAATTTTCATTACCTACCGTTAAACAATGATTGCATTTCACATGTTTAAGGAAGCTATATTAGAACAATGAGTGGTTCAAGTTGATTGAGACTTTCTCTGCACAGTAACCAATTCGCAGTTCATCTAATTGGCACTAACCATGTTCATGAATAATTTCCTTACGAGTGTTTTGCACCGCTGTCATTAGTAAGGTAGATCCAACACTCCGTTAGTGTACACAGAAGTGGGTCACTCACCGAACTGCTCTAACAGTATTCATATATTTTTGCCTACAATACTGTTCCAAACTTTCTGCATTTCCTCTCAAATGGCATTTGACACAGCTGGAAACATTCAGTAAGCAACTATTGAGCAAGTATCACTGGAACAAAGGCGGGTGCTACTATTAATAATCAATATTTCAGAAACAAAAATCTCGGGTAATTATGAACACCACAGTTAGAAAATTTTAGCGGGGGGAATATGCTTTTTATTCTTTAAAAAAAATCAATCATACTAACTTTATCGAACTCTTTACGAAAAGAAAGTGTAACAGGTCACACTGATAATAAACGGGAAATAAGTCGGCAAGGAAATCCGGTTATGTCTGGTTTCCAATCTGCTTAAAATAACGGCATGTAAGTATTCTTAACGATAATGTACTTTTAAAAACATTCTTTGAAGTATACAGAAAAATGTAATACATAACTAGTGATGTTGTGTACTGTTGAAGCGAGCGATCTTCCCTCTTCCTTCTCACGAATTTTAACACCAAAGTATAGGAGTAAGGCTCTGATCTCCATCAAAACACACACTATGTTCTATAAAAATCGGAAGCTTTTAATACATTTTTATTAAAATATTTTACATTTTTATTGAAAATATTTTATCTAAAATCAGGGACGGGGCGGATTAATACCCTCACTAATAACTTACTTTAACTCCATTAGATGTGACTGGGAATCCTCAGGGAGAAAATTATGCCATATTTCAATAAAAACTTTTTTTTTTTTGAAAGTTATCATAGAAGATATATTTTTAAAATCATTGGAGGGGAAGTGGAAGGTTAAGTGGACATTTATATTTGAGTTACTCCAACTCCAAGCAGCAAGCAGTGATGATTATGACAGCTATTGTGACAAAATCAAATCTTTTTAAAGGAAATTGCCCTAAAACAAATTATAATAAAGATGGGGAGAGAGGGAGAGAAGTTCACTCTCGTTCTCGATTGATTGTACTGGAAATGATAGTGAAACCTCAAAGATATGTGCCACCGCATATATATATTTTTTAAGACATTATGAGTCGTACCGGAGCGGGAGGTAATCCATCCGACATGAAAGGGACAGATTACTAAATATTTTTGAAAAGATAATTTTTCTTTTGCCACTTTTTCGTAAAAGAAAATAGATAATGAAATGTAACTTACCTCAATAATTGATGAATACACACTAATTGATGAATACACAGTAATTGATGAATAGCTTTGCATGTAAAAATATTTTATTTCTTATGTAGAAATAATTTCTGTTGTCAACACCGACATTTTTATCTTTTTTCCTACCTTTTGTTTTTAAAATGACTTGTCTTCAAAGAAGTTCATCTAGCTTATAGTTTGATGTGCTGAGCATGAGCAGATTTAGCAGTTAAATATGAGTAGGGAGAATTTAAAAAAAATGAAATCTTTGAGTTTTACGTCCCACGGTTATGCCGGTTAGGCTAAAGGAGACGGTGATGATGAGTAATGAATGAAATGGTGGAATGAAGAAAGTGGGAGGAAACGGGAGAACCCCGAGAAAACCCATGCACACGGTGTTTGTCCACCACAAAGTTCACTTGGCGGGGGCTGGGATCGAACCCGGGACCCCAAGCACCAGTAGGGAGAATTAATGGGGACGTCAGCAACAGAGCTCTGCACGGGCCGGGCGCGCCCGTTTGCCGGCGGATTAACCGGCCCGTTTCAAGTAATAACAAACTGGACCGGGTCCTAACCGGGCCGGCCAGTCTCGGCCCGGACGCTCTGAAAGACGGATCGGAAACTAATGTTGTCAGCCTGTGTTAATCGTAATATGTTTGGGAAACTGACTCTTTATTCAAGACTGCAAAGTACTGTAACACTACTATTAATACTACTACTAGTTCTTCTATTATTCTACTACGACCACTGATAATAACACTACAACTGCTACGACTTCGCGTCAGAGTTGACATGTCTAGTGGTACAGAATTTACCTTCGAAGTACAGAAAAAAAAAACGGAGAAATGCTAGTTATTATGGCCGATCTACGTAGAATGTGAACCGATGCTTGATCTACAACGGTGGCTCAGTAGGTAAAGCACTCACATCTGGTGCTAGAGGTCGTCGGGTCAATTCCTGTTCGTGCTATGTGAGCTTTGTGGTGGACAAACACCGTGTGCGTGGGAGTTTTCGGGGTGGTCCCGTTTCCTCCCATTGTTTTCATTCCACCAATTCATCCCATCGTCATCCATACAGCCTGAGCCGCAGTTACCTAAAGAACGTATGATAAAGTCAAGTACTTGACCTACTAAGTAAATTTGGTACGCTACCATTAGACCACGGAGGCCGAAACCGTGAACTGGCGTGTTTATAAGATCAGTACAATTTGTAGTAATGTTCAATTAGCAAGGGAAATACCAAATGGTGTTACATGTTTGTATATTGTTTATAATATGATACTACAAATATAACAAAATATAATGAACAAATACTATATCACCAAGAGGTCAGGGTCGATTAGGTGTTCCTGGAACGGTGGCTCAGTAGTTGAGCGTTCACCTCTGGTACATGAGGTGGGGGTCCCTGGATCGACCCCAGCTCGCGCCAGGTGAACTTTGTAGTGGACAAACGCTATGTGTGGGGGTTTTCTCGGCGTTCTCCCGTTTCCGCCATTTCATTTATTTCTCATCATCACCGTCTCCTTTAGTCTAGCCGGCATAACTGTAGGACGTAAAACTCAAAGACTTCATTTTCATTGTTTTGTTTTCGTATTACTAGTAATAGCAGTAGTGGTATTCGCTGTCGTTGGCAGCAATAGCGGAATTAGCACTAGTATTCGTAATCGTAATTGGAACAGTAATATTAGCAGTAGTTGTTGTAATATTAGTACTACATATGGTGTAGCAGTTTTACCTATCTTCTCTGTTACTGTAACGTACTAATGAGTGTAGTATAAGACTTTTATGTAAATGAGCTGTATTATGTGGGCCCCCTCATTGTATTTGTGAATATAGAATATTTGGCATAATTTGAACGCAATTTGTCTTAAAATCCTCATATACATGTCGTCTGCATCTGCCCCCCCCCTCAAATTTACAGGGAAATCGGCGCTCTTGCCGCCTCTGCTTTTTTCCAGCCATACCAACGTTGTACGTTCCAGCTCTACCATCGCTATTCCGAAAATAACTTTTAGCAAACGGAAAGAACTTGTGTCGCTCACTGTACAATGAATAAATTTATCAAACACGTCTATGCTTAGCGGCAATTTGAGCATTTTTATTTTAATATACAGTCTCTAACTTCGAAAAAAAAATTACTCAAATAAGCCTTTCATTCTAAAGGTACTGGACGTTGATTTCATGTTCCATTTGTTATGGATCTGTGACTAGATTTTCCACAATAATCCTTTCATCAATTTCCTCACGCACTAAAATCAAATTGACGGAAGATTTACATTCACTTCCATGGTGTGTTAAAGAGATAACATTGGGCTCAGCTCTAATTCACATGAACCACTGGCTTATCTGAAAACAGCTGAGCCATGAACTAAGTCGAATAATCCATACAACATTCGCAATTATGCCTTGCGCTCAACAAAACTAACTAAAAAAAATGAATGTTCTTATATGACTTACGTTATATATTCACAAAAGATGCATAACACATTCGTCAATTGTCATGGTTGGATTGAAGTTTAGCGTCCCTTTCAGCACTGGGACTACATCAGACGTAGACCTACAACTTAATGTGGGAACCGAACCACATATAAAACCAAAATCGAACATTTTAAAACGAAAATTTGAATTAGCATTAGGGTCTTAGATTTCTGGGCGTTCGGCATCTAAGGTCATTTAGCCCGTCACGTTGGAGGGATGACGTCCCTCGGCGAGCACACTATCCGAGGAAAGGGAAGGAAGACGGGATTGGGGAAGGAAGGAAAGCGGCCTGGGATCTATAAATTGAGTACCACACCGGCATTTTTCTGGTGTGAATGAGGAAAACCCAAGAAAACTTCATTTAAGGTGGCTGGCCTGACAAAGCGTTTTACACTTTTTCGACCGAGTGCCCCCACCGGGAATCGAACCCGGGACCGCTCGCACCGTAAACGAAAATTATCATTGAACATGGTTTTAAATGGAGGGGTAAATTCACCCCTTTACTCTTGGCAGATCGTAACTTCAAGCTGTGAGTATGATCAGAATGTCCCCCCCCCCCCCAACAAAACTACACTATGTATCGTCATAATCGAACTTTATTTTAACCTGATTTATGTTGAAAAACTGTTATGCATATATATATGTGTTCAAACTTAAAAACTTGGAAGGGGATTTTATCCCTAACTCTTGAAGGGCTGTAACCCCAAACAAGAAACTATTTCAGCAAGTTAAAGGTATACTTCTACCAAGTTTCATTAAAATCAGGTAAGTTTTACAACAATTGTCGTGGAACAGCACAAACACATATCAAGAAGAATGGCAGAAGCCTCGCTACGTTCGATTCAGTAACTCGCGAATCGCTTTTAGGAAACAGTGGATAATGCAGTCCAGCACAGCCATTATGCAAGAGGAAATCTGTACCAGACTCGGTTATCTACAAACTAACTACAGATATTCCATAATGTTTTAGGCGGAGGATTGAGCGGGCCAGGAGACGTGTTAGAAGTTCACTATGATGTTTCTGAAATCAGGTTTGAACATATCTGGCCATGTATATTAGTGTGGAAGACAACATTTATTTTAGGGAACACTATACGTACCATTGAATGTACCTGGTCAGCTAAAATGTCCCCATAATCGCAGAGAGTAATTCGTCTTTTGAGAGTAACCATAGTACCAACAGAATACTATAAAATTGCTGGTATACCAGGAGACTTCGATTTCCTGTAGAAGCTCATGTGGTTTGAATCCCACGTTAAGCTGTCGGTCCATACCTCACATATCTCAATTCAACGCCCGAAAGGAACATTATACGGCCAAACAACTTATCATCTGTGGTCTGCGTTTCGGCACAATCTATTTCGTGATACTGCGTAGGCGGCAGTGATAAGAGATTTTCAAATCGTAATCTAACCACAGATGTTGAGGTTATTCAACACTCGTCAAATTCCATCCTATTGGAGTTTAGCATTCCTTTCAGCAACGAACATGTACAGGACGTGGGCATACACTTTAAGGTGGAAACCGGAGACTCTCCTAATGGGCATCAAACACGGGACTAGTGCTGTCGAAATCGGTTTTCGAAAAAACCGAAAACCGGTTTTTGAAAAAAGTGAAATTTCATAAAACCGAAATGTCGGTTTTGAAAACCGCATTTGCGGTTTCGGTTTTGAAAACCGCTTTTGCGGTTTCGGTTTCGAAAACCGCATTTGCGGTTTTTGGTTTTCAGAAAATCGGTTTTCCGAAAAACCGAAAACCGCAAATGTCACAAAAATTCTACAGCACTAATATCAAGTAACGACGAGAAAACAGCAAAGAATCTTTCCCCACACCGGCTCTCAGTTGCCAGATGGAGGGAAATTTCCCTCGGCGGCTTAGGGAAAAATGATCAAAATTTGCAGAAGGAAAAGAAGGTATTTTTTTCTTAAAATGTCCTAAAGTGTAGAGAAATTCTATACTTTTACAATTGGCAGAATAAAAAAAAATAAGCTGCAATTTCTCAAAGAGGCACGGCTATCGTTATTGGGAAGTAAAAAGATACAGAATAAAATATGATCGGTGTTTCCGTCTAGTATAAACTATTGCAGGTGTCAGACTTGCGATAAGAAGCCAGTCGACACATGCAAAACCACAACATTCACATTTATCGGAGTGGCAACAAATCAACAATAAAATTGTGTATTGCGATAGAGATTTTCTTTCTTTCTTTTCTCTTTCTTTATATTAAGAAAGGGAGGTGGTGCCTTTTTGTTAACAAAAGAAAGAGTGGCAGTACTATTTTTAAAAATATGGGGAAAGAGTAATAATAATATAAAAGATGTCAGTCTAAGTGGATGATATTTCAAATTGAATTTCATGAGTTGCATGTGTAGTGATCTTAAATAGGGATATACCTTATTTCTACTGAGTGTTGGCTTATTACCCTATTTTAGCGGGTACCACCCGATTTTCAGGTTATATATTCGTCCCCCGCTTAAACATATCTTAATCACGAAAAACCACCCGCTTTTTGGGATTGAAGAAAAATCTAAGAAAACTTAGTTGATAAAGTGTTGGTATGATATATTCCCCGTAAACCGCTACACCTTTGACAATCTCAATAGCGATTGAGTTAAATTTGGACTCGCGCTCAGGCTCAAGCTCTGGGCTATCTGAGCAGTGCGCGTGTGCAGAATCATTTGCTAATAAGAGATCTGCTCTAATGCACAATGGTTTTCTTTGTATAGTTCATGTGTTTTCTATGTAATGTATTGGAGGTTCTATACGAATGAATATTCGTTTGTAGATGTTGTAACAAACATACTTGAATTATTCATACCTTCACAAGCTACAAGAATGCCGAACGACAATTTCAAGTGTAACTTTAAAGACTCTTATAGAAGCGAATTTACGTTTCTTAGCCAGGGCAGAACTCAGTTTGAAGCAAAATGTACAATCTGGAAAACTGTTTCGTTTGAAAAGTAGGATGCAGGGAAGCAAATTGGACCTCCCCTGATTTTTATATATTTTGTAAACTAGATCACGAGGAACACGAATCTGAAGGCGTTTTGACATTCCGACCTCCGGAACTCGAGATATTAAAACTTAAAGTTTAATATAGACGCTATATGAAAAAAACACAATATTCTCTATACGAAACATATTATGTCCTGAGAGATATATAAAGGTAACCAAGAAAGTTCTGTCGCTTTTTGTGGAATTCTGTGTAAAATTGACCCTCATACCGTGAGTTTAATGCGAATGGAGATAAGGCGAAGGTCAGTTGTTGGTGTGGGTATATCCGACATTCTACCTGGTTGTGGAAGTTCAGTTACAACGTAAACGTATGTAAGGACGGAGTGAATATGGAACCTTCATAGAGCGTCATAAGGGCGTGTATGCTGTACGAGTTCCAACTTGGATCAAACGCCACTGTAGCGGGGCGGAAGATACCTCAGGCCTTTGGTGAGGGTGTCGTGATTACGCAGACAGTGCAAGGGTGGTTTAGCAAGTTTAAGAACGGTGACGAAACACCACACGTGCCGGAAGACCAACACATGTACAAAATGAGGATCTTCAGGTAGCAATTGAGCCGAACGGACATGTGAGGAAATGTTGCTAACATTCAATGTTAGTCGAGAAACCATTCGCCAGCACCTCCATCAATTTGGGAAGCACTACAAGTTGGGTCTGTGTGTCCCAGATGATTTGTTTCCGGGCCAGAAAGTCCTCCTGTGTGTTTGGTGGACTGCTCACGACATCGTGCATCGGGAACTGCTACCGGGCGGTCAGAGAAGAACATCAATGCAACTGTCTACTGTCAGCAGTTGAGCCGTGTTCAAGAAAAACTCAATACCCTGGAGCCAACACTTCTCAATCGCTAAGGGGTTCCCCCATTACGGGACAACGCTATGCCCCACATAGCTAGAATGAGCCGGAACACCATCCTACACCTTGAATGGGAAACACTATTGCATCCGCCATACTGTCCGGACATTATACCGTCCGGTTATCACCTATTCCTTTCCTTGGACACTCACTTTAGAGGACTCCAGTTCAACTCCGTAGTAGAGGTGCTAAATGCACTTGATACCTTCTTCGCTTCACGGCAAACCAAGTTCTACCGCGAAGGAATCCATGCCCATCCCGAACGTTGGCAGAAGGTCATTGATACTGATGGGTACTATTTTTGATCTTCCAGGTACGTCTTTGGTGACATATCTATGCTCTAAGTGATAGGTCAAAAAGCGACAGAACTTTCTTCGTTACTTTTATACATATTACATAAAACTACTGTATAAGTTCTAGTATCTCGAGATCGGGAAATCGGAATGTCAAAATTCGTTCAGATAATTGCTAATTTTGGTCCAGTTTACAAAATATATAAAAATCAAATAGTGTCCTTTTTGCTTCCTGGTTACTTTATGTTCGAATATCTCGAGTTCCGAAATTCGGAATGTCAAAATTCCTTCAGATTCGTGTTTCTCGTGGTTTAGTTTACAAAATATATAAAAATCAGTTGGGGTCTAGTTTGCTTCCGTTTTCACTTGATGTTCGAATATCTCGAGTTCCGAAATTCGGAATGTCAAAATTCCTTCAGATACGTGTTCCTTGTGGTCTACTTTACAAAATATATAAAAATCAGTTGGGGTCCAGTTTGCTTCCATGGTCAATTTATGTTCGAATATCTCGAGTTCCGACATTCGAAATGTCAAAATTCCTTCAGATTCGTGTTCCTGGTGGTCTAATTTACAACATATATGAAAATCAGGTGGGGTCCAGTTTGCTTCCCTGCAGTCGAAAAGTACATTGAATAGTCGTCAAAGAAATAACTAAAAAAAAAAAAAAAAAAAAAGCTAAGGATCGAACGTCAGTATTTGTCACCCTAATTTAGCTGTGACTTGTACAACCATCGAATTATCCCTTTCGCACTGTGCTGCACATATTACCGTAATAGTCTTGGAGCAAATAAAAAAAGTTAAAACACACATATAAATCAATACATTTGTCTCGATCGATAGATGCTTTCACAATTGTTAAAAGGTGTAATTAAAAACAGCAAACATTGTTTCTACTTTGAAAAGGACAATCCCTTATAAAACCGCAAATACGGTTTCGGGCGGCTTTCGCTTTCGAAAAGAGCTTTTTCGGTTTCAGTTTGGAAAACCGCATTTGCGGTTTCGGTTTTGAAAACAGCTTTTGCGGTTTCGGTTTTGAAAACCGCATCTGCGGTTTCGGTTTTGAAAACCGCATTTGCGGTTTCGGTTTTGAAAACCGCATTTGCGGTTTCGGTTTCGAAAACCGCATTTGCGGTTTCGGTTTTGAAAACCGCTTTTGCGGTTTCGGTTTTGAAAACCGCATTTGCGGTTTTCGGTTTTCAGAAAATCGGTTTTCTCAAAAACCGAAAACCGCAAATGTCACAAAAATTCAACAGCACTACACGGGACCTCGTTCACCAAAGGCACGCGCGTGATGATGACTTGTTCGATTATGATTGTATAAGTCATTCGAGATGTTGATTGAGTTCTGCAGTCAAATGTGCCATATTAGCTGCATGGTTCTTGATGACGATCCGTTTCAGTGTGTGGTGATGCCTCACGTCTAGCTTGGTTTCTGTTCGCTATTCTTTTCTGATGAGATCTGGCCACGAATTCTGCATTCCATCATGATCTTCGACGCTGTTGCTCTCGAAACTTCTAACACACATGCAGTCTTGGATCCCACTTAGCTTCTACAATTTGCTTGCACTACCAACGTCTGGTTATTGCATACACGAATCCACATACTGTCCTGTCTCATGTACTATTTCCTGTCACATATGCAGCACTAACACAGTATAGTCGGAGTATAAGAGTGTTAAAGTACTATTACTACTGCAGTCGCAGTACATATGCAACAGCTCAATTACGTAAATGTTTCTGTAAGTTGCCACAAACACAACACGAAAATCTCTACCTGTTTGCAAGTCATTAGAAAAGTAACATTTATAACACAGAATATTTCTGAACGTGGTTGTACCATCTTAAATGGTTTATTTCCTATAAATATACTGAAACTTCTAATCTGATACAACTGCACTTTCTCAAACACACTGTGAGCCCGAGCCACTGCTACCCCAAATATACAGGAAGCTATAATTTCAGCTAAGAGTGTCTGTTTATAGCGTATTAAGGTGGACTCTTCTATGGGCTACATGAAGTTAATAGCGTTAGCAGTGTGATGTTCATTCAGTTCGGAAGAAAAGCTTGGGATCTATGTACCTGAAGGAAAGTGGCAGAACTGGCGGATCCACGGGGAGGGCGGAGGGGGCGACCGCCCCCTCCAAAGAGTTCTTTGAACTTCCAGCATTTATTATTGGGAAATATTAATATGGTCTTTTCCCGACCGATCCAATCTATGTGACAGACAAATCTAGCAGAGTCTAATCAAAATGTGTGGTACTTAATTGCACTTAATACAGATATATTTGAATTGTGAATACTTCTCTCCCTAGTTCCTTTGGACGGTCATCATAAGCTCTCTGAATCTGCAAGGAGAATTTTCTGTTGGTTGATTGATTAATATGTACACTCATGTCCAAAATTACTGTCGCATATCTATAAATATGTTGTTGTAGGAATATAATTTGATAACGAATTCGTCAGATATTTCTTATAATGTTAGTATGTGTATAATCGGCGAAGACATGTATGTGGCAAATTTCATGTGAAAAGAGCAGTAAATAAGAACAATAAAACGAAAATAAAACTTTCTTGTCCATTTAGCAACATTTTGTTTTACTGATTCTAATTTTTGTATTTATAATTCTTTTCCTATTAAATTTACCACAAATATACATTTCCCGATTCTGCACATCTTATCAGTATTAAAAGTATCCTGCAAAATTATTAAATTATATTCTTACAAGAAGACAGTTTTAGATATGCGAAAATCATTTTGGACATGAGTGTACTTACGCCGTTTATCAAAATCGATGCTTCACAGAACGAGAACTAGAGTTTAAATTTGGATATGAACCACCGTAGTGCGTTCCATGCTCACTCACCGGGAATCAAACCACAGGACTTCATGCATCAAAGATCAAAGGTACGTTCGCTAGCTACTAGACCAGCAAAGAGACCCGTGACTTTTGGGGTTCAACACGGAAACATTAGGAAGGACCAGGCATTCATTGTGACTTCTTATGACATTTAATCTTTTATTGAGAAATAACACAAGCTGTTATTGTAATTCATATATAAAAGACGAAATCCTGAGTGAAAAACTTCACACAGGCCAAACCACTTAAGCTAGAAACTTGAAATTCGGACAGTAGGTAAGGTTTGTTACCTAGGGTATCACTAAAAAAGGATTTTTTGAAATTCGAAGAAAGGAAGGGAGAATTAGGTGGAAATTATTTTAATTAGATGGCCATCTCTTCGAATTCGTTTAAGGCTAGAGACTTAAAATTTGGCATTTGAATTTCTCATCTAAAATAATTTGAGACGCTTTTCAACGTTTTTGATACTTTAGTAAAACGGAGAAAAAAAGAGATGGAAGGAAAAAGAGGCGGGGATTGCAAATATTATAATATCAGTACTAAGAATCTTTGAAGATTAGAAACATGGAATTTAGTATATGGACTTTTCAGTTAAAGTAATTCAATACTTGTTCCAGCGTATTTGGTATTTTACCTAGAAGGAAAAAAAGGGGTGGGATTATTATTATTATTATTATTATTATTATTATTATTATTATTATTATTATCATAACATGCCCATATCTCGGGATCCCTTGCGATTAGAAACATGAAAGTTGGTAATTTGATTTTTCTATCTGAGCGTTTTCCATAAGTAGATAGTTTGTATATAGTTTGTTTGTGTTTGTTTGTGTTTGTGTCAGCAAATAGTTTGTTTGTGTTTAAGTATATACAAAGCAAAGCTTCTACTTATGGAAAATATTACTGAGCGTTTTTTTTTTTTTTCACAACGTAAAAAAGAAGAAAAAGATACGGAGGTGGTTCATTAAAGTGCCTTACGAGATATTGAATTTCGTGACAGAGTTCTAGCTCAATCCAATTCTATATGAAAGACAGAAGGAGGAACACGAAATATTGAGCCACAATACCACGTAAGTGCATATGCTATATTGTGCAAGACCGTGTGCCGAGCAAATTGGGGATCTGGGACGAAGCCCCACCTAGACGAAGGCTAATATAATATAATATTATTGTTGTTGTAAGCATAGCTATAATTATACTATGATTCGTGGACCGCACCCAAATTTAGAGATAGATTAATTTTGTATTATTCTTTATGCACATATACTTTTGTTATCTATTTTTGCGTAGACCGAGCCTGTCGTTTTTTTCAACTGCTTTCCCGCAATTGTTATTCAAAATATAAATGATTAGAGCAAATTATACACTCTTTCGTTAAAATGAATGTTATCGTCAATACAGTATATTCTTTTTTTTTTTTTTTTTTTTTTGTGCAAGTACTGCGCCAGACAGTGCATGATATGTTGCGGTGATTGTGTGTGAAGTGAATCATGACACTGCCACGCCTCCGAAACGGAAGTACGTATTTAACCTTTATTTTACGGCTGCCACTACACTGCCAAAATAGTAAATCCGTTCTTTCCCGCGTGTCACTGTACTGACACAGGCGAAAGGTTTACTTTGACCCGCGAGCACACATATTTTTTTTAAATGATGTGCCTTATTGTATGAAGAGATAGTCCATAGTGAAAGGAACCAAAAACGTTGGTTCTCAACCGGTGTGTTCGCGGGTCAAAGTAGACCTTTCGCCTGTGTCACTACAGTGA
Organism: Thermobia domestica; assembly: GCF_964235325.1. Lineage (NCBI taxonomy): Eukaryota > Metazoa > Arthropoda > Insecta > Zygentoma > Lepismatidae > Thermobia > Thermobia domestica. Next base: position 173,495,252 of record NC_137462.1, read on the forward strand.
CACGCGGGAAAGAACGGTTTTACTATTCTGGCAGTGTACTGACAAACGGTAAAATAAAGGTTAATTTAAATGTACAGAAAGAATGTACTTCCATTACTTAAAAAAAAAGAAAAAGAAAAAAACCCTTACAAATTCGAGTCCTAAAGTGAAATCAGGTTTAGACCCGCCCCGCTTCAGTCCCGGATTCATATGCGTCCCATTCTTGCAAATTAAAATTCTGGTCACCTTGAAGCTACGCTCGTCTTCCAGAAAGCGAACCGCCCCTCCCAAACGATTCTTCTGGATCCGCTAGTGAGTGGCAGCGAATTCCCATCAGGAAAACCAGGAACAACGATGATGGAACCTTCGATGTGTTGACATTCTTCTAAAATACTTAAGGAATTCGTTATTTAATTTACTGGAGTGCAATTAATAGAAGCGCCAGTGTAGTTAGTTAAGGTGGTACAGTAGTATAGCGCTCATCTGTGAGGCGTGAGATCTAGTCCGATCCCAACACCCGCCAACTGGGCTTTGTGGTGGACGCGAGTTTTCTCGAGGTTCTTTCGTTTCATTCCACTTTCTTTATTCTACCATTACCACTCATCTCATTATCATCGTCTCCCTCAATCTTGATGCGTTATCATAGAATATATTTTTTTTTAAAAAAAGTTATTTATGTGTTACTATTTATTGTCTAATACCAAAAGGTTAATATTCAGATAAAATATGATTTTCTTTTTTAAAAAAATCAAATTTCAGTTTATCGTCCAACACCATATATTTTGATCTAAAAGGGTACGGAAGATACGAGAAGCATTTAATATAATCACTCACGAAAGTTACGTATACAGTGTTCATCCACAATGTGGTAACATGACATGCACTCAGGAATCAAGAGTCCCCAAAAAACGAGTGGTCTACAAGCTTGAACTGACTATAGTGGCCCGTAATATCTACTGTTGTTTCCTATTCAATTTCCCGGAAGTGTGACTGCTGAAAGGTGTTGGCTTTGAGTTGAGACACCGAAGCGCTTCAGCGAATTACGCTCACTAACGCGAAAGTTATTTTTAAAAGAGATAATAAAGAGGAATTACTCTCACTTAAAGCATGCAACATGCAAACATCTAGATGGTGTTCTTCAAGCATATAAAAGATCAAATCACAATCTGAAACTTCCTTTCTTTTTAGTTTAATTGATCTACCAACCACAATATTGATATTCTAAGTATTTCTCTACTTTCCTTGTTTTCTAATTCAAATAATGTTTTAGTGAAAATAACTGCAGGATTACTACACATGATCTTCCCGATTAAACATACCCATAACTCACGTTTAATAACACTTCGATACCTAAATGTCATATCAATGGAAAAAGAAACACAAAAAGCTTTCAGTGGCTGTATAAGACGTGTAGTTAAGGAGTTGACCGCTAAGGGTGATACGAGAGAAAATGGCTTTTTGAGTGAAATGAAATGAAATCTTTGAGTTTTACGTCCCACGGTTATGCCGGTTAGGCTAAAGGAGACGGTGATGATGAGTAATGAATGAAATGGTGGAATGAAGAAAGTGGGAGAAAACGGGAGAACCCCGAGGAAACCCACGCACACGGTGTTTGTCCACTACACAGTTCACTTGGCGGGGGCTGGGATCGAAGCCGGGACCCCAAGCACCAAAGGTGAACACTCTACCACTGAGCCACCGCGGCCCTTACAGACAGAGAAAATGGCTGTCAACGAAGATAGATTTTCGTACCCTCGATTTTCACATCAATCAGTTTGATATTAGTGCAACGTATATTTTTATGTAAATTTGGTGAAGATCTATCAAGAGGAATGGCAAGTACTTCCCTATGCAAGTTCATAGTGCTAAAAATTCACACAATAAATATACAAATCTGATAAAGGGTGTATGGATGTCGCTTGCCAAGATATTATTTATTTGAACTTTAACTCTTTCAAGTTCAAATATGTGTGTAGTATGTGTTGTTATTTATTTTGAATCCTAACCCCGATTTTCTCTGGATTCGACCTTGTTATATGGAAGAAAAGATGAGGTGTACGAATTAGTCGCGAAAAAACACTACCCACGTCCAATAAGCACCGAATTTCCTAAACTGACAAGTTGGCAACACTGTATTTGTGCCTACTGGGAATCGAAACCTATGAAAGATGAGAACCCGAAAGGCATAAAGGAGGTGTTAAAAGCTTTATTGCCATTCTTCTGATCTCCAAAACAAGAATATTAGGCGTAGAACTTTAAAATTTTATATAAACATATCCCATACATAATAAGACTGATGGTAAAATGGAGTTAACGAAATGTAACTTCAAAAGAAGGAAACTGGGATAAGCGTTTAGTAATTACAGTGAAATCGAACTTGTAGTAACTGGGAACCACCTGTTAATCTTATTCCTCCCATGCCCACATCGGGAATCAAACCTAGTAGGTATCACGCGTGCCAACTGGTACATTTTAGTATAATAATTAAAAAAAATACATCCAAAAATTACCACAATTACATAACTTGAAGATACTGACAGATACAGTATAACATTGTCGAAACCATAAATGTCCTAAAACTTTATCATAACATATGATTAGTTACTTTCTTTCTTTTCCTGCTCTCTGTTCTCTGAACATCCAATCATTTTACTTAAATGAGTAAAACAAACATCCACTCCCATTTCCTTTTCGCTCAACTGTACACGACGGTTTTATCCAATTGGTAGATCAGAGGTAGCAGAACCTTTATTCTACTGACATGACGTTTGTCAATATTATGAAAACTTACCTGGAATTCACTACCCATTACTTCACCAGTGTGCGTGCGATTCGATATTAGCCGGAAAAGAATGCTTTATCACTGTTAAAACTGCCACGATTACATGTTCATGTTAGCGATAAAGAACTACGTTGGTGACGTCGAAAATTGAATGTTTTTCTTTTTTACACGCATAATCTATCTACACAATCCGTCTATTGTCGAATTAACGGAACTTCCTTTGACTCGACTTTCATATGATCGCGCGAACTTCGACAATGTTATGAGCGAGGTACAGAGCGTGATTCTGTTCTCTGCAAATCACAATTCCAGGCGATGTGCTCGTGCCTACATAATCAACTCTAATGACACAAAATTGAAGCAAACTACACAGTATATACACACACACAGAGGACAAGCGCACCCGCTCGCATCTCATGCAAGATGCCGGGCAAAATAGTAACACAAATACACGGGAGGCTACAGTTATCTTTCCGCTATGGAAGGGAGAAAACAGAAGAGATACTGGCTCATAATGCACATGTTGAAAGTGATAACATGAAAACAATTACTGACTGGCTCTTACTTATGAGCTGCCATACAATGTGCGAAACCTCCCACTTGCGCACTCTCATCTTACTCACGTGACCGATATTTTTACTCCTGAATGAGACACGAGCGGATGATTGGTAGAGACAGGTTTCACTTTTTCCTTTAAGATTATACTATCATAACTCCTTTTCCGCTGTTAACGTAAACGAGTTAAAATGCAGAGAAGCAAAGAAAACAGTAGCCTGCTTGTCAATCTAGTTTCATTATACTTTCTGTGGTTTTTCCAAATTTCGCTGATCCAACAAGTAAAAACAGTAAACCACCATACCTTAGTCAACATACCAAAAACAATTCGTATAAACGGCATATTCTCACCAGCGAATGTAATACCATGAATATACGAATAGTGGTACACTATTATGTGATTAGTCCTCGAAGCGATTCGCCTACTGGTCATGGAACTGAGGTTTTCAAAAATGCCGGCTGCAGGGTAGGCCTAACGCAGCATTTCCCAACCAGTGTGCCGTGAATTGGCCGCTGGTGTGCCGCGAGGAAATCGAAACAAAATTATTAATTCTATAGCATCAAATTGCAAAACGTAGGGGGAAATGTATATTTGTATTGCACATTACTATGAACCTCTACTATGAATCTACAATTTTAAGTTTCATACCGTGTTACTATTCTGTATATTTCTAATGCTGAAAAAAGTATTTGTTATTGTTATGACCATTATTGCTTCTTTATTGTTGCCGACTATTTCGTAACTTGAAAATTTAAAATATCATTCAATCCTTTCGACAAATTACCTACATTTGTGTTTTAAAAGTAAAAGAGATTTGTTCGTTCGTTATTTAGTGATCTTTCTTCTTAGTAAAAGGTTGGATACAGTTATCGAAACCTGAATCCAATATTTCATTGCAATTGTTTTCCGTTTTTAAATTAGAATGAAAAATAAGCATAGTGATTTACCACGGGAAAAACCCAATGATCAAGCTTTCTTCTCTGCGAAGGAGATCAGTAATCAGAGAAAAAAAATACCACTATTTTTTTATATTTACAAATAATAACATCTATAAGTGTGCCGCGAGAATCCAAGTTACACCCGTAGTGTGCCGCAAGTTGAAAAAGGTTGGGAAACGCTGGCCTAACGTATTATAATTTTTTATCTACAACATTCGAATGCACATCACTCTATTTTTAAATTTGGGCCCAGTCAAATTTCAGTAGTCAAATGCTCATATCTGTTCCGTCCACTATTGGTTCCACGTACTTAAGATGTTCACTTTTACAGCAGTCAAGTCTTCTTCATCTCTTCACTCATATTTATTACGATTGTTTTATCGAAAGTTTCTTAAAAACTTCTTGTAAACTCGAGGTTTATATGCACAAGTATAGTGACTTGATCTGAATAAGGAAATTGTGGCTCAGCGATAGAAATTCACTTCTGGAGCGATCCCGAGCATATGTTTCTGGTGGGCATATTTGTATCCGTATTTTCAGGGTTCCCCAGATCTTTCTCATATTTTCATTTCATAAGTTCTCGCACAATAATGTCCATTTGCAACTATCACCTGTCTTCTTCAGACTAAGAGCAAAACAGTGGATGTTAAATTGATTTCGTTTTGATCTCAACGTTCATCAACTACACATTTTCACTTTAACCGATATTTTAAATCAAGATAATACTTGATTCACATATATAATGTTCTCAACCATTTGGAACTTAATACCTACTTGCCCTCCCTGCTGATCTAATAGCGTGAGTGACGGAGTTCTGGGAGAGGTTTGAAATTTGAACGTATTACGGTGGTTCGGTTTCCACCTTAAACTATAGACCCGCGTTTTTTATAGCTTCGGTGCTGAAAACGGACGCTGAACTCCAACCAACCAATTTAATATTTTGAGCCCTGTGGCTATATGAAAGGAGACTACAACTTTACCTGGGATCTGAAATCCATACATCACTTCGGAAATCAAATCCATAATGATGGGGTACCTTCCAGTTGGTCTAGTAGGCAGCGCAAGCTTCTCTGATGCATGGTGTCCTGGGTTGGATTCCTGGTAGAACCCTAAAATTTGAATGCATTACGATGTTTCGGATTCCACTTTAAACCCATAGGCTCAGAGCTGAAAGAGAAGCTAAACCCCAATTCAATTAACGAAAGGAATAAACGTATAATAGCCATTCAGCTCTATATACAATTGTTTGTAGTTCTAGTTTGCTACCTTAGTTCCTTTCATGGCTGAAATAAGCGTTCGTGAACTATTACACATCATGATCATAATGAGTGTTCCGTTCCGCTAATCTCTCAGCTTTGATATAAGAATTACTGCTCTCTTTAATAACATTCATCAACTTTAGTCTTCTTATCTCTCCTACTTCCTTCCATTCTTTTTATCATATTCATAATAAAACAATTTCTTCCTAAATAATGTCCTAACCACTTTCCATACTATTTTTCTTCTTCTTTTAAAAATAATTTCAATATCGATCTCTTTTCTCCAATTTTCGCTACACTTTGTTATTGAATATTCGTTGTAATCAACTAAGTCTATCCATTCTTATCCACAACCACATTCCAAACGTCTCGAGTAGTTTCCCATAGTTATTTCGTTACTCTACATTTCTGCTCAATACAGTACAATATTTCTACTCCATAAGACACATTTGATGAGTCTTTTTGGTAACTGCTTATTTAACAGCTCAGGAAATAGAATTTTCTGCTTTCTAAAGGTTTCTTTTGGTATTCTTATTTTTGTTTTTCCACTGCTGGATAAACCCTGGTCTAGCTTAAGTAAGCTCTGCTCCAGAGGACGCACGCAAGATATTTCCGGGAACGGGGGGAAAAAACCGATTTCAAAGCGGCGGAAAAACTGAAACAAAACAGAGTTGCGAATACACACACACACTTTGATGCACGCGTGCCAATAATACATCATTTAAAACAACAATTATTAAAGCACATATCCTTATTAACTAAAGTAAATAGGGCCTAGAATAGTACTATAGTATTTAATATAAATACATTAAGTATGATAGTACGTAAAAGCAAATTAGTAAATTTTGACATGCATTTCCAAGAACTGAACACCTTCGTAAATCCAGGGAGCAGCTACGCCCTTGCCCTCCGCTACATGTGTTATCCTTATGCTCTGCTCTATATTAACTAGCCTTTGGCTACTTGGGGTACTTCGCTTCAGACGCCAGCGTTTGCTCGCCTTGCGGCCTCGCATATTTCAGCCTTTGTTTCCGTTCTTCGCACGGCAACAATACGTTTATGGCATGATTCTTTGCGAAAATGTTACGTTTGTAAGTTACGTGCGATTTTCTTTAAAATTCCTTAAATCTGGTGCAAAGTAACCCTGTCTTACGGTACCAAATTTTATGTCTCTAACCTCAAGAGATTTCGATATATGGGCATCTTAATTGTAATCCTCACCCCTTTTTTCTTCTCACCCCTATTCTTCCCTTCTAGGTCAAATATACCTATTTAAAAAAAACGCTGAAATATGTGTCTAATTATGTTAATTGAGAATTCCATGTGCCAAATTTCATACTTCTAACTTTCAGAGATTTCGAGATATGGCCATTTTAATTTTAAGATAATAATTGCCATCCCTCCCTTATCCACCGAATTTCTGAAAATCCTTCCTTACGTCACAATTTCAAGTGATCTGGGCGTTGATCAGTCACTCACTCACACAGGGCTTCTTTTACATATAGAGGTTATCAAAACTTAATATTTCAGTCCTGCTATCGACAAACAGCTTCTTTAAAATAAGAATACACATTCTTATCTCCATATAACTGTGATTATTATCTTCTAGCACAGAAGTTTTAAATCAAGTGGCAGCTGAAGACGAACATTGTTTTCTGGAGTTATATAACTTTTTCACTCTTTTCTCTTCGCTGAAACAATATGCACGGAAGTATGATATCAAAAGCAAGGACACTGTGTCTAATTGACTAATAAGTGGCGTCTAGTCACTGAAATTGCAGTACCTCCCACCATGCATGACACCATTGTTAAACTTCAAAACCCACACACATTAATATATCACGCCAATTCCCAATTAAAAGCTTAATTGCATCCATATTAATCACGCATCTGTTTCATTATAGCTACTTCTGCTGCACAATTGCAAATATTTTAGTATCTGTTGAGTCATAGCTGCAGCAGACACACACAAATCAAATACAACGAATTGTCAGAATTACGAGCTGTCATCAAGATTAACAAATAACTACAGAGATGCAGATTTCTGCATATTATTTTCCTCTCCTTATGTACAGGGTATCCGAATAATTTCGTCCAGCGTTTGTATTTTGAAGACTCCTTAAATCAATTTCACACAAAAATTACATATCGTAAGAAAGGCTCTAGCAAATTATATTACATTTCGCAAAGATAATCTCTCTTTAATATTTAATCTGACACGGAGAACGGATTAAATAGTTCACAATTAGGATAGTTCCGACTTGTCTTACGTACTTTGTCCAGTATAAATATCTCGCAAACTTCCGAAGAGACCAATTTTAAGTATATAAATATTCTATGTATATAAATTATCTATCTATTAAAATGCTACGAAAGCTATAAAAACGCCTGAACTCCAACCTCTAACTTTGGATTTCAAATCTTTCATTTACGGTTATTACTGGGTTTTACGTTTAATACAGACAATATTTTAAAGTGTGTGTACTTTAAATAAATTACTTAAATACACCTTTTTTATATATAAAGTTTATGTTTTAAAAATATTGTTCAAAGCCTTTGTATTTCAATAAGCCTTCTCCAAATTCAATGCAATTGATTTGTGCTGCCATCTTTGGAGTTCTTTTAAACGATAGTTTGTAAGCGTTTATGTTTGTGGCCAGTCCTTTCGACAATGAGATCTCGGAAACTACAGGCTCTAGAAAGATCGCGTTTTCACTGATCGATTGCAAATTTTGCTTAGATTGTCCAGTTCTAATTGATAAAAAAAAAAAAAAAAACATGGTTTATTACATTTCTACGGGTACACTCCAAGTGTTGAAATTTAAAAAAATAAATAAATAAAAAGGTAAAGCATTATATCCACGCATTGTACATTCCAACACCACGTAATTGTATATAGGGGTTGCATATCCCTCAGGCGTTTGTTTCATGGCCAAATTAGAATGAAAAACAAAGGATAACCATTTCCCCAGTCTAACAAGGGAAGAGAGGGAGATTGTAGGCCCTATATCGAAGTGGAAGATGGTTTGTATACCAATTGAAAGCACTAATGACGCCTATTACGAAACTGTAGTTTTTTTTTTCGAATGCATATACTGTGAGAGATATGAATATATAGGGTGTTCAGAAAGTCCGTTGCCACTCCAAGAAATCGCAAACGGTGAGACAGATGCCAAAACAGAAAAAACACGTGTTTGATCATTTTAAAAATACAACGTATCAAAGCAAAAAAATGTGGTCCCAGGGCCACTCGCAGGGTCCCAGGCGGCGTCCAATTCAAAAATTGCAAATGGTAAGGGGATCAAGTAGCATATCGTTGGAAAGCTGTTGAGAAATGAAAGAAGAGGGAACCAGTCTCGACTCTCTAAAATTACCCTATGCAAAATGGAAGCCGGTCAAAATGTCATCAAAAACGTCATTGTAAAGCCTATGGCCACCAAAATAAATCTGAAACGGTGCGACAGATGTCAAAACAGAAAAACACATTGTATCATCATTTCGAAAGTACAATGATTGAAAGTAAAAATATTTGTCCCAGGGTCCTCCGCATGGTCCCAGACGGTGTCTCACTCAAAATTTTCAAATGGCAAGGGGGCTCAAGTAGCATATCGTGTGAACGTTGTTGTTAAATAAAAGTAGATGGAACAAGTCTGGACGCTCTACGAGATCATGCTCTTTGAGATCAGTAACGAGTAATTAAATTCAATAAATAAACATAATAAAATAAAGGCCAATTAAGAAAAAAAACTTAAGAAAAATAACATACATATTTGAGTATAGAACTGACTAGTTAACATGTAATGTATACAATAGTGGTACTTGCGCTCGTTGTCTGTATTATCAAGAGTAAAATGATTCAAAGACAAAATTTTCTTGCACCTCGAAAAGCGAATACGTGAAAGTGTCTCACAACGACAAGTGCCGATTGCACAATGGAAAGCAAATGCGCTCGGAGAATCGAAATGAGGATGTACACCAATTTCCAATGCAGCTTTTATTAGCCTATTGGTACATGCCAATGTATTTTGAGTTCATTTTATTATGCAAAATGGACATGTGCACTAGATGGTGATCTCTTTGAAAAGTTTGTAATCACCACGCTCGAGTTTCACAAAGTATTCTAGCATTTTTAGGTAGTTTTACCAAGTCCCGAAGCAGTAGACATCAAGTGGTTGACAAAACCTTGTGCACTTCTTCGGAATGTTCTCTGCAAGCTGTGAAATATCTTCAAGTAGGTTGTCTGGAATTCTTACAAGATTAATGAATGGTCGAGCAAAACAAGATTACCTTCTGTCGGTGAAGCGGCTATCGCAAGTAGATCTGTGACAAATTTGTCACAACCAGATTGTGTCATGATACCACTACGTGAAGTGTCAAAGACTAGATTTTCTGGTTTAGTCATTGATGACCAGACGAGTACTCCAAAAGTTCCACTAGGTTCCTTCAAGGAGACCATATTTTTTTTTTTTTTTCATACGCTGTTCCATTCATTGCAATAATTAGCAGGATGGTAAATGAACGAGTCGCTGCGCTTTTGGACTGAACTAATTTTTCAACTTAATCTTCACAAACGGTAAGCAAGCGATCTTGTCCTTGTAATCTCGTAGTTGAATCCACACTGATCAGCATTGAATACAAATGCTGGAGAAATCTGTCTGCTATTGATCAGATCACGAATTTTCATTGACCATTGTTTGGCTTCATTCTACAGCCATTCTTGATCTTCAAAGCATGCCTTGGTAACAAATGTTCCGTCTTCTTTCTTTTCCCAACAGCTTTCCAACGATATGCTACTTGACCCCCTTACCATTTGCAATTTTTGAGTCGGACCCCACCTGGGACCCTACAAGTGGCCCTGGGACATTTTTTGCTTTGATACGTTGTAATTTTAAAATGATCAAAAACACGTGTTTTTCTGTTTTAGCATCTGTCTCACCGTTTCCGATCTCTTGAAGTAACAACGGATTTTCTGAACACCCTGTATATTCTTATAACTCGCACAGTATATGCATTTGGAAAACTTTTATTACAGTTTCGTAATAGGAGTCATTAGTGCTTTCGATTGGTGTATAAACCATCTTCTATTTCAATATATAATCTCCCTCTCTTCCCTTGTAAGTTAAATCTTTATTGTTTGCAGCATTTTGCCCAATGAACACCATATATCACTGACATTATAACTAATTGTGTGTGTAATGTATTTGCTTATTACATATTGCATGCAAGAAGAAAACCTGATCATACATGAATTAAAAACTCCAACCGGAAGTAGGCTCAAATCTTGCAAACGGTGCGAGATATTGAAAAAATAATCGAAAAAAAAAATCTCCCCTTTACGGTATCTCTTGCCGATTTTTATCAAGACGTCTTTCACTTGTGTCTGTAAAGGAACATGTACAGATGTGACGAATAACAAGGAGATTCATGCTCATATGTGAATGATGAGCTGTGTAGAGAACGCAGGTTCAGCTAGTCGATCTATTAAAATGCTACAATCGCAATAAAAGCGCCTCAGCTTCAACCTATAACTTTGGTTTCCAAATCTTTCATTTACGGTTATTTATGATTCACTTTTAAATGTGTGTACTTTAAATAAGTTACTTAAATACATCTTTTTCATAAAGTTTGTTTTAAAATTATTGTTCAAAGCCTTTGTATTTTAATAAGCCTTCTCCAAAATCAATGCAAATGAACTTGCTGCCATCTTTGGAGTTCTTTTAGACTATATGTTTGTGGACGTTTATATGTTTGTGGCCAATCCTTTCGACAATGAAATCTCGGAAACTACAGGCTCTAGAAAGATGACGTTTTTACTGATCGATTGCAGATTTTGCGTAGATTGGCCAGTTCTAATTGAATATTTAAAAAGCATCGCCATTATTTCTTTATTACATTTTTACGGGTACACTGGAAGTGTTGAAATTTAAAAAAAACTAAAGCATCATATCCTATGCATTATACATTCCAACACCACATAGTTGTATATTGGAATTGTATATGTGTCAGGTGTTTGTTTCATGGCCAGATAATAATGAAAAAGGAAGGATAACCATTTCTCCAGTTGTAAGACAATAATTTATTTTTCGAGTGTTTAGTCCAATAAACAACATATATAACTAACATTATAATTAATTGTGTATGTAATGTATCATATGTTCATTATATGTTCCTTATTACATACTACATACGGAAAGAAAGAATACACTTATCATACATGAATTAGAAACTTCAACCGGAAGTAGGCTCAAATCTTGCAAACGGTCCGAGATATTGAAAAAATAATCGAAAAAAAAAATCACTTTTATAGTATCCTTTGCCGATTTTTATCACGTCGTCTTTAACTTTTGTCTGTAAAGGGACATGTACAGACGTTGTGAAGAATGGCAAGGAGATTCATGCTCATATGCGAATGATGCGCTGTGTAGAGAGCGCAGGTTCAGCTAGTAATAATAATAATAAAATACAAAGTCGCATACTATTTTACCAATGACTCAGTTTCCTTTCTCTTTTTTTCTAATGTTGTATTACTATTCAAGTTGTTCCCGACGATATGCCGTTTAACTCCATTTACCACTAAAATCTCCTAAAGATGCCGCTAGAAAGACATCAATATTAAAACAGAGGATATGGTTTATTCCATGGAAACTTGTAATTGCACTTTCTTGAACAGATATAAAGAATGAACATTGTTTGAAATAATAACACTGGACGAAACTGTTGGAATACATTGCATATGTATAGGGATTAAACTGACGTATTAACATCTTTCGAAAATGAAGTTTTTACCATTTTCGAACTCTCTCTAACAAAGTCGATTTTATTTTGTTCTATCATTTACATACTTTTTCGACAATGCAATAGTTTCAACGCCTTACCTCGTAAGACATAAGTTTGATTCACTGTTAAAAAAAACTGTTAGATTCCACATCAAAGTACAGGGTTCCCATTTATTTGGAGAGCACGAACTTTCTGACTTTGCCAGGTCACGATCCACATATTTCTATACAATATGAAAACCAATTACATTTTTCTCGACCAGGATATTTCTCATCTACTATGTACGTACACTCATGTCCAAAATGATTGTCGCATATCTATAACTGTCTTCTTGTAAGAATATAATTTGATAAAGATTTTTCAGGGTACTTTTAATACTGATGCTATGTGTATAATCGGGAAATGTATATTTGTGGTAAATTTCATAGGTACAGTACGATCTCTTAATAAAACCATGCAAACAGCTATTGATGCATTCGTGCGTTGGTGTCATATATGGAGGTTGAACATTAACTCTTCCAAAACACAAGCCATAGTTTTCTTGCCACGTAGACGCCGCTCTCGAGTCCATCGAAATCCGAATCTACTTCGCCTTCAGGTTGATCTTACGCCAGTTCCCGTGTCAACTACTATTACGTGTCTCGGTGTCATTTTTGATACTCATCTTACCTGGACTCCACATCTTACCAAACTCATAAGACAAGCACAAAACCGACTTAATCTTCTGAAACGGCTAGTTGGCACAACTTGAGGACTACGAGCACGTACCGTAATCAATACATATAAAACATTCATGCGGAGTACGTTAACGTACGGCACCCTGAATACATCTGCACCGTTAAAATTCTACCAAAAACTTGCTATTCTCGAGCGCCATGCTCTACGCCTAGCATATCGTATAAGTCTGCCGCATCCAACGAGATTACTTTATGAGATGATCGACTTTCCGCCATTACTAAATCATCTTGAACAACTTCGTATACGTTATATCTGCAAACGGATTGCTCAGCACCATCCCCTGATGCTTGAAATTCTCCGCTACGACCGTGATAATGATGCACCGCCTCATTACGTTGACACTCCCCTTCAGCACTTCATGACACTCTATCATTTACAATTAGATAACGATATGCTGGACCCCGAAATCTTTGCAGTTTATCGCCCGCATGAACTTTCATCTTATATCTATCCATCATACGCACAGTAAGTACCTATTAACAAGGGCCTCCTTCGTCCTCATCAGTTCCTGAATCGCCCCAGGAACAGAAGATAACTTCATTCGTCTGAACTAACATAACCCAGTGATGTGACGTCCATAGCACTTCATTTCATCCATTCCATTAATTACATTTGCACCTTTATTTTTGAGTCCTCAGAAACCTCCATGCTTTGTGTTCATGTAATATCTGGCAATTTTAACATATTCACTTATAGCACCTAAAATATTATCATTCATGTATGTGTTTCCTTTTATATGCATGCATGTCTATGATTATATTAATATGATGAATAAATAAATGATATATAAGAAACCTCTTAGACCACCTACATTTCCTTCAATTCAATCAGTCAAATTAATGCACTTACCCGAAGAAAGGGCACAACCCTTTAACCGGGATGACGGACAAAAAAAATATATATATTTTTATGAGATTAAAATTTCACTTTGTGGAGGATCAGTCTCTGGTCGACATCACCGTGTGTCTTGTCTGAGACCACAGGGGAGCCACAAGAAAATCTATATTTTTGAAGGAGCTTACACTGTGAAGGATCGTAAGCAGGGGCGGACTGGCCCATCCTGCTGCCCTGCAAATGCAGGGTGGGCCCCCAAACAGATGGGCCCCCTCCACCAATTTTAAAAAGATGTGCTCAATTAAACCTACCATTATCAAAAATATGGCAGGATAACTCCCGCAAACTTGTGTTTTGCATAAAAAAGACGTAAAGTTAAACTTTCATGAACAGACCTTATTCTTCACGTTTATCGACTTGAAAAGGTTCCGTCTATGAGACAATCAGGCCCTAAAACATTGCGGGGGTTGTGATACAGTATTACGTGACCAGCGAACGAGTGCGGGCGGCCGGTTTTGGAACTAAAATGCAAGCAGCAGTGTTTCTAACCGGATTACTAGTAATCAATCTATCACAGTTCTTTTTGTCTTGTTTGTAATAAACCACTTCACACATATGCTCAAGTCAGGGGAAAATCCAGGGGGGCGATCGGGGCGATTGCCTCCCCAGAATAGGATATTTTTTTATTTTAAAAATAATACCTAAGAATTTTCACCTTTGTATTATAAATGTAAAATAAAACCTAAAATAGGTAGGCCTTACTTTTTTTGTTTTACGTTGCAGAAGTCAAATAATAAATTGCAAGAAATTACTTACATTGGCGTTCTTGCTCAAAAAAAATGTCTACCTTCGAAATCGCAGGTGGCCATTTCTGTTCTAGAAATTGCAGACAATAGCTACTTCTCCTTTTCTAAATTTGTTTTATTTATTTATTTATTACTTTTTTTTTTTTTTGCAATACACTCTTACCTTGATTTGACTTCGAACGACCACCCCCCAAACATTCAGCCTGGATCCGCCCTTGGCTCAAGTTAAATAGTTTCAAAAGTTATTGGTTATTTGCAAAACATCTTAAGTAACAAGGAAAAAACATCATCAACAAAAAATATAACTCCATATTAACTTGCGAACAAACTGACGAGAGCAGCGTTTTATAGGTTGCTCCTGCTTTATAATGACATCGAATAAAACGTAATCCATATTTATACAATCTGCTTAATACACGGTAGAAGTTCTCTGAATTGTCAATTGTTCTATGTTGTTCTTAAATTGGTAATTTCCATTCATATATCACTATTTACAATACATCTGTATTATTGCAGGAATGGTTCACTACACTCACATAACTTACGGCGTTCTTTATTAAGCGGAAAGAGATTAGGCTATGTATAATATCTAAACTGCAACTTTTAAAAACCGTTAGATACACTGCAGAGTGAAACTCTCCGCTCCCCTGTCTCACCGCGCTTGCCAAGAAACTGATGTAAACACAACAGCAGCGCCATCCTCTCAAAACCGCACTGCTATCCTGGTCAGGATATAGCTGTTAAAAACGAGCACGTTAACTACTACTTCTTTAAATATAAGAAACACAGTAGACAGTTACTTTCATCTGCGATTCATATAAAAGAATGCAAGTGTGGATTAAGTACAATGAAGAAAACTCAAGTGGTAGACAGCTACTTCGCCGATTACAAAAAATAAATCTGACAAGGTGGTGGAGTAAAGATCGAGCTCTAAAGAGTATCTATGATGATTTTTCGACACCTTTGCAAGATCGGAAGAGGTTCATGACGCTGCTTCAATGTCTACTCACTATTGCAAGTATGAGTGATTTTCAAGCAGAAGTCACATTTAAAGCCAAGTGTTTGGTTCAGAACTGGTGTAAATTTGAAAACATTCTTGTGGCTTTTGTTTTCAGCCAACTTTTTCACCTATGTACACCTACTTCGCAATATTTGCAAAAATCTGGTTTGGATTATCTAACGGCTACAAAAATGATTTAGACGTTACAATCAGACTTAAAGCAGAAAACGAAACGTGTTTTGTTCTATTGAAACTAAAGCTATGGAGTTTGCAAAGGACTTGAAAAGACAATTGAAGGATGCAGGATACGATGTTGCAGTTGAAACTTCTCTCCTTGCAAAGAGAATACCAGTAGCAACTCTTCAAGCAGACGAGCTTTCCCATGATGAGGCAAGAATTTTAGATTCTCCATCAAAAGTGTTTCAGATAAACGTTTTCAATGTTATTTTCGATATTGCAATTGAGCAATTACATTCTCGGTTTATCTGCAATGACAGTCTCATGAAGGACATTGCATGGCTGGATCCTACCCGTTTCCATGAGATAAGTACTTTAGAAGAACTACCAGATTCAGCTCTCAATACTCTACCACATTATTGCAAAGTGGAAAGAGAACAAATTCAAGAGGAACTGCTCCAATTTGCTCGTCATTATAGGGACTATAATCCACCAATATGTAAAAAGCAGGATATTTTAAGAAATGAGCATGGCAGCGAGCAATATGCTCATAGTAGTGAAAAAGAGAAAAATGAAGAAGAGGAAGATAATGAAACTGAGAGTGAGGAGGAAGATAAATGGAAATGCAAACCTGCAAGACAGTGTAAAGTGTGTCTAGTTTGTGCACTGCACCTGCTTCACGAATTAAATCTTTATGGTCCATTATATCCACCGTTGTATAAAGCGTATAAGTATGTTCTAACTCTATCGTGTACCCAAGTATCATGTGAAAGAATTTTCTCGATTATGAAAGTGATCAAAAATCGGTTGCGTTCATCGCTTGGACAAGATTTGTTGGAAGACTTTATTCTTTTATACATAGAAAGACCATATACGTTTGATTACGACAAAGTGATTGACGATCTTGTAGCTAGCTCCAAAGAATTAAGTAGATATTTGAAATTGTGAGTGTAACTGGGGCATAATGAAGATATTAATATTAGGATACATTTCTGGCATTCATATTAATATTATATTATATTAGGTTACAGTATGCAATTCAGTAGAAAATTTCAACCAATTTGATATTAGAACTGATTTATGAGGAAAGAAACTTACATTATTTCTGTCAGTGCTTTAATTATTTAGTGTTTCAAAGTTGACTTGAGATTAGTTTTTACTTATTGCACATGTATATATTTTGGGTTTTCTAAAACATGACACTCATTTGTTTAAATAAATGGTTTAAATTCATTACATAAAAAACAATAGCGCTATATAAATAACTGAAAGCATCAATTCCGGTATTGTGTGTGTTTACAATAAAAAATGTTAATGCCAATTACACACTGTATGAGTTACTATTAAAATGTTCCTACTTCAGATTTTTTGTAATTAATGTTTTGTTTTTGTATGAATATATGGGATACTATTTATGGGTTCGAAGATAGACTTTTATATGTAATACATATGAAGAATGCCCAGTACATTTTTTCATTTTTATACAGTGGGCCTTTATTTCAGTTTAGCAGGGTGGGCCCTATGGTTGCCAGTCCGCCCCTGATCGTAAGATCGACATCACCGTGCTTTTCTCGTATTGAGAGCACAGGGGAGTCACAGCTAGCTTTATACATTCGACTTGAGGACACCCGCCTCATTAATAAACGGGTTTTCACTTTTAGTGGGAGCAGAACAATTTAATAATCATCTATACTTTCGATTTGAGGACACCCACCTCATTAATAAACGGGTTCTCACTTTTAGTGGGAGCAGAACAATTTAATAATCATCTACAGTTTCGATTTGAGGACACCCGCCTCATTATTAAACGGGTTCTCACTTTTAGTGGGAGCAGAACAATTTAATAATCATCTATACTTTCGATTTGAGGACACCCGACTCATTAAAAGATGGGTTCTCACTGTGAGTGGGAATACAGCACGCTATCATCAAATATCTAAGGGGGTGAACCACCTCAGAATAAGAGCGGACTTCCCACCCCTAGTGGGTGTGAAGTATATTTCTTAATCTATTACATTTATATTTAGTTTTAAATTTTCCATACCGAGTACATCGATTTTGTGAAATTGTATGTATTTCAGTATAGCAAGCTAACAGTGAGTATGGCTTCATCTTCAAGAGGACCACTGACTCGATCAGAGTCTCACCATTCTTTATTTGGTCAGCCTGAAGTATTTTCTGGAAGACAACTCCCGACAAAGGAAGTAGTTAAATGCTACCTGAGGAGGGGAAAGAAACACCTTCTACGAGAAATATTTTAAAATATGTGGCGAATAATCTTGTCAGTATCTGGAACAAAGCTAGCATTCCAGTCATTGGATATTCCAGCGTTTTGGGCAAACTTTCAAAGCTCATACGACTTGCCCAACAGCTCCAAAAATATCCACCAGCAAAGCACACATCACTTACATTCAAAGCGGACTTCAGTAATTTCAAACAAGTATTTGATATCTGTACTTGCAAGTGTGTTAGAAACAAAATAATGGACAGACAGTTGTGTAAATGCGCCATAAAAGTATCACAAATTGAGTGGAATTTCTGGGTAGATCAGACTTCGGGTCGGAAAATGGTAATCGGTTCGATTGACAAGATTGTTTCGAGTTCACTTCAGAAAAAAGCAGAGAGGAATGACCAGGAAGAGCGGTTTAGGAAAAAGCATTTGCAAAGCCTAACTACGACTAAAACTACTGCCTGTCAGTTGATCTTTATGGAAGAAAATGAAGCAAGTGGTGTGGCCTTGGAAGATGAATCACCTTATGAAGCAAACACATCCGACTCTGAAGACACAGATTCCGAAAAACGGCCAGCACAAAATAGGCATCAGTACCCAAACTTAAGCCAAATGATGGAAACAACTGGCGTTAGTAACCGAGATGCTTGCAAATTAATTAATGCATGCCTGAAAGACCTGAAACTGGATAAACCGGAAAACATACTAGAACCAACAAAGTTGCGGAGACAGCGAATTTATTGGAGAGACAAGGGAGCAGAATCTCGTTCGTTTGACTTGTGCAGGCTAATTTGTGTTGGTTTTGATGGGCGCATAAATGAAACCAGACTATTTGGACCAGATGGAGGACAACTAACAAAGGAGGAGGATCACTACGTTATTATTGCATATCCTAGTGGGCAATACGTGGATCATATTGCTCCACAAAGTGGCAAAGCAGAAGATATTTCATATGAAATACTCTCTGTTATACGTGACACGGATTCGACAGCTATTTTGCGTGCTGTGGTATGTGATGGAACAAGTACAAACACCGGCGAACATTCTGGAATTATACGTCGACTGGAAACAGCTTTAAATCGACCTTTATAGTGGCTCATTTGTGTATTGCATCTGAATGAGCTTCCACTAAGAGAAATTTTTAAAAATATTGATGGCAAAACAACTGATCCAAAGGGATTTTCGGGGCATATCGGAAAGATGCTAAGTTTTTGATCCACGGGATGTTCCAATAGTTGATTTCCAGCCCGTCACTGGAAATGTCAAGGAATTTTGTGTGAATATCACAAAAGATTTTAGCTCTGATCAAAAGTATTTGCTGAAGGCTTGCATCGCAGTACAAAAGGGAAAGGACAACGCTGATGCTGCTGTTATAAAATTTTTACAAACTGCTTCTCCAGGTGCCCTTAATCACGCCAGGTGGTTGACGCTTGCCAATCGAACCCTTCGTTTCATGAGCACAAGAAATCCATCCAAAAACCTATTGCAGCTTGTAACCTACATCGTTAGAGTGTATGTTCCAAGTTGGTTCGAGATAAAAACCCATTCCAACTGCACTGATGGATCACGTAACTTCTATTTTATTTTGGAGAAAGTTAGAAATTTACCCGATAGTGAGATGAAGGAAGCTGCAATAAGATCTCTAAAGTTAAATTGTTATTTTGCCCACAGTGAAAATATTCTTCTTGCAGCTCTTGAAGATCCAGACATTGAAGTAAGAAAAGATGCAGTAAACAAGATTGTTGTAAGAACAACCAATCAAGCTGGAGTGAGAAAATTTTGTAAATCAAATATTATGATTCATCTCGAAGCAGAAAACTACTACAAGATGATTGATTGGGATGCTTCCGTCACAACGCCACCTAACCTTTTAAACTCAATGTTAGATGAAGAACTGCTGGCAAAGATTGAAATAGGACCACTAGAATTTACAGGAATTCAATGTCATTCACAAGTAGTTGAACGAGTCGTAAAAGAAGTTTCCAGGGTTTCCACAAAAGTTTTTGGTCATAAAGCCAGACATGGAATGATTGCTTCATCCGAGGAATCAAGAAGGAAATTTGGATACTAAGCATGCGTTTCTGAAAGCAGATAATTAAGTAATACTTCTTTTTAAAAATTAATGCATGTTTTAGAACAATAAACCTACTGAACAGAAAAAAAAAACTACTTTTTATCATATGCCAATAATAGCTTCATTGTTAACTCAAAGTTGGGACCCTTAAATCAAAAGATAAAAATCTGAAATTTTACATACGAAATTATCTTTACCTGTATCAACTTTTAGAAATAGAGACAAAAGCTTCTGTTTACATTTCTTGAAGATCGCTCCGCCCTAATGTGCAGGGTGGCCCAAAAGTGCGTTACAGTCCCGTCCCGTATTTTATATAATTTCTTATTGTTATCAAACAGGTAGACCTAGTTTGTTTATTATTTGTTCTTAACGTCTTTTTACTTATAACTTAAGCCCGGAGCAGTTGAAGCAAATAAATCCATAAACTAGAGTGTTATACTTGATCAATGCAGGGGTGTATACCTACTTTTGTGCCACCCTGTACATAATATATGAGCAGGTAAAGAAGTTTTGCAAAACAAACTAACATGTTTTATAAAGTATCTCGTACCAAATGGCCGGGACAGGCAAAAAAGGAAATAGTTCTGACAAGTAAACCTTACGTTTGGGTGAATCGAGTTGCTGAGTGAGACACATATGAGAAAGTAGTACTAAATGTGGTCAGTATTTCAGTGAAGTTATAGGTGCGAAGCTCCAGGGGTTTAGGAGATACAGCTACCAGAACATCACATGGAAGTACAGAATAGTCTTCATACAGTTGGAGGTAAAAGCCCTGTAAGACCTCTTGTAACGACAAAAGGCGAATAACAAATATATGGGTACATACTAGGACTAGGGGGAAGTCATATAGTAAGGGTATACCTGACGGCGGCCATCTTGAAATCCGCCATTTTGAATTAAGGTTAAGTTTTTAAAATAGGAATAGGGTCATGTGATACATGATTTAAGACGCAAATTTAATCAGAAGAACAATGGTGACGTTAATTTTGATTTACACGCAATTGGTAAAAAGTTACAGGGAAATTAAATATTGTTGCAGCATATGTATTAGTTCTTTACCCCACCTAGTAAATTTTGTGTTAATGATAATAATTAAATAAAAAGCAGGTGGATAAATATTAGGTCTATGGTAAGAGTTGCCTTGACGGCGGCCATGTTCAAATCCGCCATTTTGAATCAGACAAAAGTTTTAAACAAAACGCATAATATTGTCACCTTATTCATAGCAAATTTTACCATAAATCCAACGGTATAACTATTTTTGCTCATCAAACAACTAACATTGTAACGCCACCATTGTGTTTCTGATTAAATTCTAGCCCGAAGTCATCTATTGTATTACTCTATTCCCATTTAATTTTGTTCTGGTTAATGATAAGGCAAAAATGGTTATACCGTAGGATTTATGGTAAAATTTGCTATTAATAAGGTGTCACTGTTATGCGTTTTGGTAAAAACTTTTGTGTGATTCAAAATGGCGGATCTGAACATGGCCGCCGTCAAGGCAACTCTTACCATAGACCTAATATTTATCCACCTGCTTTTTATTTAATTATTATCATTAACACAAAATTTACTAGGTGGGGTAAAGGACTAATACATATGCTGCAACAATATTTAATTTCCCTGTAACTTTTTACCAATTGCGCGTAAATCAAAATTAACGTCACCATTGTTCTTCTGATTAAATTTGCGTCTTAAATCATGTATCACATGACCCTATTCCTATTTTAAAAACTTAACCTTAATTCAAAATGGCGGATTTCAAGATGGCCGCCGTCAGGTATACCCTTACTATATGACTTCCCCCTAGTCCTAATATGTACCCATATATTTGTTATTCGCCTTTTGTCGTTACAAGAGGTCTTACAGGGCTTTTACCTCCAACTGTATGAAGACTATTCTGTACTTCCATGTGATGTTCTGGTAGCTGTATCTCCTAAACCCCTGGAGCTTCGCACCTATAACTTCACTGAAATACTGACCACATTTAGTACTACTTTCTCATATGTGTCTCAGTCAGCAACTCGATTCACCCAAACGTAAGGTTTACTTGTGAGAAGTAAAAATCTGTACATAAAATACCTGACTCTTCCAGGCCTTCTTACGAGTAAGCTGAATTCCCTGACTTTTCCAGGTTTTTGAAAACTCTGAAGTGGATTCACACGTGCCCATTGGAAAACTACCGAACTATTTTGCATATGTTCTATGGCTTCCCTCGCAGTCAGAGTTCACTACAGATAACAACTCTTAAAGGAAGAAATGCTCACATTTGAGGACGTTTATTCTACAGGGTATGATAAACATAATTTGAAGGTTTCACTATACTGCCTACCATAAAGGCTAGGAGGCTGATCGTAGTGTCTGTAGAGGGCTGCTGATAATTTGAAGGTAATCGGACAACACGACCATAGTTGCGTATTCAAATACGTTATATGGAGGTTACAGTCTGCGTATGCAATGCTAGGATGAAGCCAGAGCACGCCTACTGTGCAATTAAATGACTTCGAACCTAGCCATATAGTGAGATGTGGCCAGTGCGAACACACGCTGAGCTTCTCTGATCGCCTGCACGTATGCACACACACGCGACCGTCATTGTGTGATACAAACGATTCTCACTGCTAAATACCACCGCTCTCTATTCGCCTTCCCAATAGTCTCTACCGACATCACGCAAGACAGTATCGACAATTAGCAAATATAATGTGTAATAATGAGAGAGAAACAAGGGAACATAAACTTATTTTCAACAATCCACTGTTTAATGTTCGTGCTCTCCCACGCGGAATGTGGCACGATAACTCTGCCAAGCGGCCAGTTAGGGCAGCTCCAGTGATCCATCCGTACAGGCGCTCTGCGGTGCGTCACTGAGTGAAAACCGCCTGGTTCCTATCACAACTCATTGAGAACGGTAATTCTATGAAACGACCACACGGTTACGCTCGAACACATTTCATTGCACAATGGGAGTTCTCTGGCATCGTCCAGACACTGTCAACGTACTAGCAGCATGCCCTCCATAGACGCATTCTAGGGTGCTAACTGCGTTAGAATTGGATTCTCTATACCGTGTATTCTTAAATGCGTTTCCATTAGTTTTGATATTCACTGCCTGCACACTACAGAGTGAAGCATAAAGATGTATGCTAGGAATACTCACAAAGATAAGAAAATAATCACATGTATCAAACTTTTGAAAGAAGAGACGAATTTATTATAAAAAATAAAAGCACTGAAGTGGAGTTGTGCCAGACATAGCCTACAGCAAAAATAAATTTTGATCAGTGTACAGTCTGCAGCAAAAAAAAAAAAAAAAACGCAACATGAGCATGTAAGATTATTGTGAAATTACGCCTAACAGCGCAGGGAATCAACATAACGTCTAACTTGTAAGTGGCACGAATCACGCCAGGAGAAACCTCGGCGTTCTCCTCTGCACACTTATTTTGGAGCAAAATACTTCGTCGTTTCACAATAAATTTGCATGCTCATGTTGCAGGTTTTTTGCTGCGGGCTGTACAAAAAGCAAGCCTTGACTGGATATAGGGACGTATGCAAAGGGTGGGTCCTGGGGGTCCGGACTCCTCCCGAAATTTTGACTTTTGTATAACATTAGCGTAATTTTAGGAATTTTAATAAAAAAATACCCTCATATTGAGTTTGGACCCCCTCCGAAATAAATTCCTGCATACGCTACTGACTGGATACCAAGACATGACAAGTAACCTATGAAATGCTTCCTTCCACAAGTGAAATGACAAAATGAAAGAGCAATGTGGAGTAATGTGAATAAGAATTGCACAATACAAATGATTGTAGAGAAATTTGGAGAGACCTCATCTTGCAATGGAGTGACAATAATTGATTATTATGATTATGATAATTGTCGAGGAGCGAAATAAACAACTAGTGCACTTACCTTCCGTGAGCAAGCTTCCAGATTCGAGTTGAAATGGGGGGCTCATGATTTTTTTTTTTTTTACACAAAAACAGCGTTGTGCAGCCAAGAAAAAATATATTTACTAATTACAGGACTGTGAGTGAAGAAAGCCAAAATTAATGGCATTGGGAGACACATGGAATTGATAATAAGTTGAATTTTGCGCCATCTAGCTAACAGGACAGTATGATTCCAGTTTGTAATATAACTTAAAATTTATCACCACCACCTTGCAGGTAATTCAATAGTTTGCTACACTACACATATTTAGTTTCCTATTACTGTATTAAAACAAAAACGTTATGCCATTTATTGATGAGCAAACGAGTGAACTTTATTTTTTTAATGACAAGACCAGACCTATATTTCAAGTACCACAGGAATCGCATTGTGTAACCGATATTCTAAATGAGGCTGTTGTTTCCACTGAACCTATTATAAAATTTAATGATTAACCTAATTACCTAATTTCGTTTATTAATTGAACAAACTGCCAACAAGCATATCCAATTTCAGAGCTAATTCAACAGTACTAACCAGAAATACAGTATATTATTTTATGCAATGCAAATGGAAATTATATTATGGAAAAGGCACAACATGTCTTTGTTGATATTTCTGTCCCTCTGGATTTTATTTCATTTTTATTGATCACAAGTTACACACCACTAGTGTTCAAATTTTAATTGTTGATAGTCACTTGGCAACTATCGTTATACAGGAAGAAATCATACTCTGTGCAGATGTTGGTTGTAATGTTAAATATGAATTTTATGTTAGTCGTACGGCTTCCTTTTTTGCTCCGACAAATGATCTGATATATCAACCTTTAACGATGATAGGATTCTTGCTACGAGAAATCGTACAATAAAAGCCTGCGTGTGAAACATGAATGACACAATTATACTGCGAGATTCGAGAATTTGCAAAAATGAGGAAAAGATTTTTTTTTTTTTTTTTGGTAATCTAACTTCAGATATTGTATCCGTGCTTTTTGTGTATTTTTCTGTGTGTTATGTACTGTCTCTTACGTAATCATTTCTATTTCATTCTATATGATCCATTTCTTGGTGTGTTGTGCTATTGTTTACGTTCATATTTGTGTACATTTTCATCTGTAGTGGCATAGAACGTACTTCATACTAAGTATTGTTTGAAGTAAAGCATGAAAACCTTCATTCAATGATGCTACAATGAAACAATTAAAGGATGACAAACGCGAAATATGTTTATACTTGCTGTTGGAAAAATGAAACTAATAATAAACACGTGCTCAAACAAGCTTTGTTTAGGAACTGGAAGTGAGGAGTGTTCATTTCTAAAGATCCCAAAGCGCCAGTACTTGAATAAACTGTTGTTGTGATTGTAGGTAAATATCTTAAATGTATTTTCTATTTCACAGAGAAATGAAACGAATAAACAGTAACATCACTTTGGAAATATCTTCTGCAGAACTTATTTACCACATATTCAACAGTGTTCTTTCCTCGTGTCCTTGCTATATTAATGATGATTTCAAATTAAAGTGTACAAGCAATTTTGTGCTTTCCTGTTAAGGAGTATGTTCGTCACTGTTAGGATAAGACGAACAACAATAAATAGAATCTGCTACTTTACAATGTATGAGGGACATTCGAAAAGTCTTTGTATGTTCTGATTTATTACAAGATTACGATCCATAAACGAAACACAATATTCTATGCACTCTTTTCTCTATATTTCCACATAATCACCACATCTGTTGAAGCACTTGCATTGGCGTAAATTCCAGGGAGATGAGGGTGACATGTCCCCCTCAATCTTGGAATTAGGGGGACTGTCCTCCCCCAATAATCCGATTTTTTTTTGGGGGGGGAGAAATGATTATTTCCGTCCGACTGCCACTTCATCTACATCGCCTGATCAGGTTAACCTGAGAAATCAGATTCATTTACCGTAATATGAGTCTTCCCTTCAGAATAAACCTCAAATCTGCCAATGTTCAAGACAACTCTGTTACACTGATCCTCCACAGCATTGTTTTTCAACTTCATAAATATTTTGAACGTCGCTTGAAAAAATAAAAGATTAAAGGAGCGGTCTTATCTTTTTCAATGTCCGCTGTGTAGAACGTGGCGGCTGATCACGGAACCAAAGACGAACAACGCTCTGCGTTTCGGTGTTGTTTATGAACCCCTGTTCTATCAGGAACTTCTTCAGTGGGCCAAAACATAGTAATCACTAGGGGCAAGGTCTGGACCGTAAGGGTAATGCTTTAGAATAGGAGAGAATAGGGGAATGGCGGTCACCTAAGTAAAAATCGTTATAATCTAGCTCGTGAAGCACAAAAAGTTTCCAAGCTAAGTCGATCCTATAGGTAATTCTGTCTAGTTTATTGTGACCAATTTCAAAATACATCTCTTGTCTCATTGCCAAGCTAAAAACGAAAATATGAACATACTCAATTGACCGTTATTTCCCACACGGTTGGGTAATGGCAGTCAGGAATTTCCCCACGCTTTACATATATGGAAAAATAACTTCAATACCATTAAGATTTCAAATTTATTCATTAACTTTACAATAGTTAGGTATGTACAGGGACAGATAATAAACCGCAGTTCCGTGTAAAGAAGATTTGAAAAACTACTTATTCATTGAAGTTACATATATTTTTAGTAAACACCTTAATATATTTGAAATATAGATCTATTGGTATTGGCAAAAAATCATCAAATGAATATATACGTCTGGATCCAGTGGCAGTTCCTTGTTCAACTTTATCATCTCTGGCCTCTGAGTTAGATGACACTTGAAGAGCTTTGTTTGGGGGTTGACTGTCAAGACTTATTTATTACCGTTTATTTTAATGTCGGAGAGCCCCAGTCACTTACTGCCCACCCGTTTCACCGCGGCTACCCAAAATGCATGTTTTGAGAAAAACGCGGTCAACACCAACATACAAACAAGTGAATGGATTAATTTATAGATTGCTTTAGAACTACATAAGCATAGTGTCTACCTAAAAAGTCACATAAAATTATCGAATGAAATAATACAGTGTTGAATATTTTGCCTAATATTACATCAAACGCAGCGAAAAAAACAACAGGTCTTTATTTAATTCCTATCACTCCTACAAGGGCGTCGCGCTCAAAATTAGTTTATCTGAGAGCTGCTAGTAAGGTGCCATCATCTATTTACAATAGTTTTTCACGCTATATCGCCCTAACTGCGCTACCCCTCTCTTCCCTATCCCATCCCCCAGGAGTGAAGTTTAACGATTGATTTGTTTGCTATATGTGGTTTTGCGTTGTCATGGAGGAAAATCACATCGGCAGCATTCAGAATACCTTGACATCCATTTTCAGATTCCTTGCACCACCACTGCACACTTCGCAATGCTAAACATTTGTCCCCATACACCGGCTCCGTTCCCCTGTAGATATCTATGGCTATATGTCCCTTCCGCGATAGTACACGAATAACATTTCGCTGCTCATATGGCGTGGACTTTCCAAGCAATCCGACAATCTTTGGCAACTGATAACAGCGCCATGCTGTGGAAGGAATTGGAAATTAACTGGAACTGTTCCAAGGAAAGCCTACCACAGAAAATCCCACGGAATCCCATCAAAAGAGTAATCATACTTTAATACAAGACGTAGGTAACTAATGATTAAGACTGTTGATGAAATTTTAGTACGAGGTATATATATATATATATATATATATATATATATATATATATATATATATATATATATATATATACAGCGTGATTCAAAATGATGTGAACGATTACAACTCCTTATAACTTTTTTTATTAATCATCCATGCTAAAACTCTCCAAGTTTTTGTGATAATAAAAAAAATGAAATAGTACATCACAAATGTTCTATGTGGCCCCCCTTTGTTACCCTGCATACATCTATTCGGTATTCCAATTCCGCCCAGACCCGTTTCAACATGTTTCCATCAACATTTTGCACTGCAGCAGTAATGCGCTCTTTCAGTTCATTCACACCTTGGGGTAGAGGGGGGTTTGTAGACAATGTCTTTTAGATGTCCCCACAGAAAAAAATTGCAAGGGGTTAAGTCCGGTGTTCTTGGTGGCCAACGTAGAAGCTGATGATCATTTTTACCTAACCGCCCAATCCAGCGGTGTGGCAGTCTGTTGTTGAGGAAATTTCTGACATTGTGATGAAAGTGTCATGAAGCTCCATCCAATTGATAGATGAAGTTTGCATTGTCATGTTCGAGTTGTGGCATAAGCCACGTAGTAAGCATTTGTAGAAATGTTTGTCCAGTCACAGTTCCTTCGTCAAAGAAGTACGGACCATACACTTTTGAAGATGAAATTGCACAAAACACATTCGTCTTCGGTGAATCACGCACAATTTCACAGATTTGATGAGACTTCTAAGTTCCCCAGATGCGAACATTTTGTTTATTCACTCTTCCTGTCACATGGAACGTAGCCTCAACACTGAAAAAAAGTGTGCCCAAAAAATCATCATCAACACTGCAAAACTCTTGAAATGACTCACAAAACTCTTGAAATGACGTGTGATCATTAGGTGTTAAGTGCTGCAACAACTGCACTCCATACTGATACATCTTTAAATGTTTACGCACTACACGACAAACAGTTGTTTGAGGCATTTGAAGCTCTTTGCTAAGTCTCCTTGTTGACTTTTGTGGGCTGCGTTGAAAACGGGTTCGAACCCTTTCAACATCTGCCTCAGAAGTGGACGGCCTACCGGGCGATTTTTCTTTACAAATGCATCCCGTTCTGTTGAATTTGTCATACCACTTACGTATGGAGTTCTTTGATGGTGGATCTTCATGAAATTTTGTGCGGAACTCGCGTTGGACACTAACAACAGACCGACAAACGTAAAACTGTAAAATGCAAAATGCTCTTTCTGCACCACAGGCAGCCATCTTGGAACTAATTACTCTGCCACCTAGCTAATGAATTTTATATATATAAGCCATATTTTTTGGAAAAAAAATGATAGAAGAAATTTATTGTGATTGATATACAAGTACATACTTTCGATATTTTTCGACATAGTCACTATAAACCTTCAAACGTTTCTATACATATGTTCAGCGTAAGCTCTAAACTGCGATAAACAAAGCCACGTGAAACTAAATCTCGCTGATTTTGCTGTTGTCCTACCGACGCTTGTACTCCTCCGCAAAATAGTTCATGTGATTGCATTATTACTTTTACTATGAAGCTTCATATAAAACTGCTATATTATTATAAATGACAAAAATATAATAGGGTTATCTAATAATACTGCAATCGAGTGTGGTTAATGAAACAATAGAAATAAACACTAAGCATGGGCAGTAATTATGGCGCCAATTCAACTGTGGAGGCGTGTTCTGCCTTTAAAGTCTGAAAGATGACTGGCACGAATCCCGGTTCCGCGAGTGTTGTGGTGAAACACCAACAAGGCAAACCTTTACTCACTAAGCAACATTTGTTTACGAGTGAAATTCAAATACTTTTTTTTTCTTAATCTTTCGAGTTTCTTTTCTGCTGCTGCTGTAAGTATCTGGACAACACGAAACAGTATTGTCAAAATACACGTGTATAGTTTGCTCCTCCCCGTGGGAAGTGGGAGTGAGACATTGCTAGCCAATCGTAATTGTGACAAACGGAAGGGTACAAATATTTTGTTTATCGGAGTTTAGAGCTTACGCTGAACAATGTATAGTAGCGTGGCATAAGCTTCCGTATACTCTTTGAATTAAAATTTGCCCCTTACAAATCAGCCAGTCCAGAACAGATATCATTATATTCATTAGGGCTAATCCAGTAAGTCTTGATTCATTGTTGTTCTCAGATAGAATTTTACCAATTTTAAAGTAGAAAAACTTCTTTCTGCAGAACATGTTCTTACTGATAAAACAGATACAAGATGTAGGAGTTGTTTTATATTTGGAAAAAAATCAGATTTAACTTTAAACATCAACGGTGCTCTTAGGTACGTTTGATTTCCTATTTCAATGTTCCCGCCAGAAAGTCTCTTCACTTTTTAGTTCAATTTTACTTTCACACAGATCCTCACGGTAAATTCATGAAGATTTTACAATGCTTTCTTCATCTAACTGTGCTGTAAATGCTGGAATCAAACAAACGCATCACTTTTGAGTTTGTTGAAGCAAATCTTGAGGTCAGTCCACTTATGAGGCGATAAAAAGGAAATATATACAGATGGTGATCAGAAAAATGGAAACACCTGTAGTTGACAACACGTCAGATGTATGGGTTGGCAGTGGTGTCGTGGTGCCCGCAGCGCCGGACCACTGGTGGTGGTGTGTTAGGTCGGTCTCCATACTACGTCAGGCGCAGTGGAACAGCAGTGTCCAGTGGCTGCAGCAGACGGAGGTAGTGTAAAATGGGAGACCTCTCAGATTTTCAAAGAGGGCAAATTGTTGGTGCGCGGTTATGTGGAGTGAGTGTGACGGCAGTGGCTACTGTGTTAGGTGTGTCGCGTGGGACGGTGTCGAAGGTGATGACGGCCTACACAACACACGGGAAAACCACATCGGGGAAGCGGAACAGTGGAAAGAAGAAAATCATGAGTGACAGGTCACGCCGGGTATTAAAGCGCATTGTCACGCAGAACCGCCGTGCCACTGCGGAGCAAGTGACGGAGGAACTCAATCAGCACCTCCCTCACCCTGTTTCGACAATCACAGTCCGCCGCGAATTACATGACATGAATTTACGGGGTCGTGTTGCACGGGCCAAACCGCTCATCAGGGACCATAACGCTTTCGCACGCCGCAAATGGTGCCGCGACCATGCATCTTGGACCGTTGAGGACTGGAAACGTGCGATATGGTCGGATGAGTCATCCTTCACCCTATTCCAAACCACGGGCCGTGTTTATGTGTGGAGAACGCCCAAAGAAGCATATGATCTGCAGTGTCTCCGCCCAACTGTGAAACATGGCGGCGGCTCGGTGATGCTGTGGGCCGCCATATCATGGTTTTCATTGGGTCCTGTGGTCACACTTAGCGGACGAATCACTGCCAACGATTATATCGCAATTTTAGGAGACCACTTGCATCCTATGGTCCGGATGTTGTTCCCGGACAATGACGCCATCTTCCAGGATGATAATGCACCCATTCACACAGCTGGCGTTGTTGCAGCGTGGTTTGAGGAACATCAGGATGAAGTTCAACACCTCATCTGGCCCGCCCAATCCCCAGATCTCGACATAATTGAACACCTGTGGTCCGTCTTGGAAACATGACTCCGGCGACGATTCCCATCACCATCCTCTCTCACAGAACTGGGCGATGCCCTGCACGAGGAATGGTGTAAAATTCCACTTGCTACCATTCACGACCTCTATGCCTCCATCCCGCGTTGCATCAAGGCTGTTCTGAAGGCGAAAGGTGGCCCGACACCATATTAATCTGGTAAGTTGCAATTGCGTTCAGGTGTTTCCATTTTTCTGATCACCATCTGTACATTTATCTTGAAATATCCTGTGGAGTATATGCTATACTTTTATCTTGAAATATCCTATACTTTTGAACGGTTAATCTGGCGATTTACAGTCCTAGGAAATGTGATATCGACATCTTGGGTAATAGCAACCTCTTCGACCTTATTAAAGATCTTACTGTAATGATCACTGCTAACACGATATTGATTGAGTAACTGTATTACACTGTTAGCGATGGTATAGTATTGATGACGCTCCACGGTAGGATTTTGAAGTTGACGAGACAAAGTAACAGTTAGTTTAAGAATTGTACCCTAAATATGGAAAGAAATGATCAAGTCAAACGATCGTCTATTTCCATAATTCAGATGGAAACTTATTTTTCACTTCAGCAAAATGCTCAGCATTTTTAGTATGAATGGTCTCAAATTCTTTTTTGCTCTGATAAGGTGCCCATACACACAGACACATGTATGAAGAAACCTTCCAACATTTATGAAAAATGATAAAAGCTGATCGTGTGTGGTCTCGTTCATGCACGCTGAAAGTTTTCAAAATTTTCTGTTCTGTACCAGCCAAATATGCATGATAGTTTTGCTGTTCTTCGTGCATGCTTACTGCAAGTATGTGCTCGTTCATGCAAATTGGTTGTTTTATATTTAGGTTCTCCAATCACGACAGCAGAAGAAATCACGTGACTCTTTCTTCCGTAATGCCAAGCCGTTGAAGATGGATGATCTGTGTTAAGTTGGACAGCATGTTGGTACGTGTGTGGGCAAAATATTCTTCCAACATGCATAATGAAAAATCTTATATGCAAGTTAGTCATGCAAATGTGTGCGTCTATGGCCCCCAATACTTTTGGGGAGGCTTCAGCCCCAAAGCCCCGCCCCCCTTTAAATCCGCTACTGTTGGGAAGGATTAGTGTAAAACAAAAATACTAACATGTATATAAATACGTTTATGCACGTGTTTGAAGAAGGTGCATACATGGATACACATAGGACCTGTAAACTATGAATGTATTCAAGGAAGGATCTGAGAAAACCTAAGTGTGTAAGGGTACGTGTTCAAACACAACATATGGTATCTTGTAACGACATTCTTCTTAAATGGAACCATGGTCTTACATTCTTCAATGACATCCTCAAAATTTATATTCATAAAAATTGACTTTTCAGCAGAAATCATCATGAGCCAAAGGCAGAAAAGAATAGCTCTTCTAAACTGAAAGAATGTTGTAGGAAAAATGAATATCAGAGTTAATGGGGGTGCAGCTGCACTTACTGTGTGGCCTTTGGTCTTTATACGTGCTACGATTATGTAAGATTTAGTAGGAGTATAATAGCATTTCGTCTCTTATGTATTGACAAAATGTTATTTATGTTATGTTGAATACTAACCCGGCGGCACTGGGTTACCCTGCGTCCCTGTTTTTGAAGCCTGTTACTAGTAGCTGGCCGTTGGTTCTGATCAAGGGCGAACTGGCCAGGGCCGCTAGGCCGCAATCGCGGCCTAGGACCTCTAACGAAGAATTAATGAAACAATAAAGAAAGAAAGAGAAAAGCTAAATAATTCAGTAGATCACTGGTAATTATGCTGCCAACACCTCCTCAACCTCTTCCACCCTTCCATCAGTAAGTAAACTTTTTCAATAGGGCCCTATTGTTACTGGATTTGTGACTAGGCCCATCTTTCACTCTGGTCTTTTATTATTGGAAACAGATTTAGTTTGTGCCTGGAACATTTATTTCAATATACTGTATTGGGCAGTGAAGCCCTTCTTTCGTTAAATTGAGCAGTTGGGGCTTTGGGCCCTTTTTCATTGTGTTGGGCAGTTGGGGCCCTTCTTTCTTTACATTGAGTAGTTGGGACCATTTTTATCGAACCCGGGACCGCTCGCACCGAAGGCGGGAGCGTTAGGAGGATAGATGTACTGTGAGAGGAAAAGTAAGAATTGAAAGAAAAAGAAAACAAATAGTAGCCTATACTAAGGATGGCTTTAGGATTTTAATTTTGGGTAGGCCTGCTCCCTCGCTTACGGATGCATATACAGATTTGATTGATTAATGACAACAGGAAACTACTTCAACAGTAGTGGTTTATACTCTTTCATAATTATCTACCACTAATATAAATAGTGGAAAATATATTTACTCTTTATTGTATCTTCCCGGTGGGAGCTCATGTAGTTCCGATTCCACGTTAATCAATGGGTTCCGTTTCATATAGCCTCGCTGCTGAAAGGGACGTTAAACTCAAAATCAACTCTTTATTGTATCATTAGCGTTTATATATTTTTCAAAATTTTTGGGTAAGCCCGTGCCTACCCGCTAAAGCAACCACTATGGCATACACCGAAGATGACTGACCGCCACATTTTTTACTTTTTTTCCCCCCACAAGCAGATGCCAGTTAAAACGCCACCATGTAAACGCTCTGCTTGTCCATCGGGCCTTTGATGGACACCATCGTGACCGTGAGTTTTCTCGTATTACTCTCATTTCCCCCCTCATTCCCATTCCTCATCATTCACTTGCCTTAATCATATCTCCCTTAGCCTAAAGGGAATAACCGTGGGACGTTGAAATGAAAGATTTCATTTCATTTTCAAACGGGCCTAATTTCAAATATTTTGTATGTTAAAATATTCCCAAAAATTTCGTCATTCCTCCCTTAAAATGCAAACGTTATTTTATAATCAACGCTGAAACGCATAAATTAATAAATCTTTCAAATTTTACTTGTACAATTATTCCCTTTATCAAACTCATCTATAGTAAATCTAATGCTTTTCTAATTTGTTTGCTTTTTAATGATACACGACGCAATGTAAGAACATAAAACGATTGATAGCAGTAGCGTCGCCAGGATTTTTGTTTGGGGGCCTTAGTGTTATATATATATATATATATATATATATATATATATATATATATATATATATATATATATATAATGATAATAAAAATAATTACATCTTTTGCTGAAGTGCTGACTTCCTTAGATATTTCTTCGTTGTTTCCCGATTGCTGTTTTTGCACATTTTCTTCGCCAAAAATTAACACCACTACTGTCTCTTTATTTATTTTTTTCATTCCAGCCACTTTTCTAAAACGTTTTTCGGGCATTTCTCTGAATTAATATTTTGTTTAGATTCTTCTTCGTTGTTTTTGGTTTCTTTGTTTGCACATTTTTTTTTCACTGAAATTAACACAGTTTTTTTGTTTTTCACTTTACCCACTTCTGTAAAACGTTTTCCTACATTTAGCAATTCCAAAATAACTTCTTATTTCGACACTTTAAATACGTCTAACTCAAGCAAATCTTCTGAACTGCTCTAACTGATCAAACATCAGAGAGTGCTGTGATACAGTCACACGCTACATGTCTTTACTATTGTTTCCCACCCTTTCCTGGTATAATTTTTCCTAACATATTTTTCATCTGAATGAAATCCAAACAAGGACAATCTTCATTTTCACCCCTCCTTTCTTTCGTTTGCCTTGTAAGTTAAGGAAACTAGCTGCTGAGCAGTAGTCGAAGTGAGAAAGTATGTGGTGGTATGCCATACCGCCTCTGGTTTTTCAGTGATTAACGCATGCCGTCTCTGGTTTTTCAATGATTAAAACATACCGTCACTGGAAAATAAATGCTAAATACTTTTAATAAATCCATTTTTATACAGGAATTGACGAATATCTCTGAACATAAAGAGATTTTATTTCTTATGTAGAAATAATTTCTAAGTTGACAACACCGACATTTTTGTTAACTTTGTCCTAAATTTTGTTTTTAAAATGAGGTGTCTTCGAAGAAGTTCATCTAGTTTATACTTTGATGTATATTAAATTGTTTCTTTGTTACGTATGTGTCTTCTTGCCTTAATACATGTATATGCTGTGTTTTGAGCATGGACGGATTTAGAGGTTGTCTGCTGTGGGCGGCGGACCTGCCGGAGGTTTGGAATACCCCACAGCCGAATGGGGGACCTGGAGTTTTTCCGCAGAAAATTACAAATATCCGCTATTTTTAAGCATGTTCGTGTATAATCCTCTATAATACAACATAAGGGGATATACTGTATATATATATATATATATATATATATATATATATATATATATATATATATATATATATATATATATATATTTAGAAAGTTGTTGGCGGGGAATCAAAGTCTCTCTATATCCCCCCAATCGTTACTACAAAGAAGAAATCCAATGGTTTTCTGTGATTATGTAAATAGTACTTCAATCTTTTAGGCAACATACCCTTACTGTAGTTCAACATTTAGATAGCCGGTATGTCAAGTCAAAATCGTAATAAAACATACCGCCTCTGCTTTTTTTCCACTTCGAACACTGCTGCTGAGCATTTACCGAAATCAATTGATCGCCACTTTCTTTGATGTCGATCGCGGCTAGAAGCGAGAGATATTAAACCGAGGTTTCCTGTTGTAGTTAACTCTATGGAAACGGTGGTAAATGATTCAAAATAGGCGATGACAGGTCATGTGTTTTGTTATTTTTGTCGAGATCAACGATTTCTTGGGCACAAGTATGCCCATTCCTTCTTAACCCTTCAATTAAGGTAAAGTAATTTCTTTTCAGAACTTCCTTTTATGTTTAGAAAGGGACTGATTTTTTTAGTATTGCCTGGCTCAGTTTGCAACGGCAAAGGTCAAAGAAGATACGTGAAAACTGTGGTCACTGCTATGTCAAACAGTACAACAATAACTTTAAGGTCACCATATGAATATAGGCCCTCCTCATTCTCTTTCCTTTTTTCCCTTTGAACAGCAGGCATTCTTGGAAAACTCGATTTCCATACACCCCCACTCCCCGAATGCAAACATTTTTAAAGAATAAAGACGACGCTAGAGAACACAGCTTGCCTAGAAACTGTTTAGTGACATATTTTGTTCTGAAATAGAGTACATGTAAGGGAAATGTATGTTTTGAGAAAAAAATCACAAACATCAACGTAAACACTTTGAGGGGGCGCTGGCCCTTCTTCCCTACGCCACTGACTGGTAGATATTACCACTAGACAAATACTGTATTAACAATGAGTTTACAGAAAAAAATATACACCCCTATGTTCTTTGAGAAGTAAGTATACTTTTGGAATGTCCTACAGTTTTTGTATCTTTGGCAAAAAAACAGATTGGTAAATTAAGGAATACTATCATAATGTAAACCGGAATTAAGCTTCTTGTTCGTATTTTCAATCTCACTACACTTAACATCCAGCAAAATTCACGATAACTGACGTTCATAATGTGCTTTTACTGGCAACGTTCTATGTAGATTTCTATCGTTTAGCACAACACTGATATGGCATTTACTCCTTAACAACAGCAAAAACTATACTTCGTAACTCTTTTCACTTCTGCAACTCTGCAACTATCTTTGAGCATTCAAAACAATTTGTCAATCAGAAAGAATTAAGTAGAAATGCCATTCGGTTTTAATACGAAGCAAACATGTTACAGTGTTCAATAGATTGTATTATAACCTGGATCACATTAAAATACATAATTATTAAACAAAGAGATTCCTGAAAGTGAATACTTAAGCAAATAACGATCATCATACTATATCATCATAATCTAAATAGAGGTCATCTCTAAACGATTACTTAAGGCGGGCCCATTAAACTTATAGAACCTTATGCAGTTTTTCTGACACGATTAGTGTCATACTAACGAGTTCGACCAACATCTTTCCTGCAGTAGTCAGGTCTTTAGTATGACACTAATCATACGTCAAAACGACTCTGCATAAGGCCCATTATGTACTGAATTGTGTATATGCAGTGTTTGTGGTCCACCTTTTACAAATAAATAATTTGACAATATTAATATACTGTAAAAACAATGCCCAATAGTGCAGAAGTAAATTTTACCCATAAATTTCCATGTAATTTTACAATGTTTGAATGCCTACATAAATTGTGTAATTTATAAAAATGAACTTTACTTAGACCATACTTTTCAATGGAATCACAAAAACCACCTAGCTGTTATCTCGTTTGTTTTACATACTTCCCAATGAATGCTTATTTATCATAAAACTGACAGTTCAAAACTGATCTGTAGATAAAATGAAGTACACTTTGTTACTACATATCCTTCAGACAGCAAATATATTTCACATCATGAGACACAGCACTGGTGTTATGCTGATCAAACACTATTTTAAATTCGACATCAAGGAACATTGCATTTACCTAAATCACACTAAAAACTCACTGATTTGGTTAGTACCAAATAGAAAATTCACCTTTAAAACGAGTTAATTTATTATTGTTATTATTATTATTATTATTATTATTATTATTATTATTATTATTATTATTATTATTATTATTAGCTGAAATGTCTTTTCTTCGCAAGGGAAAAATACGTTTATGGAATTATTAATTGCGAAAAATTTGAATCCTTCCCCCGTTAGGATACGCATTTTAATCGAAGTGAAATGTAATCGGGACTACCATCGATCGCTTAGTGACCCCGAAACTCATGGATTCGACACTAATCTCGGTCATTTTGAGATTTTAGTTTCCGCCCTCTCTCACCCTCAATGCCGATGGGAGCTGACCTTGGACTTCAACGACAAAGGGAGTCATTATTCATCTCAGCGATCTCGAAACCTATGTATAATATCGGTAGCTTTTGATCACTTTTACATACTAGGAGTGTCTTACTATCACAGCGTTTTTTTACAGATCGGACGTTACACGTATACCAAGTCTGGCTGAAATTGCTCCAGGTGTTCGAAAGTTATATTGACACATACATACATTTTATGTATATAGACTGTCATATATTATTTGTTGATGTCAGTTATTAGGTGAAAATGCACTAACTTTTCATTTTTTTTTATTTTTTTTTTAATCAGATGTACGAACTTCATAGATCAGGAAATGACTGTATTGTGTCGAACAGCTTAAGAGATGAACGAATCCATATATATATATAAAACTTGTCTAATAAGCTCCACTTATATTGTATAGACCACACTGTTTCAACGAACAACCTCATCTTCGGTCGTAGTACAGAATTTTAAGCTGCAACATATCCTTATATAATGGAATGTTACCTTCAACTTAAAACTAAAAATATATCGATGATTGGGCGAAAACATGAATCCCTTGAAATTACCCGGTAATGACGAAAAACAAAATAAATAATTAAAGTGTTTAAAACCTGAAAGGAAGAACAATGAAGGCATTTTTGGGAAAAAGTTAGTGAACTATAATACTAAATTCTTCCAACCACAACACTTTACACATTAAAAAAACTAGCAAGGGATTCGAGTTTTCATCCATCAATTATGTGTTTTCATTTGAAGGTAACATTACATAATGTGAAGTGTTTCGCAGCTTAATTTTATACGCTACCACCGAAGACGATGGAGGTTGACTACTGAAACCGTATGGTTTATACCAGTGGTATTCGCATACTCGCCTTCTACGAAAATCCGGTGGGAGCTTACGTGGTTCGAATCCTACGTTAAGCTGTACGTCTAACTCTCAATACAGCTTAGGTGGTAGGGACGATAACTGCAAGCCACCCAAGCAATCGGTGGCATTGAACCTTATTTTTCTTATACAAAACACATTTTACATTGCAAATATCTTTTGTGACTGAAAATGGAAATGAAGATAAATCCCAATATTTACTTGGACCCTTTTCTATATAATAATAATAATAATAATAATAATAATAATAATAATAATAATAATAATAATAATAATAATAATATCATCTTCTTACTACAAATTCAGTACATGGATTTTCCTGATTGAAAGTTGTTGTGGATATTGTGAAATAGTGCACGCTAATTTTAGGGCTTCTTACGTACATTTTTCTCCACAAAATACTACACCTAGGTAGAGAAGTGGTTCTCAACATAATTCCTATCACGCCCCCATTCTATCACAACCTCTTACCAGCGACAGTCTTGTAATTTCTGGTTTGAGATAAGCTTGTGTGGGATTTTTAATATACCTGTTGCGGAGATCTCACGATATCCAGCTATTTCTGCAATAATAGAATCCATTTCTTGTATAAAGTGGATGCAGTAACTTCCGTAAAATATAATGGATTAAAACCAAACCTGGTCAATTCATTCATATGACAAATATCGAATCCGAATCGAAAGTGTTTCAAAATGGAGCCCGTTGGAAAATTTTAAAACATCCTAACCTCCTTAATTTTAAATCATATAATAAAAAAAAAATAATTTTGGTTATTAAAAAAACTTCGACAGCTGTTTAAAAAGTTATTGAGTATTTTATATGGTTTGATAACGTGTGTCACAAGATTGAATCGGACATTGCAGCATTAGTGAAATCACATCATGCTCAGGTACCTCATTAGCTGTCAATTTCAATTGTATTTCAATATGCAGTTCTCATTAGTTTCATATCATATCTCCTTGATTTAAATTGATTTTTAAACAACTCTGCACCTGTTGAAATGTTTAGTAGACCTAATTTTTGTTGTTCTTAACAGTATGTATAAAAATAAAAATATGCCTATCAGAAAAAAAATAAAATAATATTTAAAAATATCTTCCAGTATTAGATTCTAATTATATTTACCTTTTCCGTTTATCTTCGCGACCCCATGAAACCCTGTCGCGACTCCCCTAGGGGTCGCAACCCCCCAGGCTAAGAAACCCTGCTATAGAGAATCACAAAACACTTTATAAAATAACAAAATTATACTACTGAAGGTTTTTCTTAAAGGACAAATCTACACATAACAACATTTCTAGAAATTGCAAAATGCTTTCGTTTGAAGAGAAGTTCGAAAACCTTTTCAAGTTATTGAAAAAGCATTGAAAACATGTTTCTAAAATCTGTACATAAAAATTAGCACATCAGGGAACATCCAAAAGTTGCAAAATGAGAAAACTGTTTCGAAGTTCTCCTTACCTCTTCCTCTGCGCACATGAAGAAAAAAATTGCTGCTACATAAAATCCATAATTTTGCGAAATTCTATGTTTGTTCATCGTTTAGAATAAAAGTGATGAGATAAAATTGTCGTTCGGCAGTAAGACTTCTTGCTCTTTCTAGTTTCTGGGTAATCTTCTTCGTATATGTTTCTGACCGAGGAGAAAATCGACTTGAACTCTCAACTTACCACATCGCTTTTATTCTACAGGATGAACAAGCAGAGAATTTGTCTTCCAAAAGCCATTTCAAACGGGTCAGACGTTATTCCGACCCTGAAAACTACGGATTTGACAAAAATTTCAATTATTTTCGATATTTTATTTTTCACCTCCACCACACTATCCTCTGCAAATGGGAATGAACTTGAATTTAAAGGTCACAAGATCTGTCACCAATCACTTACGGAACCTCTAAAACTATAAATTCGACACTAATATTGGTCATTTTCAAGTATTTTTACATGTCACAATTTCATCTCCCTCCCCATGGTGCTAATGGGCTGGACTTGAACTTTCATTCTTTATCTAAGCGCCCCGAAAACTGTGGATTCGACAGTAATATCGGTCGTTTCTTATAATTTCTTGTCTGTCCCTGCCACTTTCCCTAGGAGTGCTCAGGAGGTTTTGCCCCTACTGGGGGCTGAACATGGACTTAAACGACATCAGGACTGCCACTAATTAACTTAACGATGCTGAAAACTAATGATTCGACAATAATATTGGTCGTTTTCGATATCTATGCATGTCATCATTTCATCCACCCTCTTGGTGCCAATAAGGGCTTAAATCGGACTTAAACGGCATCGGGGGTGTGTTACAATTTACCTGAGCGACCCTGAAAACTGTGGACTTGACACTAATATTAGTTGTTTTCAATCATTTTGTCTCCCTATCCCCTCTTCCTAGGAGTGCTAGGATGTCTTACCCCAAATGGGAGTTGACCTTGGAATTAAAGGACACCAAAACTATCACCAATCAACTTCAGGATCTCGAACACTATAGATTCGACACTAATATCAATAATTTTCAATTATTATTATATGTCATCATCTCCGTCCTCAGCAGTACTAAGGGGGGCAATTTGGATTTAAATAGCATCAGAAGTGTCCCTGTTAGTCTGATCGACCCCAAAAACTACGGATTCGACACTCATATCAGGCGTTTCCGATCACTTTCATAAGTCACCTCTCCAAGTTGTGCTAGGGGGTCTTATTCTCACTGCGGGCTGAAATTGGACTTAAAGGGAACTGAAACTGTCACCAATCAGCTCATGAACCCCGAAAACTATGGATTCGACACTAATATCGGTTATTTTCGACAGTTTTTATGTGTCTCTCCCTTCCTCTTGCCCCCTAAGTATGCTATGGGGTCTTACCCCAACAATACTCTTTTCCAGACCACAAGTAATATTATGTGTACCAAGTTTGGTTAAAATTGTTCCAGACGTTCCAAAGTTATGCTGGAACATACAGATTTTTACGTTATTAATGGAACGCATAAGTATCTTTTCCGTTTTAAAAAAAAGTGTAAAGTCTGAACAAAAAATAACTAAAGTAAAAAAAAAAAAAATTGAGGACACTGCAAATCACCAACAAATATGGTAAAGTATTTAACTGCTCATATGAATTATTTCGTGAGGAATTCCGCGTATGCTGGTGTCTACCAAGTTATCTGTCAATGTGCTGGTTCATACATTGCTCAAGAAAAATACAAACAAGGGTCAGGATTCATCGGTTTCTGGGTTATCAAAACACCCAGGTACATTAAGGTAGTCAAAGTCTTTCGAGAAACATCAAGATACATTGCGAGAAAACAGAAATGTGTTCGAATCATATTATATAGTATATATTCAACGTTCAATCTGAATATAATTCAACAATTGGGATGGCATTATTAATTGTTTTATTCAGAAATACAAGTCTCCATGACGTTAAGTTCAATGTAACTTATTACTTTTCGAACAGATACCTCATAAACGAGTATTCTGTCCACGGTGACGAATAAGTGGGCCAACCATGACACACTTTCAACAGTACTTGTTTTCAGTGACTGCAAGACATGAGCTACAC
Source organism: Thermobia domestica (assembly GCF_964235325.1). NCBI lineage: Eukaryota > Metazoa > Arthropoda > Insecta > Zygentoma > Lepismatidae > Thermobia > Thermobia domestica. Next base: position 173,537,850 of record NC_137462.1, read on the forward strand.
ATGAAGCTTGCAATTGCTATGTTTTGATTTGACTTATAAATATTATACCAAGAAATTTTTGTTCCAATTTCCGAAAGAAGGAACTTTAGAAGAGCACTGGATCAGAGATAAGAAAAATAAGGACACGTATTTACATTAAAATAAAATGAAATACACCCCGGCCTACGATTTCCTTACCTAGCAGATGGATTGTTTGGAACCGAAAATGACAGATTTGGAGCCTTAAACTTAGGTTACCAGCAGAAGTGACGAAATTAATTCATCCACTGGGAACGTCTCAATTTCACATGTTTATAAGATGGCAGACCTTTAGTAACAATTATTTTTAAGCATTTTAGCAACAAATTAAAATGATGATTCTACCAAGAAGTAAAAATAGTAAAAATAGTGAATTTGGTTTTCAGTGTGATGTGAGACGAAGAAGTACATTGTGAATTCTAGAAGATGTTTCTTCACTTCTAATTTGGCCGAGGAAAGCACCAGATGGACTCCTGAAATACTCAAAATTGAACTTCATCGTCGCATTGAAAAGTAAGTAGAGTATATATAATTTATGTCTTTACCTGGTGAATTTAAAAATAACTGAACAACTGGTAGGTTTCCCTGTTTTAAAAAATAAAATCTGTTTATTGATTTTTTAGCAAATCTTAATTACAAATACACACTGTATATACTTCCCGTAACAGGTTTGCCAAATCCAAGCCCGAAATTCGGGAACTAAATGTCTCCACCTGACCAAATTTGATATATTGGTAGACCTTAACAAACTTACTATGCACGCGAAATACCATGATTTTTTGGTTCGCAAGTTATTCGTACCAACCTTTACTCTAACTTTGGTGGCAAATAACTCAAACCAAAGATATGCATAACGTAACATTTCATATGCGTAATAAGCTCATAAAGGACCACCACTATGCCAATTTGGTCAAGATAGAATGAATTCATCAGTCACTTTTAGTGAAATTTCTTGATTTCACTGAGTTCAAACTCAACTTCGATGACCAATAACTTGGAAACTAAAATTCTGTACATCATAACACTTCATACTATGCTCGATGTGTACAAAGCTCGTCAACCTTCATCACCATACCATGTTTGGTCACGATCGGATGGGTTTTATCTATCAGGATTTCGTTATACTTCTTTTTTACCTAAGCCTAAGTTTGGTTATCAATAACTCGGGAACGAAGGTCGGTATACTAATATTTCACGAATATACTAAGCTACACGAGGTCTACTAATATACTAAATTTGGACACGATCGGAATTAGTATCACCGACAGCATACTACATATAATAACCTTTCACTATGTCGAATTTGCAAGTAACTCAGAAACCAAAGACCAGCACATCACAATATTTCCGTGAAGTTCTATCACTATTCGAACATTCGTCAAGATCGAATGAGTTTCATCGATCACATATGATTTATACATTTCTTCAGATATTGATTCATTTTTGATAAAAATCAAATGAAGAACGATAATCAGATGATATGGGTAAGAATGAGATGTGTAATGAGGAAAGTGACTGCCACAGTATTATTACTTAATGTTAATAGTAAAATTGTTGTCCCGATGTACGTTGAAAAAACTTATGCCAAGAACTAACACATGTAATAAGTCAATGTTAAATGTACAGAATTTATAACACCTTCACAAGAAAACAAACTATACTCACTGTTTAGAAACTAATTTGTTCAAAACAGAAACTAAAAAATATTAATGAATCTAGTTACTTCCTTTATATTCCTAGAAATACAACAATAGTAAAATTAGCTATAATTAAAATACAATGTATCATTAGTAACACAAAAATATAAATTAAAGGACGAACTGGACAGCGAATGGCCATCGTTATTCGTCCTTTAATTCATATATAATATATTTTTATGTTTCTGTTTTGTACAAATAAGTTATATAAATTCTTCCTAGACAGTGATTACACTTTATTTCCTTCTGAACATGTTATCATTTCTATGTATTTAACATTGACTTGTCAGATATGTGAATTCTTGGCGCAAGCTTTCCAAGACACATCGTGACAGATGAAGGGAACAGAGCAGTTCTTGCTATTATATCACTGGACAAAATATACAGGCATATCAACATTACTTTTATTATTAAATATGAAACTTATTGCTTCACTGTCTATTTTACTTCAAACACATTTATTAGATACACATTTTTATTCAAACTGTTCTAAATAATGACGTGCAACTGTCATGGACTTTGCTAATTCTATTAACTCATTATTCAGAGTTCTTTACACAATTCGTATCTTTTTTTAAAAGCAAATTGAATGTAAATTCTTCAGAGCATATCTATATTAATAAAAATTAACGTAATATTGGTTGTGGTCGCATCACAATCAAACGTCTTAACTGATTGATATGAATTTTTAAACAGATTTAGTACCTGCCTCAAACTGGGTTTTTATCATACCACTTTCATTAAAACGTAAATAGTACGGAAGGAGGGTAGAGGGAGTTCAATTATACCATAACCAGTATATTTCACGCCGCATGGATTCATTAATTATTGCACAAAAAATATCCGTTTTTTTTTTTCCATTGTTACACGTCATAAAATATTTCCTATTGTTTTTAACGTAGAGTATTAATATATGAACCTATACAACACCAGCGACGAAACAGACAAACTTAGAAATAAAATTCAGGCACTGTATGACCAACGATAGACTTAAAACAGCACGGGAAGAGAAATCACGAAAAAGTGATTAGATAACAAGGAAAACGAATTAACATATTTAGCACTTGGGTCGAGCTGAGAGCTCAACATTCTATTTCGATTGAAATACCCATCCTAAGGGGACAGGGGTTATATACACCTTACAAATATTTCCCGTATACGTATTTCACCATGCGAAAAAACCGACGTTCAGCTAGTCTTTAATACATGTTTCCAGTATTAACGCATATTTTGGAGTTTTTAATACATATAAAAAGATAACCACAAATAAAACGTAAAATTATTATGTATATATAACAATGTTCACGGTACAAACGTAGGTCCACTAATAATTATGTAATAATGTTGTTGTCTATTTTGTATTTCATTCTACGAATAAACTAAATAACGGCAATCTTTACCAATTGCGTAGACGAAACAATCAGATCATTTCAGATTTTCATGAATTTTCATGACACGACATTTGTTTTCAAAAATGCGTAATTTGTACACCACAGAGCTAACAGAATATGACAAATGTCTGTATATAAACACACAAAACATTATATCATTACTCTGTTAATTGACGTGGGATAGAACCCTCGATCTAAGCTTATTCTGAAACTAAAAATTCTAAATTTTCATTTACAGCTCATAGTATATGACATTTAACTTGGGCTTTTTTTGAAGGTAGGCTTATATATTACATGGTTCAATGCTTTCTCTCTTCGGTATAATTTATTTGCCTGTTTGGGATGACACTGCAAACATGAGAACGAAAATCATGAAAGAAATGTGTCACATGAAGTGAATCATTTTAAATAATGAATGTAAATTTATACTTAACATTGCGCCAAATTATTACTTATTCTGGAAACGATTTCGACATTTTAGCTTCATCAATTCGGATTAGGTGCAAGTTAAGATTTTCTCCTATTCCTTTCATCTTCTTTAATTGTGTATTTTTCTTCAACGAACTTCATGTCCCATTATCGTTAACTGTATGTAAACGTTTCAAAGTTGACACAAAGTCATTCATTGGTGTCAAAGTAATTAAAAGAATCAACGTTGAATAATTTACATTGTTTGCGTAAAATTTCACTATCGGCCCTGAATTTTTCGAAGTTTAAAGAGTGCGTTGTGAAAACATTTTCAGAAGTGAGTGCTGACTTACACCCACAGACAATGAAATAATTCGGTTATTTGTAATTGCGAACGAGTTGTGTATTGATTTTGATTTTTTTATTTATTTATCAGTAAAAGACTTGCATAATCAGAATCATTCCACTTTGACATGTCCGCATACAGTTGCTATATTAAAGCATAAAATTAGTTGGAATAGAACACAAGAGAAACTTAATTTGCACTTAATCCAGAACTGATAGTATTAGAACAACATCGAGATCGTTTCTAGTAGAAACAATAATTCAGCGCAGTCTTAAGTATAAATTTACAATAGTTGAGCAATACACTATTAGCAGTCACTGTTATTACCAACGTTTACAACGTACGTGTGTTATTACTACATAACTCTGAACGACAGCCAGAAAGTGCTAGTGCCATGTGTTTACAGTGGTTACATTTTAATTGCATGCGGCATTTAGTTGCTGAATTTGGGTGCTCATCAGCCCCTCTACCTTCCACACACACACACACAATTTTTCGAAATAAAAAGTAACACTACTATTTCTCTGCCCAACAGCTAAAGGAACTAAACTGACGCATGGCTACAAATATTTATTTGGACTGATTTTGGTATACCGGTACGCCTGGCGTACAATAATTGCAGAAAGGTCCAATGAGAACTTCTATCTCCCTTAGCGGCTCTTTCTTAAAACATCATTGGCAAATTTATTTTCTCGCAGTAAAATTCGACATTATCAAAAGCTATCACTTTCAGTGTTATTTCCTGTTAAGAGGCACTGTGAATTGCGGAATGAACCCTACGCAGAGGAAATTCATATAATAATAATTTTGCGTAATGTAGATGTGATATTTTGTGTAAGAGAATTTCTAAGAAGGATCCACATGAGTGTATCTTTTGAAAGTCATTAAATTAGATGCTCGGAAAAGAATCAGCGAGAAGTACCGAGCAATTGTTGTATAGGAATTTGAATCAGTGATTTGTGTAAATCAACTATTGAAAGTATGCCAAAAAAATTGTATCGTGAGAATAATGAAGAATTAAGTACTAGTTTGTGAATACTTATGGCAAGCCAATACGCAATAGGAACACTGTTGAATGCATGTTATTCACAAAAGGAAGATGGGAATATATTTTAAAAAAAAAAGTTTCGTAGTAGTAGTTCTGTGACGGTTTTTGTTTATTTAAAGAAAAAGAAAAAAACTGAGTGCTAATAATAACGAAGTATTTGTACATATTTTTATTCCTAGAAGAAACGTTTTTGCTTTGATACTTCAGTACATCAACAACGGATGCCACACGATGTGATAACTTTGCTTTTTATGTTTTAAGAGCAGCTGATGAAGATGGGAGTTCACTACATCAGAAACGTATACCAAGTTTAGGCTAAGTGAATATCTCTCTGCACTTAGAAAACAGTACTTAGTTTATCTATTCGAAATATTTCCCATTGTCAAAAGATACAACTTTAAGTCAATTATAATGTATATTTAAACGACGGATTTGTTCTTAAACGGAGCTCTTGTGCTTTGCGTCCTTATGCAACAATTGAGATTATAAAGAACTGGACCTACCATTAGCAGCATGAGCTACAAATCACGACCAGTTGTAGGGCTTGAGTCCAAGATCAACCCTCACAGTAAACGCTGTTCCTCACGATGAGCACCTATGTGACTATATGGTTAGCGCACGCGTCTCGATTCTCAGTGGAAGCTCATGTAGTTCCGATTCTACGTTAAGCTGTAGATCCACGTTTCATATAGGCCCGGTCCTGAAAGGGACACCACACTCTAATCTAACCAACCAACGTTCCTCACCACATAATCTCGTCTCCAAGAGAACAGATTACAGGATTACCTTACCAGCCCCAACTAGGTGTCGAATTACACTACTTTTATAAAATTATGCACTAAAACTGTACTAATTTTTTCTTTTAATGTGCCAGAGTGGGGAGAGAACTTCTGAGCACCCTAATCAATTTAGTAAGTGCTTGGGCGGTCTAAATATTTATCACGTGTGCCTGGTTACGGTACTTACCTAGCTTGAATGATACGTTAGGATGTATGAAACTACAAATAAATAAAAACTTCTATGCGAACTAGGAAACAAAGCCCCGGCAAAACGTCTGAAACTGCTAATAGAAATCTAGCCACAAAATTAAGGGAATCAGTCAAATAAGCCACTGGGGGTGCGGTGGCTCAGTGATAGAGCGATCACCTCTGGTGCTTGAGGTCCCGGGTTCAATCCCAGCCCCCGCCAAGTGAACTTTGTGGTGGACGAGCACCGTGATCGTGGGTTTTCTCGGGGTTCTCCCGTTTCCTCCCACTTTCCTCATTCCACCATTTCACTCATCTCTCATCATCACCGTCTCCTTTGGCCTAACCTGCATAATCGTGGGACGTAAAACTCAAAATATTTCATTTCATTTCAAATAAGCCACTATAATATACGTCTGTCAAAATTTCGATTTCTGGAATGGTCTGTCATACATTCTCATACTCTCTCACATTATAAGCTGTGGCATGCATTTTGAGCTATCGTTCGTAACTCACTTCGTAATTGGACTGTTTACGAACTGTTGTACTCTTTAATTGCTCTTTAGAGTTCCCACATGGCTATGAAGTTAGCTTACGTGCATTCTTCCTTTTGGAAAGCCAGACTTCGATTTCCGGTAGTATTCATATGATTCGGATCCCATGATAAGCTATAGGTTCACGCCTGATACAGTTTCGGTGTTGATAGGGACGTTAAGGGCCTCCAACCAACACATTAAGTGGTTTGTGAACTATTCTCTTCTCTTCCAGACCAAACCATTTGCAAACACAATAGTACTGTTGTACATGTATTTCAAATCCACTTAATTTAAATAAACGTTAATAATACAGTGAGACCTCTGAATAATGGATACCTATGGAGCATGATCAACTGTCCATAAATGAGAGGTGTCCGTTACAAAAAGCTTACACAAATTTAGGTTACCCATAGCTCATACGATAATTGTATGCAATATATGGTAAATATATTAATCATAAATAAAGTTTGATATCGAATCACTGTACACTGTGTTCTAACTACTGGGGAGATGAGAGGGAAATTTAACCCTGTAAAGGAACGAAACTATCACTAGGGGGGGGGGGGTATAACGGCATGTACTATAAAATATACACTGAAGTTTTTCTCAACTTCAAGCCATCTCTGAAAAAAAAAAGAAAGAAAAAAAACGCAATTCGCATACTAACTGTAGTAAAAGTAACTCATTGAAGGTTTTCTAGATTCCCGCCAGAAAACAATACATTGTGGATAGAGAAAAGAATTTCAAGCTCAGCTTCTATTTTGTTTGGTGGTTCACCATGTAATTGAGTTATGCCAAAGACGTTTTATAGGAAGAGGGAAGGGAAGTCTGTGCTACATACATACGAACTGAGAATTCCTATTCGTTATGAAGACGGTGATAAAACGTTGCGGGCGAAAGAAAACTGCCACAGAACGTATCCATAAAAGGTGGATTCTGCCCAGTAACTAAAAATACTATACTTTTGCCAGGCCAAAAAAATACAAAAATATATGTACTATGGAGGTGTACGCTAAGGGATAATAATAATAATAATAATAATAATAATAATAATAATAATAATAATAGTTTTAATGAACCTACATATCTTTACTAAAGGAAACTAATGAAGATTAAGATCAGAATACGACATGCAGGAGACAGGATTATAGTTGACACTAAGAGCTTTTCATGTTTCCTTACCACGAAAAACAAGTAAATAAATAAATAACAAAGAATACGTAAAATTTTCACATTGTTTTCGTTGCGCAAAAGTGTTGTATTTTAATATTTTGCTTCTCCCAATACTTTGCTTGCTTTTGAAGCTTGCACTACAATATGGAAGTATATATTTCAAATAATGCAGGTGTATCTATCTCGTGATCGTCGCATGTTGTATTGTAGATGTGAATGAAAAATCATGATGAAATCCTATGTCCCAATGGACAACTGTTCATTCCATCAATATATTTTTGGTGCAGATCAAAAGGGCTTAAGTTACTTTTTGGCCACCTGCACTTTCTGATATATTAATGACCAAATAACATTAATTTTCGTTTAGTATTATGAGCGTATGTGTGGATGCAATGACCAATATGTCTTAAACCATTTTTTTATAAGTATTGTTGGTTTTAAGGATTTATGTCGACATACTTTAAAGTCTGTTTTTTGACTCGTTTGCAAAAGTAACTTTTTGTCTTACGCCCTTTTGACTGTGCACTGAAGGTATATAGTATATGTCTTTACAAGCTAGCCATGTGACTAGTTAACCGGTAAGTTTACCATAAGTGCAGATATTTGTGGACGTACATAATTTCATGTGTTCACTCACCTATGAATTCCTTCCATAGAGTGCAAATTTTACAGCAAGTCTAGATCTTCCCACTTTGATTTGTACATAATTAACTCATACATTTGTTTTAAACTTTATTCTTACATCATGGTCTTACTATTTATCAAAAATACCATATATATATATACTTTAACTGATATTACGGTCTGCATCACTATCACTTGTATAAACCAACACTTTTTTTTCGCCCAAGAATATTAATGAATCGATTCATTCAATATAATAATTGCCAAGCGAACTTTGAGGTGGACAAACACCGTGTGCGTGGGTTTTCTTCAGGTTCTCCCGTTTCCTCCCACTTTGTTCATTTCTCATCATCACCATTTCCTTTAGCGTAGCCGGCATAATCGTGGGACGTACAACTTAAAAGATTTCATTTCATACAAAAAAAATCAAATATGGTAGGTATTCTAATTAATAACGAGCGAATGAATGAAAGCAATCAAGTAACAAAGAGCGTAATAAGTAAAAAAGAAAGTAAATAAGTAGTAACTAAGTAACAAATAAGAAAGAACGTAAGTAAATAAGTAGAAAAGCAAGAAAGCACTGTATAGCACTCCATCTTAATATCCCTTTTTGCAATTACCTGGCCTCCGATAGATCATGAATCGGCTACACTATTCTGGCAAATTTTAGCTTTTTCGCCGTTAAGTTTGTGAAAAGCCCATATGCTGAAGAACACAAAGAATGGTAAAATATATAGACATATCTTCGCTTAAGTTTAATATGCACTAAATTTAATCCCTAAAATTTACGTACATAAATTTAGGTATTTTCATCAATTCAGAGAACAATGCTAAGAATACTAAAGCAAAGAAATAAAAGTAATGTAAAGAAATAACTGCAGTAAATTCCAATATGGAAATAGTATATTTTCAACCCACATAGCGAGTAACAAACATTGTCATAGAAAGTCTTAATTTCTACAGGAATATCATTAATAATAATATAGTTAAATGTTGAACACTGTCAATATTACGGGAAAGTGACAAATAATAAAAAAGAAAGCATCTCATACAAAAAAATATCCTTGCTATATACAGTGCCAATCATTTCATTTTCACAGAAAATCGTTGCAACTAATTTTGCAAACCTTATGAAATAGCAATTAAAATGTACCTCAACGTTAGTGTACAGTGTTATGTAGGAAATGACAGCAACTGCAAATGAAAGTCGCGAGGAGAGGAAATAAGGAATTGCTTAAATAGAATCACCAAATAATGTTATCACGCCCACGTGATAGAACAAGCACTCTGTTTACCCACGTATACCTACCATCGAAATGAAATGAAATGAAATCTTTGAGTCCTACGTCCCATGCTCATGCCGGCTGCGTTAAAGGAGACGGTGATTATGAGAAATGAATGAAATGGTGGAATTAAGAAAGTGGGAGGAAACGGGAGAACCCCGAGGACACTCACGCACACGGTGTTTGTCCACCACAAAGTTCACTTGGCTTGAGCTGGGATCGAATCAGGGAGCCCATTCACCAGAGGTGAACGCTCTACCACTGAACTACCGCGACACGCATACCTACCATAGGTAACGCGCCTCAATAGATTACCTTACTTCACTGTGCCCAGATCCGGATTACATATAAACTGCAACAGTAACCCACGCAAACAACTAAAGACAAGTGGTTGTTAAGATATAATCCTAAACATCTTTATAATACCGGTAACTACAACATACCACACCAGCTGATCTCCGATTCAAGGCTCCGCATAAATTAAAAATGGATTCTACCATATATTGACCAGAATTACCACACAGTTTCTTTCAAAGAAAGAAAAAAGTCTCTTCTAATGACTTCAGAGGTCGATTTTTGAGGTGTACAACTGTTATGACTATCAGTCACTAATTTATGTATAAAATATGGATCTTAATGCCATAAAAACTCTTACTCAGTGGCGACATCACGTACTCACTATATATGCTCGCTTGAAGAGAATCCCTTTCGCAGTTTACCAGGAAATGTGGAGTCCCTAAAGAGTGCAGACAGATGAGTAACATATGATGCCAGACAGCTACTTGGTCAATATAATTTAAAATATTTTGTGAATATAAGGTGTTAAGAGTGGGTTCACTCAATCAGACGGTTCTACCAAACAGAAAATTTATAGATAGAATACAATATGAAACATTTTCGTGAAGGAATGAGAATGTGAATATAAGTAATTAATTATTGTCAGTGCACAGCATATTGAAATGAATTTTGAGTGATAGTGAAAGTATTCAATGTGTAAATGTGCTCATCCACTATCCTCGTTTATGCGTATAACCCCGGCGCTAACGCGCCTGCTCCTTACGGACGCATCCCTCGCTAACGCTCGGACCTCCCTGCTACGCTCCTTCCCTGACTCGGTTACGCCTACATTGTATTTACACTGAGCCCTCCTGAAGTCAATCTGCAAGTAATAATGGAGCTCCTTATTTAGTACATGATCTGCTAAAAGAAATACAGAACTCAAACCTAACCTGAAAATGTAAGAAATATGTAATAAAAAAAATGGTAGAATCGTCTACTCGAGTAATGCCTTATAAGTTTATGCTATCTACAAATGCTACTTTCATGGACGATTACATAGCAATTAGGTATGCATAAATAGCTCTTTAGGTATTAGCCTTCCTTTGTGATTTAGAAACTTTGCTCACAAATTTTCCAATATTAGCACCCTATCTGCATCCAAATCTAAACGGTGAAAAGGTTCTAGAACACAGGTTCCCCCTATAGTTTAGTAGCTAGGTTGGTTCCTTTCTGCACCAGTTTATTATTTAATTCACATGGTATTGCCTAGCGAGCGTGAGCGAGTGAAAGCGGGCTAGAACCCCGCAGGGCATATAGTTTTCTGCCTTTATAACAGCTAAACTGAAAGTGGACCTGTGTTCTAGAACCTTGCCCTAAACGGTAGTTCAGTATACGAGTGTATTTGAAAAAATCAAAACATTGACGAATGTATAAATGTTACTCCTAATTTATTCAATGTAGGAACAGCGGTGATATTTCATTATTATTTATATAAGTTTAATAGAAAGAACTGGTGATAAAGCACAACACACTTGCACTCTATTCTTCCCCATGCGAAATGATAAGGTAAACTATATGCCCTTGGAAAACAGAAAAATATGCAAAATGAATAAATGTGTTCATGACAATCACGCCGAAATTTCAAACCATGACTCACAAACCAGCACAATGTACTTACGTTTGCAGAAAGTGCAAGGTCAATTAATGTAACTGATACTTGCTGCATTCCTGCTTTTAACTTATTCTCTCATTGATTTATGGACAAGGCAGATTTTGATAAAATCTTATTTGATTTCATAATTAAAATAACAAATAGTAAACTTACCCCAAAACTTCCTCTTCTCAATTATTTCTTCCACGGAATAAGAGATATCTCCAATGAACTTTTATCTATACATTTTGTACACAAACAAGAAAGCACAAAGTTCATTGCTTTACATATACCAATTTCCACCTACTTTCGTTGAATAGTAAGGATTTTAGACCCCTTGCACCCTTCCACTCACGAAAACATTACCTATCATATTTTGCACTGTTGCCAAAACGCATTCACTTCAGTTCACTTCATTAACTGCAGATTTTTCTCTATGGCAATATACTCGTATGTGTTCCAGGTAATGTTAAACACGCTTGATGTTCTGTGCTCGAGTTAGAGCTAAATTATAGGGGAATAAAAAAACATTACAAAGCAAATAGATTGAGCAGTCAATTAGCTTTTTTTAAAAAATAGAAAAGATCAAAGTCGAAAAAGGAAAATTAAATTCAGATAGAACTTGGAGCGGTTAAGGGACAAAAAAAAAAAAAAGAATATACAAAGACAAGTAACAGTAAAAACATAAATACAAGTGTAATATTTAAGATACATTATTTTTTTTTTAAAGAAAGAGTTCTTCATTTTATTTTATTTTCTGTCCAAAGCTGACCTTTAATTACTATTCAAACAGTATTTATTATGTTTCTGTTATTCCCAATTAATTGATTTAGAACTTTGATTTGTGTAGCTTATAGCTCAGAAAACGAAAATCCTAAGCAATATTTCACAAGATCACAGCAAGGAAGGTCCATCAACATGCCAAGTTTGATTACGATTGGATTAATGGAGATTGTTGGATTTTATTTTTGAAGATATGACGCAGAATTTGATCATCCATAACCACAGACCCAAAAGCTTCCAAAACGTCCCTAACAGCACAATTACATAGCAGGCATTTGCCTATCATGTTCCCTCAGTACATGAGAATGTGTCTAGTATGTGCCTTTTATACTTCTAAGCAGGGGTGCTCATCCTCCCCAAAGATGATGGCGCACTCCTTCCCAAAACTAATAATCTCTTCCCTCCTCAAAACTCAAGTCCTCTAAAGACAATTACCCAGTGTAGCAGTAGTTTTTATAGTACTAGTAATTGTTATTTTTGTTGTTGTTTTTATTTCCTGTAGTAGTATTATAGAATGCTTGTAGTAGTAGTAGGGGCAATAGTAATTATAAAAATGGCATTACTTTTATTAATAGTCTTAGTAGTGTACAATACTAAATATGTTCTATAAGGATATTGAAGGGTATAAAAACTTCTACACACTGTGTATGGCACAGGTATTCTTTTTTTACAATTATTATTATTATTATTATTATTATTATTTTACAAAATATTGATATAATTCCCTTGTACATGAAAAGTAAGACGCAAGTTACAAGTTATTGAGTTTGATACCAAAAGAAAATGTTATCCTCGAAATTAGCCTACAAAAAGAAGTGATATCCAACAAAAAACATTCCTGTAAAAGAGCCAAGTACGAGTGGCCTTAAAAAGGATTGAAATCACAAAAATAGGCGCCAAGTTCTGGTGGACAACAATTACAAACACTCACTGGCTCACTTCAAATTTAGATTTGAAACTTGGCTGTTGTCTGTATGGTTACCACTAGCTCACAATTATGTCAAACTACTTTATAATTTTCAACAGACAACATAGGCAAAGTTTCAAATCTAAATTTGAAAGTGATTCCTTGAGTGTTTGTAACTGTTGTTCACCAGAGCTTGGCGCTCATTTTTGTGATTTCACTTCTTTTTTTAAAGGCCGCTCATACTTTTTTTTTTACAGGAATGATTTTGTTGGATTAAATTATTACTGGTCGTGGTGGTGACATTAACCTACCCTTAATATCCTTTATAAAGTAATATTTTTTTTCTTTGCTCACTCGACAAAGCAAATTTGTCTATAATATCGCTGTTGGGAATGCATTCTAAAATGTCTTTTTCGGAAGAAAGGACAAGCATGTAGGAGAGCCATACATCTCCCATGCTGCTTCTTAGTCTATTGCTGAGCAACTCGTTGCTGGTAATGACAGAAGTACCTGGTATAATATTGTTAGGTATGGAAAAACCAGACATATTCAACAAACACCTGTAAGGCCTAATGAATCCTTTCTTCACCCACTGATCCAGTGATCTTTGTTTGGCCATTTTATCGTCATTATTTACACCATCAGATTTGTCCTCACAAGAATCTTGGAAGTCGTCTTCATTATTTTCACTCTGACTCCCGTCACTCGAGCAAAGTACATCGGCCAAATCAATGTTCGGGTAGCTTACTTTGTACAATTTACTAAACACATTAACTTCTTCACAAAGTTCTTCACACTCGATGCCATAATACTCACACGAATCACTGACAAGAACCGGGCTTAGAGTACCATCCATACTTTCAGCAACACTGAGTAACCCTTCATGGGAAAAGTATGCCATTTGTGTAACAATATTCAGAGAGCTTTCAGGAAAACGATCCTGCAGCTGTTGAGTCAAAGAGCCAAGTAGTTGAAAGTACACTCCTGTTCTCAGTTTGTCTATTGGGTCACTAGGTGTTTCATCAATAGCAAGTTCGTCCATGAATCTTTTCCTTTTGCGAATTCTTCTATTGGAAGTTTGCTGGAGGTTGTGTTGAACTCTAAACTGACTAATGCAGTCCGCCATGTTGCTCCAAGCTTCGTCGTTTCTCACTGCCTCCAGTTTGGCTATAGTCTCAGAAACAACTGTCGGAATAGCATTAAAACACGATTTTGAGAAGCTAATTTTCAAAAATTTTCCGGGGTGAACCCCCGTACCCCCTGCTTCGATACTCGATGAATGAAGTACCGCGCAAGAGCCGTATGAAAGGAAAGGTTGGTTCGTTTTAAGCGAGAAGGGCCGCCAACAGGAGGGATAAATGGCGCAAGTTGTGCCATCGAGAAAAAAATTGGGGGGAATAAAAAAATTGGGGAAGAATTTTACTCTAATGTCGAATAAGTAATTTTGCTGTCGTCAGAATAACATTGGAACACGATGCGATTTTTTTTTAAATCTCGAGAATGAATCCCCCTACCCCCTGCTTAGAAACTCTATGAATGAAGTACCGTGCAAGTTGCTATATGAAAGGATGGCGCCAAGTTCTGGTGAACAACAGTTACACTCAAGGAATCACTTTCAAATTTAGATTTGAAACTTTGCCTATGTTGTCTGTTGAAAATTATAAAGTAGTTTGACATAATTGTGAGCTAGTGGTAACCATACAGACAACAGCCAAGTTTCAATTCTAAATTTGAAGTGAGCCAGCGAGTGTTTGTAACTGTTGTCTACCAGAACTTGGCGCCTATTTTTGTGATTTCAATTCTTTTTAAGGCCACAACGTACTTGGCTCTTTTACAGGAATGTTTTTTGTTGGATATCACTTCTTTTTGTAGGCTAATTTCGAGGATAACATTTTCTTTTGGTATCAAACTCAATAACTTGTAACTTGCGTCTTACTTTTCATGTACAAGGGAATTATATCAATATTTTGTAAAGAAAGAAAATAATAATACTAATTGTAAAAAAAGAATACCTGTGCCATACACAGTGTGTAGAAGTTTTTATACCCTTCAATATCCTTATAGAACATATTTAGTATTGTACTCCCATGCGCAAAAAAAATTGCGCGTATACTGTAACTCACGATTTTCTTATTTATTCCTTTTTCCTTACGTTTATGGGTAAAATTGAGTTATTAGTATGTGGAGATAATAGAGAGCAATCCATCTAAGGAGATATTTCCAAAAAATATAATAAAATAATAAAAATATAAACAAAAAAACAAAATTATGCTCGGTTTTGTGTATACTGGCAACGATGATTTCTAGGGATTTTTTTAGTAGTACAGCACGATTGCGGAGGGAATTCAGTAGGAAGTCGATGAGATGGATCAAGGAACTGGATACTGAACTAAAATGTTGCATTTATTGGTTAAAACCTAGTGTGCAGATTGCCTGCCAAATATAAATTAGCTTCTGCAACTACGATGTCGTACGAAAATATAGAATTAAACAGAAAAACTCTTATGTTAAGGTTCGAAGCGATACGCACCATGGTTATGAAGATTATTTCTTAAGAAAAAAGAACAAACACAACGTAGCCTCTGTGGGTAGGTGGATAGAGTGGCGGACTCGTGGATATCCTATTATTCTGACACCACATCGAATCCCATCCTATCCCATCCCATTTTTTTTTAACAAAACATTATTGGAAGTGTATAACTTTGATGTTAATAAGAACTGAAACAGTGTAATAAGGAAATGACTTATTGATAGTATCCTTTAATCGACGTATTTATTCAGTATTAGAATACGTGTACTATTGGAAACAGTTATTGTTTTCAGTTTATGGTCTTGTATGTTACCTGCCCGTTCTTGAACAGCAGACAACTCACTTCGGATTTGTGTGTCAAGAACAGGAAAAATAACATACGCGACCTCGACAGTCTTCCCAAGTTTACCCCTTGTTATATCGACATGACGTTACATCGAATAATGCTTGTTGTCGTGAAAAAAAGGAAGAAAGGAAAAAGCTGATGTCAAATTATCGTTTGTCTGTGTGTGTGTGTGTGCTTGTGTTTTTTTCTTTTTAGAGTATTGACTTTCTCCCTCTCTCTCTTTTTTACATATCCACAATTGCAAGAAATTATGACCGACCTTTGTGGGTTTATTGGGAATAGGACGATTTATTTTGGATTGCTAACAGACGACATTTTTTTAACCATTTGCTTTAAACTTTGGCTTTGTGCCTCTTAGCACCCACGAAAGGTTATTATAAACTATATAAGCAGTTCCCGTTTTCACCGGCCGCTGAAAAGATATTGGGGAAGAGAAAAGTGCTTGCCGTAAAGATAATGAATAAAAAAAAAACAAAAACAAATTAAAACAAATAATTTATAAATCTTTATAATACACTGTAAAGTTACGAGCGATTACGTCTAAGAATTTAACGTGAGATTAAAATTACTAGTATTATGTATTATGATTAAACAAATAATATACAATAAGTAAACTACAAGCAAATTACATATTTAACAGCCTGAGTACTTAAAAACAATTACTTTATTTTTAATTTTTATTTTTTTTAAATTATTTACTTTGATTAGATGGCCTTTTTGATTTATAGGAATATTTTTTTTAAAATTTTATTTATAATTTGCGCTAGCGGCAACGAATGAGAGTAGGGGATAATTTATATAACACTTGCGTTTTATTATGCACTGCACAAGGAGGGTGGGGATTAAGTCAGCCGCAGTTTTTTTCTTTTGGGCTTTTTTTTTTTACAGAAATTTGGTTTTCTGTAAAAGTCAAAAACTAATTTGAGTGTTATGCTTATATTTACTAAATTCTAACGACGACAAAAACACGATTTCAAAATGCAATCATAAGTCTGTGTAAGGAATGTTTTCGTTGAACGAAGCTAAATTATACAGATCTATGTATGCGGAACACGAATATTTCCAAAAGATAGCATGAATATGAACGATAATCATACCATATTTCTACATTATATAGTAGCGTGAAAAACTGATATTAAAATGATATAACAAACAGGCATAAGCTTTTTTCTAGCACGGCAACACATTAAAATTAACTCATTAAATTTTGGGAATTACAAATTATCACCTTACATGTCGTTGTATTCCTATTCGTTTTCACGTTCGAGCGACGAAAGAAGAAATTGTAGTAATAGTGATAAAAATCGAATTCGAGATTTCAATGAATTCAAGTTTCACGCCCCCACATATCGAAAAAGTAATTTTGATGTCTGTCCATCTGTTCGTCTGTCGGTTCGTCACGCTTTTTCATGTATTCAAATAGAGGCCATACTGTTCGACGTATCTGGACCGAATTCTAGACATGAAGTTTTTATAACACTTTAAAAAAACTAACTAACTATATGGCCTATGGAACCCGGAGGTTCAATGCCGCGTTCACAAAAGCTCTCCACTGACTTCTATTCTTAGCTAACTGCATCCAGTTTCTACTTTGTATTCCAATCTCTGCGAGATCCATCTTAATATTGTCCTCCCATCTGCGCCTAGGTTTTCCTAATGGTCGTTTTCCGATTGGTCTTCCAGTCAAGACTTTGAAAGAGTTTCTACTTTCTTCCATTCTAGCTACATGACCCGCCCACCTAAGCCTCCTAGACTTGACGACCCTAACAATGTTGGGTAGATCATATAAATTGTGTAGTTCCTCGTTATGAAGTTTCCGCCATTCCCCATTCCCGTTCCTCTTGGGTCCGAATATTCGTCTCAGGATCTTGTTCTCAAATACTTTCAGTCTATGTTCTTCCCTCAGAGTAAGTGACCATGTTTCGCAGCCATACAGAACAACAGGCATAATAATCGTTTTGTATATTTTAAGCTTCAAATTCCTCGACAGAATTCGCGACAACAAGAGATTTTGAACCGAATAGTAACACGAATTCCCTGCTTTTAGTCGACATTTAATTTCTTCGTGAATATGATTTCCCTCTCTTAATATTGATCCTAGATATTTAAAACTATCCACTTTACCAAAAGTATTATTTAATATTTTAACGCATCCATAATTTGCTGTATTACGGTCCCAACGCACTTCCATGTATTTAGTTTTCTCTGCATTTACTTCTAAACCATGTCCCTGCAAGAGTTTAATAAGATCTCTGCATTTCTTTCTATTGTTCTCCTATCATCCCCTATTAAATTTACATCATCAGCATATGCCATAACCTGATCAATACCGTTCAACTGTAGGCCCTGGTTGCTATCTTTGATTTTGCTTATAGCGTATTCCAGAACGAAGTTAAATAATAATGGCGACAACGCATCTCCTTGTTTCAGGCCATTTTCGACGTGAAAGCTCGTGGACAAAAATTTTCCTACCCGGACTTTACTTTGGGATTCATTTAAACATATCTTAATTCATCTAATTAGCTTTCTTGGTATTCGAAGTTCTGCAAGAACGTTGTATAATGTTTCTCTCCTAATCGAGTCGTACGCCTTTCTAAAATCAATAAATAATTGATATACCGGGGTATTGTATTCCCACTTTTTTCCGAGTATTTGGCGAATGGTAAATATTTGGTCGAATAGTTGATCGATTTCGTCTAAATCTGCACTGATAATCTCCAATAATTTCATCTGCGTATGGGGTCAGTCTTGCTAACAGAATATTTGAAAGGATTTTATAGGATGTTGATAGAAGAGAAATGCCTCTATAATTATTACAGTTTTGTCGCCTTTCTAGTAAATTGGAACAATGTTTGATTCTTTCCACTCTTGTGGCAATTCTTCCTTGTTCCATATAAGGAGAATGAGTTTGTGTATCTTGTTCCACAATTTTTCGCCCTCAGCTAAAATTAACTCAGCCGGAATTTCATCTACACCGGAGATTTGTGTTCATAACACTATCGTTTCGAATTCTATATCCTCCGACACCTAAAAATAAGGGTAGTTTACTGAAGGATGAAAATTTAAAATCATTAAATTGTCTCAAAAACGGCTGTAAAGATTTTGTTTGTATTTTTACAAATATAGTATGAATCATTGCTCTGAAAAAATACGTAAGGTTAATTTACTGTATGGGATGCATTTTTTTGAACAATTTTCTCAATCACATTTTATAAATAGTCCAGGAAATCTAGAGCAATTATACCCTTAACCTGGGCAAAATTGCAATAGAAGCTTTTAAAACAGTTTTTTATTCAGGAATCATTACTGAATAACATACTCAAAATCCGACAAAATCGGACCACGGGAACACTCCCAAAAACGGTTTTCAAAATGGCGGACCATGATTTAAAAACCTTGCGTCTATCTTGCAATTTTTTTCTATGTCTCGGTTTCCTGTAATCCGATTTTGACGATTGTTTTTTTAAATCAAAGGTCATTTTACGTACTATATTTTTTATTAGGAGCACTGATGTCCTATCTCGTACAGTTTCTTGTGAAAAACGACATTAATTTTAAAAATCATAATTTCTTACACTTACACCTTAAACAATTGTCTGTACCTCGGGTATCTGCAATCGGATTTACATGAAACATTTTTTAAATAAAAGCTACATATAAATGCTAAAGTTTTTAATAACAACACTTTTCTCCTATCCTACACCGTTTCGTGTAAAAAACTATTAATTTACAATCAACGTATTTTTTATTTATTTATTTAATCATTTGATAAAGCTCAATAAAAATGAAATAAAATGAAATCTTTGAGTTTTACGTCCCACGGTTATGCCGGTTAGGCTAAAGGAGACGGTGATGATGAGTAATGAATGAAATGGTGGAATGAAGAAAGTGGGAGGAAACGGGAGAACCCCGAGAAAACCCACGCACGCGGTGTTTGTCCACCACAAAGTTCACTTGGCGGGGGCTAAAGCTCAATAAATTAAAATATTATTGCCACTTTACTGTGTTTTATATGTGTGAGAATGCTAACAATGTAATTCCTTTAAAAATAGTATAACTCGTTTGTGCTTATCCTTTTGTATGCATAAAGTAAAACTTTTAAACTTAATCCAGCTTTCGTTTGTACCCAATAGTATTTTAAATAAAACTACATATATCAACACTATTCTACAGCAACTGTTTCAGGTAACAATGATTAACAGAGTTCACATATCAACTTTTAAATTAAATAAAATTACTTCAAATTATGTATGTTTGCGTTAAAAAATTGAAGTTCGTAAAATACATACACTTTAATGTGAATCATCCTCATCACTGAAATATTCATTATCAGCACGAGTTTGAATATTATCACAACCAGTGACTTGGCAGTCTCCACAAGCAGCTGAACATGGCAATCCTTTACGCCTGCATCCACATCGAAAAGTTGCGCATCTACTCGTGCAAGAACACCGTATCATGTTAAGTAGATGCTCTGGAGCTGGTGGCATATCACAAAGTATGGGATAGTAGGAATTATCCTTTATATACCAACCCCACTCTTCAGCCTTCATTTCCCCTTCTGTAGATTTCCAGATTCTTATTTGAAAGTATGTACGAAAGCTATGGTACTTTGTAGATGAATCAGTAGGTGGTAAACGTTCAGGTGTAACAAATGATGTAGCTGCAACTACCTTCTCAAGTAACATTCGATGGCGTAGTACATTTGTGTATTCCAATGAATTGCAGTCATATAACAGAAGCATTGCTTTTCTTCCAGCAGCCTCAATTTCAGACTGTTGACAAGAGTCAGAACAAAATACATTTGCAACTGAACGGAAGTCACTATTCTTGAGCAGCTTGTTAAATGCTGAGGACTTTCCAATTGAAAAAATTCGGGACGTTGTGTCACAGCCTGTGAAAGCATGCACAAATACAAGAAACTCGCATATATCACGACCCAATAATGATTTAATGAGGAGAATATCATACACAGGATTGGAATATTGCCCCCGTCTTATATCACTGCGATAGTATAACTTGAAATCTGTATTATTTGCATGATACAGAAGCAGAATAAGCAAGTCAGTATCTTCCCCGATGACTGTTGTATTTGCTTTTTCAGATGATGAGACTGCAGCACGAACAATATCTACATCAGCATCTCCAATTGCATTGTGCACAGTACATCCGCGATCCTGTAACTTTTCAGTTATTAGGTAAATTATTGCCTGTTTGTTCTTTGCATTACCTAAGAATAGTTCTTTCTTACCAACAAACTTCATGTGAGGATTGAAATTAATATCCTTACTGGTCTTGGTGCAGCGTCTTCTGTGAGTCATATCTTTGATAGTTGGAGAATCACTATAACCATCGAAAACAATTATAGCTTTCCCATATGTCTTCAGGGTGAAATCTGCATAAGAAGCTGCAATGTTGTCATATGTTTCATTGCTAGGCCATGAAAGCCGATGTAGGAGAGATCCACCGTCCAATACATACTGGTTTGTAAACTGAATGTCTTCAGGTTCTTCCATGTGTACTTTTTTTGTGTATTTTACTATCGCATGAGCTAACTGAGACTTGTCAGCTTTCCTCATCACACTCTGAGATTCAAATAACGCAGGAGGATAAGAACAAAGTTCATAACACATCACATCTTCAAGATTCATATCCCCACCAGCAGCAACAGTCATCATTCTCTGAAAGAGAAGTGCTGCATCTATTTGTATATCATCATTAATTCGACTCACAACAGCAGCATCAGAACCTAGAGTTTTCGCTTTGTCGGATCTTTTCCCAGAATATTTGAATACATCATTGCCCATCATTTTTTGAACGATGTCTGTACCAATGGAATGCAGTTCATCAACATTTACTCCAGGATCAGCTATTACACCTGTGACAATGTTAGAAAGATCTGGGCCAGAATTGAATGGGGATATTGATTCTAGTCGGTCAACAACTTTTTTAATATCATTACTGTCCCTAGTTTGTCTACTTTCCCTCATTTCTTTGTGTTGTTCACTGCTTTCCAACAAACTTTTAGTGTATTCCTGCATTGCTAAGTTATAAGTAGAAGACACAGGCATAGAAAGTAGCCATGTTGCTCTTTGAATCTCTGTAAATCCACTTCCTCGTGTCAGACCTCCTCTACTTTTCAGAGAACGCATTAATACTTGCTCTATCATTAGATCTGAACCTAATCCGGCCCATACCCTATCACTTCTTCTTATCACAAACTTGCCTTCCTGGAACATTTTGTGAACAACTGGATTTTCAGATTCCAAACTGAACATTTTCTGCAAATATAAATATAATGACTTGAGGTAATTGTGATGTCCAGCTGCTGCAACTATTGGGAGAATCTCCATCACAGATTGCAAATGTAAATCCCATGAGCCAGTCCTATCTGCTGTTATTAAGTCACGTGCAACGTTGATCATTTGCATATACTTTAGCCAAAGTTTACTTGTTCTTGAGAAAGATTGAAGGTGAGTTTTCTTCTCCTCCAAAGCAGTACTGATTTGAGATAATGCCATAGACAGCTCCACGTCCTCAACATGTTGTTTGCCATTTATGACGTTATCAAGTAAGATACAAGCTTCTTTAACTAGATGATGAGGGGATCCATCTTCATTGCGAGGGAAAACATCTGAAACCAATAAGGTACAAAGAGCTACATCTACTATCATATGCCCTCGCATTGCTCGAGAAACAGCTTTTCCAGACATCATATGTAGCACAGCGTTTGATCCATAGATTTCTTGAAGTACTTCAGATAATCCTGAACCATTCATCAAAGTGCCAATTGAACCCAAAAGGTTGATCAGAGTATGAAATGTTCCCATCATTAAAACAATATCTTGGAGATCTTGTTGCTCGTGGATAATTTGGGAAGCTTTCCAAAATAAAGGCTGATCAAAAGTAATTATACAAGGGATACGTTGATCATGTGCTAACTTGTTCAGGTATTGCAATGTTGAGAGTATACATGTCATGTCACTAGCTGCCATATCAATGATAGGAAGAAATGTGATTGATGCCACACCAGGATGTGAAACATTTGTTCCAGAATGAATTGTTTGCATAGCTCCTGACCAACTTGGACCTGATCTTTCGGCTGCACATATTTGCCACAGAAGATTTAACCTACTTATAGAGGCAATGGGCAATATTGGAAGTTTGCTGAACGAAATCTCCCTGAGCATGCTTCTTGAATGTCTGTATTCCACAATATCAACTGCTGCAACATTCTTAATGTCACTTTCAGCAATCTTACAGCGTTGAATAATTGGATGGATCTTGTTATTTGGGGTTGTAGCTGCAATCATACCCATCCCATGAAAGGTGTTCTTTCCATCCAAAGTACAAACATTGTGGTCAACATTATCAGCTGCTAGAAGAACTGCAGTGTTGTTGGCAGTATTTAACGAAATATGGCTACCTGATACTGCAGCATTTCTTTCAAATCTAATTACTTCGGAATATGATGAACAATAACCAAGACTGTGAAGCAAATCAACAAGGTACCTTGATCTAAAGTTGTGATGCAGCTGGATGGCTAAACCAATCTGCAATGGACATAGTAATATTCTAGGACGTATACCTTGCATAATGCTCTGACCAATTGAACCAATTTTTATAGAGGGATCCTTTCCCACAAATAGTTTTGACAACAGTAATTTCAAACTCTTAGGCACGTATTGCAAAGTACTTTCTTCAGTAAGGTCACTTGGAGATGGGTAGACATCGACATTACAAACGTTGAGGGATTTCACCTCACTTCTGATTAGTTTGGCCGCTGCTTCTATCAAGTATATCTTCTGTAATTCAATATCACATTCTTTTGACTTTTGGTGATAATTTTGAAGAATTTCAGTGGCTGTATCAAGTAAAGTGACTACATCTGCCTTTCCACTTCCACCAGAAATAATAATTTTCTCTCCATAATACTCCAAAAGTTTCCTCTTCATATGTATCCGATCATAGGCACAGCTTCGACTCCCTTCAAGATATTCTTCCATTTTTGAAATCAGATCTCCCATCAGCAGTTGTTCTTCATCATTATTTTCCAAGTACGAACAGGTCTGAAGGAATGCAAGGTACTGTTCTTCATTACTTGGCCGACCTTTCTTTATGTACTTATTGGAGGAAGAGTATTCACGGGGAATGTTCCTACCAGTTCGAAAATTGACACTACAAGTGTTATGATAGACGCAGTCCGCTACATGAAGGTCACCAAGATAGTACTCTAAACGTCCTCGTACCTTAAATGACCATTCATCACAACGATCTTCACAACATTTTTTAACACTTTCAACAAATTCTGACGTACGTACTTTTACATGCTCTGATGACGGTTTATGCTTCGAAGAAAAGTCCACAAATGTATCGCAAAACAAGCAATGAGTGGCACTACGAATTGGGTCTTCATTTAAACGTGCACTTTTTCTTGGTTTTGTTTCATCATTAGTCTGCCGTTTCTTGACACCAATATCCTTTGAATCTGTAAATCGTCTCCGACATGAAACATGGACACTAATACCAGGAACAGCAACAACATCACTTCCACGACTGTGGCTTGCTTCATTTATACCATCTGCTCCTTTCTGTTTAATTTTAACTACCTCTTGCTTACTGTCCAATTTTTCCTTACATATCACACAATATTCAGACATCTCAATTTTTAAATGTGTAATTTAATCTGAAATCAAAACAGAAAAAAAAAGCAATTATAAATAGTTGCTTCTTAAAATATTAAAGCCGTAAAAACAAAAATTAATAATAAAACAAATTAAGAAAACAGGCAACTAACATACACAAATTAAACATTATTTAGAAATACAGGGTGGCCCAAACGTAGGTATACACCCCTGCATTGATCAAGTATAACATTCTAGCTTATCGGTTTGTTTGCTTCGGCTGTTCCGGGCTTAAGGTATGTTAAAATTCATTAAGAACAAATTATAAAGAAGCTAGGTGATAACAATAAGAAATGGTATGAAATACAGGAGATAAGTACAGAACTGTATACCTACTTTTGGGCCACCCTGTATATTAGAACATTTGGAATAAATTTATACTATTTTTGGGAGGGTTATAATTTTTTCCCCTTATGATTTAGGAAACCTTATGTAGTTATATAATGTCCCCGATGGATGAGTAGTTACGCTTGTTACCTTATGGTGAAGAGGTCCCGGGTTCGATTCCCGGTGGGGTCATGTGGTTCAGATCCCACGTTAAACTGTAGGAACCATCTTCAGACGTCATCATCAACAAAACCGTGAATATCGGATGAGATGAACCCGAGATACAGAAGAAAATTGCAAGATAGACGCAAGATTCTTTAACCATGATCCGCCATTTTGAAAACCGTTTTTAGAGGTGTTCCCGTGGTCCGATTTTGTCGGATTTTGAATATGTTATTCAGTAATGATTCCTGAATCAAAAACTGTTTAAAAAGCTTCTATTGCAATTTTGCCCAGGTCCAACTGTAAATTGCCTGGACTAAAATAAATGTATCATTAATAACCTGACAATATGACACAACTCGTTCGTCCTGTAAACATTCAGAAGAGATAGTTTAGCCTACTCTTCGACGATTTTTCCATTAACGCCTGACTCAATTTTGTTCATATTTCATAAATAAATGTTACATAAATAACCTAACGATATGGTATAATTCCATCATCCTAAAAAGCTAGAAATGGTATATTACTTTTCGGAGCAAGTTTTACCCTACGATTTTGTCGATAATTACTATGGCAATTTTGTTCGTATTTCATAAATAGCATAACTCGTTTGTCCTGAAAAGATATACAAGTTATATTTTATTCTTGGGGATGACTTTTTTAACGATTTTCTCAGAAAGTACTCAGACGCTTTTGCTCATAGTTCACATACAATTATCTGCTTAATAATTCTAATGTATGGCATAAGTTGCTTCTAACAGAAATATGACGAATGGGTACTTTACTTTTGGACGTAAGTTGCTTCGAACAAAGTTTTCTAAAACACATTATTTTATTCGTATTTCCCAAATAAATGTTTCAGTAATAGCTGCAGCCTAACACGAGTCAGTTTAAGAATTTCGAGCGAGAAAATTCAGTGCGTTTCATCCGTACCCATTCTTAAATATTTTTTTAAATGTTACACCCAATCACAATTTTCCTAAGAAAATCGAAACTTCTTTTTAAATGTGCCTTGCTGTGGCCAAATGGTTCAAGTGCATTGGTTCTGGATTTGATTCCCGGTGAGAGCTAGTGTATTTTTATCCAACGTTAAGGAATAGGTGCAAAGAGAAAAGTGTTTAAACAAGTCTAACCAAGCTAATGAATAATACAAAGAAATAATAAAATATTACGAAATTCTAGAAGAAACGTTGTTAATATTAGATATTTGCGTGTAAAAGTCCAACCCATGACTGTCAACTCCAAAGGTAAGAAAGTGAAACATCCAATACCAGGTTAATCAGTGGTCTCTAGTTAAAGCTATCCTACTAGGAAGTGATTGAGATACCAAAAAATATTGTAATCGCTGGGAGACATGTTAGGAGAATACATTGGGTGAGAGAGTTTAATACTGGAACTCATGAATAGTCTCTGCACCTTCGTTGAGTATTGAAGTGCGTAGGTCTATATAGGTTTGCATTGAAATGAGCATTAATACACAACATCTGTTGAACATTACGGGGGGCTTGCGGACAGGTTTGCAGTACATTTTACGTGGTTCGATATTGTAACGATCCTAGCAAACTCCTCAGCCTTTCCTCACTGTACTCTATAAGTTAAATTCGTGCTTAATTAAAACTATGTGTTTAAATTTAACACTGTTTACCGTTAATACCTGTGCACAACGGGCAACAATCCGCCAGTAATTCTTTATTTTTGCCCTTTGTTTTAGCGCTATAAATGTCTTTGTTCATAAATTTCTTTGTCTATGGTTTTGCATATACGTAGCGTGGACTTAAATTTTGACTTCTACGCCATATGCATCTAATTACAAACACACCTATAGAACGAACACAACAAACTTGGAATATATAGTTTATGTATGGAAAATCATACACGAGGCGCTGCACGGGAGAGCAGTGTGCATACATATGGCAGTCAACTTCCTAAGAAATTTATAATAATAATAATAATAGTAAAAACAGAAAACGAAACAGTTATTTACATAATGTATTTATTTAAGCATGGAAGTGCAATAGACTTAAGTTATTTCTCTCTCTCTCTCTCTTTGAAGGCAACAACCTTTAGGGTGCCAAGACGTAGAAAAGGACTTGTGGCACTCGTGACTATAGAGTGGTGTGTGTTTGGCACATCGGGTTCCTTCGTTGTTAGCCCCAGCTTTCTAGACCGGATGCAGTTATTCCCGGTAGAAAATACAAGAAAATATACCTTTCTATTACTATTAAAGTAAATAATTACACTCATTCCCTCAACGTGATACTTGTTTGTTTAACTGTATACAGACAGCTGATCCATGGGAGAATCGTTGATAATAATAAATAAAATAAACTCGACAAATATTCTTGTAATTTGCTGGGCACGCCAGTGTGCCTGTTATCCGGTTGTGGCACACTGGAATATAGGGTATGGCTTTCTAATTTTTCCCCAACTATTTTAACTGCTTCAATTGAAATTAATCTATAATAATAAGAGTGAATTTAGTCTTCTTACCCTTCGATTTAGAAATAAGGTCCGCTAGAATTGTATATTTAAAAAATAATAATACTCAGAATTTTATAGAGTAGTTTGTTTTATTCGAAATGACATACTTCCTGCAACTGTTTGGGTTGGAATTATTTGAGATCAAATCTTTCACGATCAATCAAATCAATTGAAGTTTTACGACCCATGGTTATACCGACTAGGCTAAAGGACACGGTGATGATGAGAAATGAATGAAATGGTGGAATGAAGAAAGTGGGAGAAAACGGGAGAACCCCGAGAAAACCCATGCACATGGTGTTTGTCCACCACAAAATTCACTTGGTGCGAGCTGGGGTCGAACCAAGGATCCCATGCACCAAAGGTGAACGCTTTATCACTGAGCCACCGCGGCCCCTCTGAAATTATTTATAGGAGAGAGTGACTACTTTATGAAAACTTGATATCGAACACATTTGTTTAAAAATACCAGCTTTTTGTGAAATATTGCTTAATATTCAGGAAAACCTAAGTCAATAAAATAATAATAATAATAATAATAATAATAATAATAATAATAATAATAATAATAATAATAATAATAATAATAATAATAATAATAATAATCTTAAATTAAAAACTCTCTGGACCTAGTGCACTGGCACAATTCCACGAATTAAAAAGAGTTTGTTTACTTCTCATGTAAGTGTAGAAGTACTTAATCCCTGTTGCTTTCAATATACGAAGAAAGTGTCCAACTGTCAAGTGATATGCTACATAAAATGCCCTATGCAACATAATGTAATATAGAGTCATCATTTCAGGTTGTCTAAAGAACACTTTCGTTTTAGCAAGAAAGGAAGAAAATAGAAAATACTCAGTTTTAACCTAGTAGAAAGTTTGCAGATTTAAGAGAAAATGTACAGAGTTGTTGGATATTAAATGTAGTTCGGATTAATGGAGTAAGACACCGTAGTTCATTGTATGAAATATACTGGGAGTGACCAAGCCATTGCCTATGGAAATATCGAAAGAGATACGTTAATTGTGTTAGTTGCCAACTGTTGTAGAAATGAAACATTTAAGGAAATCTCTAAAACTCTAAAATCACAGATCCAAATTGACTAACTGCTAAGTAAAACTGCTAAATCTGACTAAAGCAAAAAAAAAAAAAGTCTTAATGACCTGTGTTACAGTTTCAGACACATCATTCTCATATCAAAACTACGATAGAAGTAAATTATGAATACAGGTGAATTTGCAGTTCTGGAATACCAACAAATGATTTTGCTAGATGTAAATTTTGGGAAAACATTTTTATAAGGTTTTAGATTTATTTATTGGTTTGTTTGTTTATTAGCTTCTCCATGCCGTAAACGTCACCAACACCTAGTGGCCCACTTGCTGGTAAATGGCGATCGTCAATATAGCGACGCGTCGAAGGATTGCCGCTAGTGTGCCACTAGTGGCAGGGATTCGTCGAGTCGAAGCAGATATCTAGAATCGGGGATATTGAAGTTACCACCACGTAACAGCGAGGACTTCATTTTGATCCCCGCTCCTTTGATTTGTCACGGAGAATCGCAAAGGGACCAACAAGAACTATCGCCAGTCATGTGCATGCGGTTATTATTATATATTACTTTTCCCTGACGAACTGTTATTATAAGGACAATTCTTGAGCTCCGGGGGTCAAGAGTAACTCCTGCCTTTACATCATGAAGTGAAAAATCTTGAGATGGGTGTGTATAATTGTATGAATTTAGTTGGCAACTGTCGCCGATCACTAGCAAGTGAATATGGGAGAACTATGAAAAAAGTAAATAGACGCTTGCCATTTTGTTATAAAATTACATGACGAGTGCATTTGATCTGATTCCAAACAGTTATCGTCAAATATACACGGTTAATGGAGCACTCTGATTAGAAATATTAAAAATACTTCAACGATTTATCACTCTACAAGCTGTGTCTTCATAATCGCCTCCGTGGCGAATTCGGAAGAACACGCAACTAATAACCCTTAAGGTTGGTGGTTCACGCCCAGCTCTGGGCGCTTTATTTTTACTTTTTTTAAAAATGTTTGTAGACTCACCTTAATGCAAAGGCGATTTAACGTATTTTAGGGGAACAATTTTGTGGTTCGTTGGCGTTCCGTCGCTTCTCTGCCAGTGGTGGTATAATTTTCAAAGCGGAAGTGGGACCAATTTTTGGCTGCGGGACCACCAATTTTTGGGACATGTCGCTAGTTGCCTATCGGTAGTCCACCGACGCTTACGGCATGGGGTTGTCCCCTTACAAGTGAGGCAGATTGTAATCGACCAAGAGTGTTTGGGAAAAATGGGAAACATCTTCCGACTTCGACTTTTGAATAATCCGTTTAGGATCAAGTCGAATCAAGGCTGAGTCACGGGAAGGTAGAACAAGTGAGGCAATCTTTCCAAGCACTACGCTGAAGAGCCTCTGTCTCATTCAAGACTTAGACTCTTCAGGAAAAATAACAAGTTTTTTACTTGTAATTTATTCTTTGTGTCAAAGTATTTTGCAATAAACCATCGTTTTGTAAGATATTTTTACGATTGTATACTATTAATTTCGAAAATTGTACACATAATATAATATTCCCATCATGGATTTGAAAAAATCAAAGTTCAAAGAAAGAAAGATCTTCGATCCACATGTCTCTTTCATTATTGACCCTTAATTTATTTTAGTCCTAGGCAAAGCGAATCGACGGGATGGCTCTAAGTGAAAACATTCATTTAGATGGTTAAGTAATCTGGAAATTCCTGCTGTTATTTCACGAAACACAACAAATCTTGAGAAACAAAAACAATTTTGCTTACCAGGGGAAGGGAGTAAATCATCTGCTTACGTTTGCTTAACTAGGAAGAAGGCAAGGGCGCCGATCCTAGGGGGCCGGGCCCCCCAAAGCTCATGTAGGCCCCCTTTGTATTTATGAATATACAATATTTGGCATAATTTGAATGCAATTTGCCTTAAAATCCTAATATATATCGTCTGCATTTGAATGCCCTCCCCCCAAAAAAAATTACAGAGAAATCGGCGCCCTTGGAAGAAGGTCTAGTGAAAGGAATAAAAATGTGATAACGTAATGCTTGAACAACTCTATCTAATGGAGAAAAATAAATTAGTATTCAACACTTCTTTCAATTTTAAGCATTTCAAAGATTCTCGTAATTTAGTAGCGTCCCGGATTTGCATTTTTGAAGTACGGGTACTCTATCTATACCTTAACGTTTCAGACCACGCACTTAAGCCGCTTTGCCACAAGAGGCACATAGGAGTTTTTCTTTCGATTTCCTTAGGAATATTGAGAATGGCATGACTTTTAAAACTATGTTAAAAAAAAGAATACATATCGACACAATAAGATGATTATTTAATACCTAGGAAATATATTGAATTGTTTTTAATTTGTTCTCACGCTACCAAAACAGTATTTATTTATTTTTTTTTATTCCAGCCTTTTAATATAAGCATTTCACACTATTGTTTGTTCTAGGACAATACAATTCTAGTTCATGTATATGCTAGCTTTGGAAATACAGTAGAATTTCGCTTATCCGACATAAACAGGCAGGCAGAACGCTGGATAATATGGATGTGTTAAGAAAAGACCTGTTAAAAGTAAAACTTATGATATAATTTTACATATTACACATCTAATAATAATGTTTTATAACAAATAACTGCACTGCACTGAATCAAGGACGTATCCAGCGTGAGGGCCTGAGGGCTGTCCCCCTCCGAAACTCAAGCACTTTTTAATAAACATGCTTTTACCCTTTTGAGATTCTTTTATATCAGTTTACTAATAGTCAGTGTCCAAACTTTGGGCAATGTGCTGTTGTCGTGTTATAATTCTAAGAACATACCATAATGCCATTATACCATTTGGAATTAAAGAACAGGAATTAAATAGGATTAACATTTTGTTTCTGTTCTGTTTTTAACTTTAATATATTAGAACGATACACTCAATGTCTTCTTGCTATTTTTGTTATGTGATATACGTAGCAGACAGTTTTCTTTAGTTACATTTCTCTCGAAAATATGTTTCATTTTGTTTGTGCTATAATGCAGTTTCCAAAGTAAACCAGTTTATAAATGAAAAGTAGGAAAAAGTTTAAGAGAAATACAGAACTGTTGCATTATTATTATTATTATTATTATTATTATTATTATTATTATTATTATTATTATTATTATTATTATTATTATTATTATTGATATTGATATTTTTAAAACATTAGAATTACGTGCTTACGAGGATTCGTGTTGGGCCCCCTCCGAATAGAAAACCTGGATACGTGTCTGCACTGAATGATAGATGTATGAGTCAACGTGTAGACGGGCGCGCTAGGCGATATACTCCAGAGCATGAAAAATAGATTAAGACCACAACTTGCAGTTCTTCTTGCCGATTGGTGCTTTCTGCAATGATATATCGGATCATACGGTATGTGTAACAAAGGATGGTCGGATAAGCGAGACCATGGTGTATTGGTGTTTCACGCACCTAAGCCTGTAAAATGTTTGTATAAACGATTATCTTTCACTCCCTAGCTAAATTTGTGGGTATGATCACACACCTTGCCTCATAAAGTATAGTCTTATAAAGAAAAAAATATTTTTTTAGCTAAAAGCTAAAGGGAAGTCAACTTCAGTAATTTACTTTAGATTTTTTTTTTAATAATGGCAAACTAGTCCATTTCATCACGATAAATCACGTTTGATACTAAGATGTCTTTTTCTGTCCATATATATCCTTTACATTTTGTTGGAGACAAAATTGTTATTTTCCCAAGAAAACAGGGTGAGAGAAGCTATGCAACAACATGAACTGAAAACAATAGCTATTACCAATAATACTGTAATCCTGGATATCAATAAGTTGTCCTTAGTATATTGCTTCGGTTCTTATTAACATGAAAATTATAATGTTTTGTATATATATATATATATATATATATATATATATATATATATATATATATATATATATATATATATATATATATATATATATATTGGGATAGGATGGGATTCGATGTGGTGTCAAAGTAATAAAATAACTACGAGTCCGCCACTCTATCCACCTAACCACAGAGGCTACGTTGTGTTTGTTCTTTTTTCTTAAGAAATAATCTTCATAACCGTGGTGGGTATCGCTTCGAACCTTAACATAAGAGTTTTTCTGTTTAATTCTATATTTTCGTACGACATCTTAGTTACAGAAGCTAATTTATATTTGGCAGGCAATCTACACTGCAACATTTTAGTTCAGTATCCAGTTCCTTGATCCAATTTCTCGACTCCCCTACTGAATTCTCTCCGCAATCGTGCTGTGCTACTGAAAAAATCCCTAGAAATCATCGTTGCCAGTATACACAAAACCGAGCATAATTTTGTTTTTTGTTTATATTTTTATTATTTTATTATATTTTTTGGAAATATCTCCTTAGATGGATTGCTCTCTATTATCTCCACATACTAATAACTCAATTTTACCCATAAACGTAAGGAAAAAGGAATAAATACGGAAAATCGTGAGTTACAGTATACGCGCATTTTTTTTTTTTTTGCGCATGGGAGTACACTACCAAGACTACTAATAAAAGTAATGCCATTTTTATAATTACTACTGCCCCTACTACTACTACAAGCATTCTATAATACTACTACAGGAAATAAAAAAAAAACAACAAAAATTACAATTACTAGTACTATAAAAACTACTGCTACACTGGGCAATTGTTTTTAGAGGACTTGAGTTTTGAGGAGGGAAGAGATTATTAGTTTTTGGGGGGAGTGCGCCATCAGCTTTGGGGGGTGGGCACCCCTGCCTCTAAGCATTTATATTTCAACAATTTTTCTCAGTTTTCGAGGCATAATTAAATCAATCGAAATTCTAGATTACAACAAACAAAGCAAACAACACGTCTGCTGAAACATTCTCTCTCCACTTTAAGTCATAGAGATAAATACTACACAGAGTGCGTGCTGAGGTCGTTTTATTGATGTCGTTTCTCGCAGTATAAAATTATATGAGAGAACCGCAGTACCAGGCAATTTTAACCGATCTATTGTTCGGTTACGTTTACATTTATTTATTATGGACGCCATATAATACGTAACAATATTCTGTTACTACTTTAATGTATGATGAATGATCATATTTTCTATAGTTTTCTATGTGTGTGAATGTGTGATTACATTTTCCAGGATCTGCGAAAAACGAACAACTGCCTAGCTGGCTTTACTCTGTACAATACATGGAGCTGAATATATGGAATACTACTAGAGCGACCTCTCACGGAAAGTCTCTATTGTACACAGTGATGCCACTTTTGAGCTGGTTTTCAGTTTACCGCAGGTCCTGGAAAATGTAATCGCACAAACAGAAAACTATACAAAATATTATCATTAATTCACTTATTATACATCATGCAGCAATGGAACAGCACTACTTATTAAGTGTCGTACATGGTATAAATAAGAAATAAATAAATCCTCCCAGCAGAAAATGGGTAAATTACCTACATAAAGCGATAAACCGACCAGCCCATCCTTTCATATAGCAACTTGCGCGGTACTTCATTCATAGAGTTTCTAAGCAGGGGGTAGGGGGATTCATTCTCGAGATTAAAAAAAAAAATCGCATTGTGTTCCAATGTTATTCTGACGACAGCAAAATTACTTATTCGACATTAGAGTAAACTTCTTCCCCAATTTTTTTATTCCCCCCAATTTTTTTCTCGATGGCACAACTTGCGCAATTCATTCCTCCTGTGGGCAGCCCTTCTCTCTCAAAACGAACCAACCTTTCCTTTCATACGGCTACTTGCGCGGAACTTCATTCATCGAGTATCGAAGCAGGGGGTACGGGGGATCACCCCGGAAAATTTTTGAAAATTAGCTTCTCAAAATCGTGTTTTAATGCTATTCCGACAGTAGGGATGCGCTCGAGTCGAGACATGTCTCGAATCTCGACTCGACTCGACTCGAATTCGAGTCGAGATTCGAGTCGAGACACACTTTGTAAAATTCGAGACGAGTCGAGACAAACGTATTTCTCGACTCGAATTTTCGAGTCGAGACACGAGTCGAGTCGAGACGGCTCTTAAAAATCTCGACTCGACTCGAATGTCTCGAAAATCTTTCTATAATTTTTAATATTATTTTGAAGAAAGTATTCACTCAGAAACAGCCTTGAAACCAATTCCAGCTTTTATTCCTTTAGAAAGGTACAGAACGCATAAAATTAATAGTTAATCTTTAAAGATCAAGATTTAATTTTCAGCTCAATTCAGTTAATTAGAACTAATAGTTAATGTCATTGTATTTGGTTGTACTGCAAATATAATGATAATAATAATAATAATTGATTATCTAGTTTGTATAAAACTATTATCCGTAGTCTAAATCTAGTTTGTATAAAACTATTGCGATAGAGTGAAGTTCATAAATTCTCTGAATGAGCAGTTGGTAGTCTATAGTAATTTAGCATAGTTATAATTATTGTGTTTTCGTTCCCATGAACGCAATAGGGTTACGTAACTTCTGGATTATTCACTTGCCCAACTATTCTGAGGCTTTAATGTGTTGCAGCATATCACGAGCTACGGATAATATATAATGTAACATTTGTTGTACATCACATATTATGATACGAGACTATTTTACATAGTATATCTTATCTAATATAAATAAAATAAAGAGTTTGTTTGTGTGTTTGTCTGTCTGTCTGTGCGACCTGGGGACCAGACGAGTGGACTGAGAGTTCCCAAAATTTGGTCACGGGTACCTTAGTCCAGGCCCCAGATCAAGACGAAGCATTTTTTTTAAATTTCGAACCAGGGGGGTCTCGGGGGGGACGTTTACTGGGACCGACCTGGGGACCAGACAAGTTGACCGAGAGTTACCAAATTTTGGTCACGGATACCTTGTCCAGGTCCCAGTCTAAGGCGAAGCGTTTTTGTCAAAATTGGAACCAGGGGGTCTCAGGGGGGCGTTTAGCGAGACATGTAGTAAAAGTAATCCAAATTGATCGACATTAGTGTCAAATCCATAGTTTTCACGGTCGCTGAGATCAATGGTGACACTTCCATCAGCGATGACTTGCAAATTCAGCTACTACTGTATGCGGGCCGGGTGTCAGCGGGTGAGGAATACCGAGACATGTATAAATAGCCCATATTGATTGATACTAGTGTCAAATCCATAGTTTTCGCGGTCACTGAAATGAATGGAGATACTTCCACAGGTGTTGACTTCCAAATACAGCCCCCATGCGAAGAATGGGTATATTAAGCTAGTATTACAATAAATGGACTGCTTGGATGCCAAGAACTAGTACAGATAAGTACCATCCACTTCTATGAATAGGTATTTTTAAAAGGATTTTTGTAAACACTAAGTTATAAAACAATGAACTACATACAGTAGTTATGGTTTTGGTTCCCAACATAAAAGAAATATGGATTGTTCATGAGATATTGAACTTCAACTTTCACTCCTGGAAAATTTCAATTTTGGAGTTAGGCCACTTGGCATCGAAGCAGTTCACTGTAAGATAAATACATTCCGCACATTAGTAGCATAGTTGTTCAGGAGCCTTCGATTTCCATCCTCTCAAATGAAAGCTGAATGATTGCTTGATACATGCTGACTATATAGGAGAAATAGTGTATTAAGTTTTCGAGCTTTGGTGCGTATCCGTATTTACACTCTGATATAACTTTAAGTTCACACTCAAATCGAGCTAATTGTTTAATGCATTTCGAAAGCTTTTGTTTTTATGCAGCTCATTAAGGAAAATCTATTTCATAATTGTAACATTTATGTACTAAGAAACTATGAACGTAAAGTGGACTCGACCTAGCCCCGTGGCCGCTGTGACTAAGTGGCACAGCTCTCACCCTTGGTGTGTGAGGACTCTGATTCTGTGTGTGTGTGTGAACTCCGCGGCTAGTGTATGCGTACAGAGTCGGAAGCGGTATGTATTGTTTATACTACTTACAACGTTACCCCCCACATAAAATATAAATTCACCCTTTCTCCCTTCTCTTTTTCTAATACAATGAACCGACTCTTTTGCTGAAGAACGATGCTAAAAGAAAATTGAAACATCTGTGTCTAAACTTTCTTTGAAGCGCAGTCTTTTGTATTTGTAAGGTTTTGCGAGTGTTTTCGAGATACCCAAATTTTTACCATGGACTCCTGCTGCGAACTGACCGTGAGTAAACACCCGATCTCGCTGTGCTCAATTTCTCTCGCACACGTGAAATGGGTTTGTTGTTTCCAAAACAAATAGGAAGTTACCTTGTGCTTTTGCATTTCTGCACGCACACAGGTACCATTGTTGTTTTAATGATCAGAAGAAATATCAAAACCATCCGATATATATGATACAAAACAGCTAACAGAGGGAGGCAAAGATAAAAGTAGGCCTATACCAAGTTTTCCGCGTGGTACCATTATGGAGAATAAATATTTGATAAAGTCACGTAGATGCGTTTAAACCTATTCCATCTGTCCTTATAATTTTTCTGGTCTCATCAATTTCTCAGGAGAATACGTACAACATATGTCCCAATTCCATATATACTCTTTCTAAACTAATGAGTAAACTCATTAAGAACACCAACTGATATCAATAAACAGGAAAGAAAACAATACTTTATACTTCTATCATTTGGTACACATCTCTATGAAGCACAACTTGTTTCTTTTTGAAATAGCTCCTTCGTGTCACAGCTGTGGTTAGTTTTGTTTTGTGTTACGATGAAAGAGAGAAATGCAACATTTGCTTCGAGGTGAAGTTATATATATTATTAAGATGAGCGTGATAAGCGAGGTTTAACAAAGAGTGCCTTTCGGATGCACAATTTAACGGGTAGTTGCAGCCCGTGTTGAGAATCGAACCAAAGCTATGTAAGACATGTTAATATTGAGCTCTTTTGTGGTAAAAGTGAACTTCAGAAACACACAAAAGACTTGAAACATCAAGCTAATGTAAAGCAATTAAAAAATAGCCTACCTATCGCTGCATCTTTTCTGTGGCTAGAAACATGCAGTGTGTAGCAACAAGAATCGTGTTAAGGACATTAACATTAAGGACATTAACATAACATTCCCTTCCACACCATAAAAGACAATATAATGTTTGTTAAAAGAAAGTGCACATAATATTTTTAAATTTTGTTTGTGATCCTATCATGCATAATTATAAATAATGCCTTTCATACTACGAGAATGAGTTCAACTATACGTCATGGCCCCTCTAAAGCGGGGCCGCGGTGGCTCAGTGGTAGATCGTTCACCTCTGGTGCTTGGGGACCCTGGTTCGATCCCAGCTCGTACCAAGTGAACTTTGTGGTGGACAAACACCGTGTGCGTGGGTTTCCTCGGGGTTCTTCCGTTCCTCCCACTTTCTTCATTCCACGATTTCACTAATTTCTCATCACCCCCCTGTCCTTTAGCCTAACCGGCATAACCGTGGGACGTAAAACTCAAAGATTTCACTTCATTTTTTCCCTCGAAAGCGATATCTTTCAAAATTATTTATTGTTAGATATTGTAAATTTACGGTATCTATTTTAGTGGACGGGAAATTTTGCATCTAATCGGATAATTTCATGGCTTCTAACAGGAATTCGCAGTTACGAAATTTGCATCACTGTCTTTTGAAAGGATGCCTAGAAAAAATACTACTAGAAAATAACTGAAAACAAAAAATGGATTTGATAGCCAAATTCACGTCATCTTGGTGCGTCATCATTTTTCTTTAAATATTTGTATTTAGTATCAGATTAGAGTTTAGTGTCCCTTTCAGCATCAAGGCTATATGAGACGTGAACTTACAAATTAACGTGGGTTCAGAACCACAGGAGTTCCCATCGGAAAGCGAACCTAGGTCTTCCGCACCAAAGACGCGTACGCTAATCATATGAACAAGGGTGTTCGATATTTAGTAATGTGTACATAAAGTTGTGAAATTGCGCTTGTATAATGGAATGCAATTCCTTCTACTGACATAAACCTTCACAATACTTAGCTGGACAAAGTATCTTTAAAAAGAAAATGTCACTCTTTATGTTTCAGTTCCTGGTTCGACTGAAGGATGGAACAAATTGCAATGAGCGTTTTTGGATCCTACTTTGTGTAGTTGATTCATCATAAACTTGGTATTTGATACGGATATGAACTATTACACTTATTTGGTGTTTATTTCTAAATAATAAGTCCTAATACAATTTCATAAAGTTGTAATTCTTCTTTAGTTTGTATCACTTTACACAATGACAAATCCAAAAGGTGTGTTGTATCGGTGCAGTGCCAGTTTTTCACGTTTTTCAAAATGTTCCAAAACCCA
The DNA here is from genome assembly GCF_964235325.1 of Thermobia domestica. Taxonomy (NCBI): domain Eukaryota; kingdom Metazoa; phylum Arthropoda; class Insecta; order Zygentoma; family Lepismatidae; genus Thermobia; species Thermobia domestica. The sequence goes on from NC_137462.1 coordinate 173,576,869, forward strand.
AAGAATAATCTTTAATTTCTGATATTTTAGTCGTCACAAATTACAATTTTATAATGTAGTCAATGTTTATAATTACTGGGCAGTTGGGCGTTTAAACTAATGACATCATAATAAAGTCAAAACCCTAATTTTGAGTTGAATTGATTCTGATTTTAACGTCCCGTTCAGCAGCGAGGCTATGTGAGACGTGGACCTACTGATTAACGTGGAATCCGAACCTCATGAACTCCCACCGGGAATCAAGCCCAGGTTTCCCACGCCAAAGGCAAGTATGCTAACCGTTAGCCACGAAGGAGCTCCACCATAATTTTAGTGGGCGATGAGAAATATCTCGCCAATGCTTTTACAATAAATAAAATTTTATAAGTATTAAAGAATAGTGGTAAGAGATTTTATAATAGCTCTTTTATTTATGAGATATGAGTATTTTGAAGAAAAAAAAACAACAACTAAAGAATAGGTTGGCGGAACCACAAAAGACTCGTAAAATAAACTTTCTTATAAATACATACGCACCTTACTCACCTTTTATAATTGCTATGCTTACGTTCTCCATAAAAACAGAAATTCTCTTTTAGTGATACTTTACACAAGATCATGAAGTGGGTTCAAATTTAATTAAAGGCAAAATACAATACAATAATCCACAAATATTGCCTCAAGTGAGTTTAAAGATTTCTAAACACTAGTGCAAAACCGGGCTCTGCCGTTGCGATCGATTTACAGGTCTTGAGACGAAAGTAAGAAGGGTCTTACGCACACAGTAAGTAAAAACAATTAATATGCCGGTAACTTTCCCCCAAATGGGTGTATCTTAAAACTAACCTCACCATTATTTTTCTAATTAAATTCTAGCCCGAAATTATGTATCATATTACCCTATTCCCATTTTGAAAACTTGACCTTAATTCAAAATGGCGGATTTCAAGATGGCTGCCATCAAGGCCATATCTACCATACGACTTCCCCCCAGGACTTATATGTATCCACATGGTTTTTCTTCACTTTTCTTCATTAACGCTCCGTTTACAGAGGGTAGTAAGGGACTTCTGTGGTAATCTCTAATAACCACATCACAACTCTTAAAAGTTATTTAAAAAATAGAAAACATGCACCATGGCAAAAATTTGTCATCACAAGTAATGATGCATACATGCCTTCTATCAGCAAAAAAAGTTTCATTGAAATTGGAGCCGGACATTTGAGTGATGTCCCTTGTGGGATGTGATTGAACGTGACGTCAGAACACATCGCCCCCCTTCCCGGAATTTACGGGAATTAGTTGACCTGAGTGAGCACATGTGGTGCCAGCTCTCTCCAGCGACCTATCAAGGATCATTGCTTGTATGCCAAGACGTGTCGCCGTTTTTATCCATGCCAAAAGTCGACATACTGACAATTAGGTAGGTAGTCATGATGGTCTGGCTGATGTGTGTGTATATTTTAACTCGTACATTTTGTCTCGACTCGAATTTCGAGACGCCTCGACTCGAATTCGAGTCGAGTCGAGACAGAGACTGTCGAGTCGAGACACGAGTCGAGACAGAAACATATTTTCGAGTCGAGACACGAGTCGAGACAAATTTTGTCCGAGACGAGTCGAGACAGGCTTAAATCTCGACTCGACTCGACTCGAATGCATCCCTATCCGACAGTAAAATTGCTAGTTCGAGAGTAGAGTAAAATCCCCCCAAAATTTTTCTCAATGGCGCAGCTTGCGCCATACATCCCCCCAGAAGTTCTGAGAAAGAAATCACATAGATGACTAGTCATAGCCACAATCTATGTCCGCCCCTAGGCACATGCTTTACATGTACCAAATTTCACAGAAGTAAATCCCCACGCTGAGCGGGTTTGCATATCCAGGCTCCTAACTATGAAAATATTTACGATCACTCCAACCCCAATCATTTCACAGATTCAACCTGTTGTATATAAGTTATTAGGACATAAAATTGAATGTAATTTATACGAAAAACCCTTTTATGCATTGCAAGATCTGTAACGTCCAAATATTCACCACAAACTTATAGTTGTATCGACATAAACAAAACAAAAAAGTGTGGAGCAGGAAACCACTTTACAACACAAAAGTCAAAAGAGATCATTGAAGGCATACGAACTGGTCGAGCGGTTTGGGTGACTAGTCTGTCAATCAGAAGTTTATGTGTTCAAACCCTGTAGAAAATATTCGTTTTGTTTTTTTCTTAAAAGTGTGTTCCTATTTTCATCAGAGGACTGAGAACATTTCTTTGAATAAATCTTTGGAAACTACTTTTCTCTCAAATTCGATTAGAAGCGAACATTATATGAATTGCAAATCTAACATCCACAGCTGAGAACAAAATATTAAGTATGTTCAATATGTCATTATTATCCTTTGATTTGTAGTGAAAAACTAATTATAAGCATTGACAATTTCAGAAGATTCTCCCCCGGTAATGGTCAAGATATGAATGAGAAAAAACTGATAAAACATTATTAGTCTACTTTGAGCATGATCGAAGATAACTTATGGCCACGAAGGGGAAATTTATGTCGACAGGATCTCAAATTCTCCGACAGGTCATGCCCTGAAATCTTCACTGTTTGAAAGGTATCCTTAACAAATAGAATATTATATTTATTTCTCCTTCTACGTTTTGAAATGGAAAAATCATAATTTTAAATAGAATTATAATACGATAAGCATAAAGATTTATACAACTAATGAAGTAAATATCCTTGTGTAAGTTATCGATTTCTATTCGGATTAAAACTCGAATATTCGTTTGCATCACACTTTAAAGTAAATCCTCTCTATATATAGTTCCTACTGGAAAGCATGTTTAACTCCAATTACTTAATCAATATTTTTAATAATATATTTTTATTGTAATACTCTTACTATTCAATGTTGTATGCACTTAATTTCCCAAAGCAAAACCTCACAAATGTATAATTGACTAGTAAATATTATCAAATAAATTATCATTTAGTTTACGTAAACATTGCATCGCCTGATTTGAAACTTCGTATTTTAAATAATAATAATAATAATAATAATAATAATAATAATAATAATAATAATAAAATCATAGCCATATCTTTATCAGAATTTCAGGCTTAGTCAATAAATGAATTCAACATAGTCTCTATTCGAAGCTCTATTTAATCGAATCAGATAGAAATACGAAGAGGAACTTCGAGAACAGGTAAAAGAAAAATGTTACTTTGGTGGGTTTGGAAGTAACTTTTAAGTTTTTTTTTTTTTTTTTTTTTTTTTTTTTTTTTTTTTTTTTTTTTTTTTTTTTTTTTTTTTTTTTTTTTTTTTTTTTTCAAATTACAGACAAATGCCTTGGACACTTTTTTCTTTTCTTTAAGTTAACTGATTCACCGAACGTATCTGACATATGAGTAACTTGTCTCTATTTTCTACTCGGTTATACACGTTTTACAATCTTTTCCATTAACGACAAGAACACGAACACAAAAACATCCACATAGGTATGACAGTTAAAATTTCTAACCTTCCCCACGGGGAATCAAACCCGGGACCACAAACACCTGAGGCACACGTGCTCGCCACTAGACCAGCGGGAGGAACAAATAAAATGTATTTTGTAGTGTCTGAAGTTTATAGCTATTTCACCCTGTTGTAGTATGTTTATTGATTTTTTAATGTTTACCGTATTCGTTACTTTGAGGAATGATATATATTATTGATATAGGTTTTATTACATATTCGGCCATAAATATTATATAAATTATCAGAATTATTCATGATCTTCCATGGAAATTCACTGGTGCATGCACAGTAGACAGACAGTGTAATTGGAAGATGAGTTCAACAGAGATTATAGGGCTATATTCCGCCGATTATATTTTATTTAATAACTATTTAGAAGAGATAACGAAAACGAGTCTACATAATGAAGATGGAATTTCCGTAGAAGATAGAATGGTGAGGTGTATACGGTTTGGGGTTGATATGGTTGTTGTTGTAGAATCTAAAAAAAATTAATAAGATGTAGAAAACTTGAGAAAGGCTTGTGAAGAATATGGGATGAAAATAAATGTTAGAAAGACAAAATCCATGGTGATTGAAACGAAGCGATCGGTGTGAAATATAGAAGTAGGAGCGGGAAAAAACAACAAGTGATTAGTTTTCGATATCTGAGTACTATTACTAGTGATGATATGACATGCGAACGTGAAATAAAAGCAAGGATAGAAATGGCGAAAAGAGCCTTTAGGATGGAGGAAATAGTATTTTGAGGGGACCACGAATAGAGTTGTAAAGAAAAAGACTCATAAAATGCTTCGTTTACTGTATTTTACTGTATTTATAGGACATAAACATGGACGAAACTGTAGAAACTCTTAAGAAGGAACTGTATCATGAGGGATGTGCTAGAGGGTATGGTGGCAGGGAAGAGAGGGAGAGGACGAATTAGACTATATAGAAACAGAATTAGGCTATTGGCGATATCAAAATAGAAAAATCGTATGTGAAGATGGAGAGGTTAACAGAAGATCGTGGAGCATGGCAGCTTCTCAGCTGCGGTAAGTGACCCGCTGGTAATGGCGGAATACTTCTGATATAATGATACTGATGATGCACAGTAGGAACAGAAATATCCACTTTACTGTCATTGCTAATACGAATCACAATGCAAATTTCTACAGGTTGTCAAAATACCTCGCTCTAAAAGCTGTAGAAAACTATCTGTTACTATGCGAGGGAAAATCATAGGTCGAGCAACAATTAGACAAATTGCCATTCAGATAGCTAGGGGTATGAGCTGTGACGAGAAAACAGTGAAGAAATTGATTTAGCGGTATGAAGAAGGTAGTGAATATTTCACATCTTGGCCAAGAAGTAGGAGACCAATAATAATAATAATAATAATAATAATAATAATAATAATAATAATAATAATAATAATAATCATCATCATCATCATCATCATCCCAGGAATTTATATTTATTTCCAGCAAAACTTTTGCATACCCTCCTAGTGCAATATGATGTTTTTGTAAAACGGCAATTATAAAATTGTCAAGCTGAATTTGAAAGTCATAATAAGTAATTCTTTATTTCTTTATTGCACAATTCTTTTATGCCAGTAGCTTTCGCCACCTTACTCGCTCTTCATGCTTACTCAGGAGGAAGCTGCGGGTCCCTAGGTTGGGAACTACTGCTTTCCACCAAGGAATTCAGACAGCCTGTTAGAAATTTGCGTTCTGACCAACATCAGAAAATTGTGTTCTTCTGTTTCTACTGCGCATGCACCAGTGAATTTCCATGGAAGATCATGAATAATTCTGATAATTTATATAATATTTATGGCCGAATATGTAATAAAACCTATATCAATAATATATATCATTCCTCAAAGTAACGAATACGGTAAACATTAAAAAATCAATAGACATACTACAATAGGGTGAAATAGCTATAAACTTCAGACACTACAAAATACATTTTATTTGCTCTTCCCGCTGGTCTAGTGGCGAGCACGTGTGCCTCAGGTGTATGGGTTCCCGGGTTCGATTCCCCGTGGGGAGGTTAGAAATTTTAACTGGCATACCTATGTGGATGATTTTGTGTTCGTGTTCTTGTCGTTAATGGAAAAGATTGTAAAACGTGTATAACCGAGTAGAAAATAGAGACAAGTTACTCATATGTCAGATACGTTCGGTGAATCAGTTAACTTAAAGAAAAGAAAAAAGTGTCCAAGGCATTTGTCTGTAATTTGCAAAAAAAAAAAAAAAAAAAAAACTCTTAAAAGTTACTTCCAAACCCACCAAAGTAACATTTCTTTTACCTGTTCTCGAAGTTCCTCTTCGTATTTCTATCTGATTCGATTAAATAGAGCTTCGAATAGAGACTATGTTGAATTCATTTATTGACTAAGCCTGAAATTCTGATAAAGATATGGCTATGATTTTATTATTATTATTATTATTATTATTATTATTATTATTATTATTATTATTATTATTATTATTATTATTATTATTATTATTATTATTATTATTTAAAATACGAAGTTTCAAATCAGGCGATGCAATGTTTACGTAAACTAAATGATAATTTATTTGATAATATTTACTAGTCAATTATACATTTGTGAGGTTTTGCTTTGGGAAATTAAGTGCATACAACATTGAATAGTAAGAGTATTACAATAAAAATATATTATTAAAAATATTGATTAAGTAATTGGAGTTAAACATGCTTTCCAGTAGGAACTATATATAGAGAGGATTTACTTTAAAGTGTGATGCAAACGAATATTCGAGTTTTAATCCGAATAGAAATCGATAACTTACACAAGGATATTTACTTCATTAGTTGTATAAATCTTTATGCTTATCGTATTATAATTCTATTTAAAATTATGATTTTTCCATTTCAAAACGTAGAAGGAGAAATAAATATAATATTCTATTTGTTAAGGATACCTTTCAAACAGTGAAGATTTCAGGGCATGACCTGTCGGAGAATTTGAGATCCTGTCGACATAAATTTCCCCTTCGTGGCCATAAGTTATCTTCGATCATGCTCAAAGTAGACTAATAATGTTTTATCAGTTTTTTCTCATTCATATCTTGACCATTACCGGGGGAGAATCTTCTGAAATTGTCAATGCTTATAATTAGTTTTTCACTACAAATCAAAGGATAATAATGACATATTGAACATACTTAATATTTTGTTCTCAGCTGTGGATGTTAGATTTGCAATTCATATAATGTTCGCTTCTAATCGAATTTGAGAGAAAAGTAGTTTCCAAAGATTTATTCAAAGAAATGTTCTCAGTCCTCTGATGAAAATAGGAACACACTTTTAAGAAAAAAACAAAACGAATATTTTCTACAGGGTTTGAACACATAAACTTCTGATTGACAGACTAGTCACCCAAACCGCTTTTTTTTTTTTTTTTTTTTTTTTTTTTTTTTTTTTTTTTTTTTTAAACATCTTTATTTCCCAAGGTCACTTACATACCTGAAAGAAATTGGTCGTTTAGACATAAGGCATAGACGGTAAATACAAGTAGAAAGTTGGAATATATACAGTGCTATAAGAACAATACAAATCACATCATCATATTACATTTTTTTTTTTTTTTTGTGCTTATCAAGGTAGACAAGAACTTGTAAAATATTGACAGTATTATAAGAAATTTAGAGGTACTACAAATATGATCTTACAGATATTACACTAGTCGTATCATGTTAAAATGAGGTAGTCAAAAAGTTTGCGAAATTCTTGTGGAAAGGTACCATACCAAAAGTTTTCCATCTGGTGCGTTTTAAGAATTCATGATAATCCGTGACACTTATGTGACTGCGACTGGAATCAATATAGTATAAGGTGTGTCCTATTAGCCAAGTAACAGCATTATTGCGGGTTGAAGGGTACCAATGGTAATCGGGTAAGGTAATAATATCAGGTGTAAAATGGTGGGGAGATGTCCGACATACGATAGCAAGGAGAGCACATAGTTTTAACCACACAGACATTACTAGCTGGCAAGAGGTGTATCTGTGGATAATGGTGTCGGGGTGTCCACAATGGGAACACGCATTATGTGGTAGGCGATGAATGTCGAACAAACGTTGATTAGTAGCATGAATATCATGCACAACACTATACCATAAACTACGTACACAAGTCGGAAGAAACTTTCTATGAATATTAAACCATATGCGATTCCAGTTACAACTATTATTGTTCTGCTGTACTCGTATCGTAGTTGGAGTAAAGGTCATTTTTAAAAAATACAGATAAAAATCACGAGAACAGATTTCTCTTATCTCATCATGTTTAGACAGATAACTCCAGGCTAGGACGAATTTATATACATATAAGGGTGCGTGTTGAAGGAAAGGAACATTGGGTGGATTTGGAGCAGGTAAGGTGGGCGTCCAACATTGTAGCCATTGTTGTGTATGACTATGGTCCAAATGATACAATTTATAGCTACGTAATAAAAATAATATTTTACACTTGAGTCGTACATTGATTAAAGCAAGGCCACCATTGTCTACTGGTAACACCATTACTACCTGTGGAACTCGGAAGAAAAAGCCGCACCAAATAAACCAGCCAATGATCGATTGCACTTTTTTGGCACAGATGTCCGGAAGAGGCCATACCTGTGCTGTATACCATAATTGAGAACATATATAAGTATTCACATACCAGACTCTCTGGATTAAATTCAGCTGTCGATGACGATTTTGGAGAACAACTGTCCTGATTTTATTGATTATTGGCGTCCAGACTGTCTCAGAGTCTGTATCAAGATTACTCGTAAAATTAACACCTAAAATTTTTAATTTCGTCACAATTTCTGAATGACAGATAGTTAACCCTTTATTGACCGTTGCCCAATTATTAAAAGTTAAACTCTTCGTTTTATTGACGTTAATACTTGCTCCACTAGCATTACAATAACTATTTAAGCACTGGTGCACATAGTTTACCTGAGCAACAGTGGTACAACTGATTGAGACATCATCAGCGAAAGCAAAACAAACAATATTTTGAAAATCATGTAAATGTGAGACTGGAAAACAGGACAAATTTTGCAATAAAGGTTCAAGAACTAAGCCAAATAACAACATTGACAATGGACATCCTTGGCGGATACCTCGCTTGATAGATATGGGTGAGCTAAAGTAACCATTGATGTGAAGCTGGGATTTTGCATTGTGATATAAATTTTTAATATTAGCAATAAAACGTGAATCAAAACCAAATGCTTGTAGTACAGCATAAAGATAGTTATGCTCGACAAAATCAAAAGCATGTTTAAAATCTATAGAAGTGACACAGGCAGGGAGCTGTTGCACTTGAAAATATCCCATGATGTCTCGTAGGCTACACAGGGCATAGTAAATATTACGTTCTTTTGATAGCGCTGCCTGCTTACCACTTAAAAGTTTCTCGATAACTTTTTCCATGTGTACTTTATATACCTTAGACAATAATTTTACATCAGTATTTAACAGCGTAATGGGTCTAAAATTAGAAATATGAGCTTGGGCTCCTTTTTTCGGAACTAAAATAATGATACCATCATTTTGCATAACATTTCCAGATTGAAACATATCATTAAGTACAGCAGTGAAAGTATCTCCTACCACATCCCAATACTGTTTATAGAAGAGAAAAATGAGTCCATCCTTGCCAGGACTGCTACAATGCTTTGTAGTATTTAACACATCATAAATCTCTTGTTTAGTAATCGGGGCTAACAATTGTGCATTGTCAGCCGCTGTTAATTTACAAGATATATTGGAAAAGAAAGTGGGCCATATCTGAGTAGCAACTGGATGCGATTCAAATAGTTGTTCATAATGCTGTGTTAAACTGGACATAATATCAGGTAATGCAGTAACAACTTGGCCATTTTCTAATACAAGATGTTCCATAAAATTAGTTCTCCTTCTATTATGTTGCCGCATGAGGTGGAAAAATGTAACTCGTTCACTAGACAACAATAATTTGGAATCGAATGATTTAGTGATAGTCTGTAAAGAGTCGTTTTCTAATCGAATTAATTTTGCTCTGATTTTATTAATATGCATATACGTCTGCGCAGAGGGAGGCTGTTGCCACAACTCATGTAACACTTTGTAAAGGTAGTCAATGGTATTTTTGCTGTTCTGACGGTATTCAGAATGCATCCATTGGAAAAAAGATTTAATTTTATGCTTAGCATAATGAACCCACCACAAATTTAAACTGCCAAAATATCTCTGTTGTCGACACCAGTAAGCCCATTTCTCTCGAAACAGTTCTTTAATATCATCAGATTTCAGAAGCTGTGGATTAAGTTTCCAGTTAGAGGGACCGAACGTTGGGCTCAAACCAAGGAGAGGGGGAGGAAATTTGAGTAACATACACACAGCACTATGATCACTAAACGGAGCCATAAGAACATTAATGTCACACACACGAGGTACGAGATCGAAGGAGGTATAGATCCTGTCTATGCGTGACTTCACTGATGGAGTGACATGGGTATAAATGATATCAGTTCGTTTGGACCGCCAGGTATCAACTAATCGGAATCCGTGGACCAGTCTTTCTAATGCTAAGCATTTATTAAAATAGCCAGTAGAATCGTCACAAAACAAAATGGAATTGAAATCTCCAGCAAGGATAATACTCGTATGCGGAATCGAAAACAGAGGCACGATATCAGCATTAAAAAAATTTTCACGGTCAGTTTTGTGTAGAAAACCTGACATGCAATACACATTTACATATAGAATGTTATCGCATACAAGGCTGAGCCCATTGCCAGACGGTAAACGAGTAACGTGTTGCACATGGATTCCTTTCTTCACTAATATTGCAGTACCTCTACCACTATATCCAAGATTAACAAAACAATTATACCGATCTATGAAACTTAAATCGGCAATTTTGAGTTCTTGCAAATTGAGTATATCAAAGTCATGTAATCGTATAAAGTTATGTAACAAGCGTTGTTTCGTAGGACTAGTTATACCATTTAAATTTAAAGTACCCACTTTACGAACAGTGACAATAGGGTAAGACATACACAGCGGATAGAAAGTAAATAAAATTATGAGAGCTGCCAAATAAACGAACTGCATGCTGAGACCTGACAAACAGGAAAAAGAAAAAAACAACACTATTCAGGTTGATTCTTTACACTGTCTGTTTGTAGTGAATCGTCAAGGACAGTCGAGAAGCTAGGTTGCGATGATGTAATCGAAGCACCAACAACAGGCTCACGTGAGTCACGTGTCACGACAGCCTTCCCTTTCCCTGTGTTTGTTTTGATTTTCTTGTGTGTTGACAAGGCAATCTTACCTGCTTTTTCACTTATATAAACCGTTCTCACAGTTTTGCTGCTTTCCGCATCAACTGAGTCAGATAAAGGAGGCGGAAGGTCGTGAAGTACCTTAGTAGGCGGTATCTGCGAAGCACTGGTGTTGGAAGCCTCGTCCATTGCCGACACACTTATTAACGAACACTGGTCATTGACATCAGGCACCATGGGCGGATCTCCTATATCTTCGGGGGGCGCACTAGTTATTGAATCCTGTATCCCGGTATCCGTGGGTCGATCCAGGGAAGTAGGCACAGTCAGCACTGGAAACTCATTGAGGTCCTGTATCGATGGAGCACTGTGGGCACTGGGTAATGAGTTAGATAAGGCCGTTGTTAACGTACTGTTACCAGGTTGAAAGCTCTGATCGGTTGAGTAACGAGGAGTTTGAGGAAGAGTTTTTCCAGATAACTGGGACATATTGAGCGTCAGAGGAGCTGTACTCAAATGTTTGACGCGCTGTAGGCGTCGGGGACAAGAACTAAACGTGTGATCGACCTGGTGGCACGCGAAGCAAGTTGGGGGTTGCCCAGAGTATATAACGCTTGTTCGATAACCTTGGATGAGTAATTTCGAAGGAATATGCTTCTTGAGTTCCATATACGCTATACGTACGCCATTAAACACAGGAAAGCGGTACTTCTGGGACCATTGCTCATTTTCTATCTTTTTCACACTTCCGTAATTACTGAGGGCAGAATTGAGAAAACTAACATCTAGTTCAAGGGGGAGATCTGTGATACGTACACGTGTAAGAGTATCTGAAGCATTTTGCACTGAAACAAGGCTCCGCGAGCCATCTTGATGCAAAAAGGGAAGTTCACTAGGTGTATTGACGAGAAATTGTTCAAATTTTTCCGGAGAACTAAATTTCAAGAACACGCAATATTCCTCACTGTTTAATTGAATACCATCAATCTGATCCAAATTCACATGTACCTGTTCATCCAGCCAAATATGGATATCCAAAGCAGTTGGGCGTATATGTCGTGTACTTTTATCGAATGCAAGTTTCACTGTGTTCTGACGTAAACCACGAAACATGATGATCACCAATTCAAACAAAAAACAACAAATACTTTTCAAACAATAACTATATACTCGAAAAGTATCAAAGCTGTTCACTATAGCAAGATAGCACTAATCACAGTCACTTGAAATAACACTTAGCTAGCCGCACTTAACTGGCTATTCGGTAGTCACAACGAGCACGAGCAAACGTCCGCACTCCTTCACGTCTACCGGTGAACTGAACCGCTCGACCAGTTCGTATGCCTTCAATGACCTCTTTTGACTTTTGTGTAATGTGGTTTCCTGCTCCACACTTTTTTTTATTTTGTTTGTTTGTTTATGTCGATACAACTATAAGTTTGTGGTGAATATTTGAACGTTACAGGTCTTGCAATGCATAAAAGGGTTTTTCGTATAAATTACATTCAATTTTATGTCCTAATAACTTATATACAACAGGTTGAATCTGTGAAATGATTGGGGTTGGAGTGATCGTAAATATTTTCATAGTTAGGAGCCTGGATATGCAAACCCGCTTAGCGTGGGGATTTACTTATGTGAAATTTGGTACCTGGGGAACGTGCCTAGTATGTTCTACGTATATTCCCCATGCTGTAAGCGTCAATGAAACACACAATTTCTCCCCCAAAATATGTTAAATCGCCTATATGTGTAATGTGTTTACATTAAGGTGAGTTTAAACACTTTAAACAAATAAAAAAAATGTAGAGCTGCCGTAGGGTAGGCGCGAACTACCAACCTTTGAATTGCTAGCCGCGTGTTCTTCTGACTTGGCCACAGAGGCGATAAAGAGAACATCCCTTAGGGGTAAATTATTGAGTTGTTTTGCAACCGTTTGGGATCAGATAAAATCCACTCGCCATGTAATTTTATAACAAATTGACAAGTGTCTTTTTACTTTCATTCATGGTTTTTCCATATTCACTTTCAAATGATCGGCGACAGTTACCATCTAATAAAGTTAATGCGTTTATTGCTTCTAGTACACAGTCGCTTAGAAAAAGAAGCAACATATACATCAAATGTGGGAAATGAATTTAGAACACTTAAATGGCAAATGCCTAGCACACCTTGTGCTGTTAGGGTATCTGAACAATATGTATCTAAAGGACGTACTACTATGAGCAAAATAAATGACGCGTCTCTTTATTTTGATGTTTTCTCAAAATATCTCAGTTTTCTTTATATGTTCGAAATTTTGGAAGGTTTCCCCAGCTGGAAACGTTAATAACAAACTCGTTTTTAATATTTGTGTTAGATATTAGCTTAAAATAAATAAATTAGAAGCGAAAAACATTAAATCGACCGAAATTACGAGAATTACCAACTCTGCTAAAGTAGGAAATTTTCAAGAACGCGAGGGAATTCTGCAGTTCAACACGAAGCAGCGACATCTATGTCATTGAGAGAAATGTGGATTAAATCTACAAACGAAACTTATAACGAAACATTTCTAATATGTCTTATTACGTGCATTTAGTGTTGTAAAAAAAACGGTTTTTTTCTGTGAAGTTTTTTTTCAATAAAAAACATCGTTCTTTTTCATGTTTTTTTTTCAAAAGTCTGTTTTTTTTTCTGGCAACTATTATTTATTGATTTATGTTGTAGATCATTGAAATAATCAACAGAACTTGAGTCGAAGATCTCGTAACTTACAAATCGTTTGTTTCCTTGAACCTATACGAGCAAAATTGTGTGATTATTCCTTTCAGCCCCAGGTCATTTTTGGCGTTTTCCTAAATTTCCAGTTAGTGAATTATTGCTCAAAAACTATTCATTCGATTGATATGGTTAAGGCCTTGTTTTTAAGAAAATGGATGTGGCTATTTTTTGGTGTAAGTTGTATTGCAGTGTTTCCAACGGGTGGGAAATTATTGAGGGAAATGTAGGGATGAAAATTTACAAAAAAATTTCCTAACCGAATTTCAAAAATTTTTTGTATCTAGCACCACTGCTGCTATATGGGTTCAAGTCACCTAAACAAATCTTTCGTGTGTTGACAAGGTACAGTGAAATTCTGAAGTCGCTGGCTTCCATTCAAAGAGGGAAAGAAAAAATTCTGTCATACACATGAAATTTTGACACTTTTTACGCCTCAGAAGCAAAAATCAAATATGCCGGGGTTCAACTTCTCTAATTATCCTATTGAAACTTTTTATGGTGCGTTCTGTAGAGCAAAGAGGAAGCTTTCAGGTAGTGGTACGTTTGTTTCAATGTAGCCAGTAAGAGGGTAATAATAGAGGGGAAAAGGGAAATTTTCCGAATTTTTCACCTAATAGCGAAAATTAATTGTTTTGGCTGGAAACGCTGCCGTCAGACAGACGAAAACTATATGAAAATAAACCGCAGTGCTCCAAGAATGTATCGTACAAGTATCATGGCGATATATAACAAAGTAAGCATGAAATTTAAAAAAAAAATCTCATTCTACCTCAGAAATTCACCATTTTCTTACCATTTCCAGAACATGGTTTATTATAAACCTCAACTGTACTTCCCCTAATTATTCTAGTATAACTTTTTATGGTGCGCTGTGTAGGCTAAGGATGAGGCTGTTAGACACTGATACATTTGTTCGAATGTAGCCAACAAGAAGGAAATAATAGAAATAAAAAAGGGAATTTTTCCCAAAATTTGCCCCTAAAATCTGGAATTAAAATTTTTTGTAGCTAGCAACACTACTATCAGACACACACAAACTATCTTAAAATAAGCTTTGGTATCCCTCTAATATATCCTACAAGTATTGTGACGATATCTAATAAAGTAAGCATGTCAATAAAAATATCTCATTCTACCTTTTAAAAAATCACAGTTATCTTTCCAATTAGAGAACAAGGTCCACTGTAAACCTCAACTGTACTTCCCCTAATTATCCTATTGAAACTTTCTATAGTGCGTTGTGTAGAGCAAAGACGAGACTTCCAGATACTGGTACGTTTGTTCCGATATACAAGAGGGAAATAATAGAGACAAAACATATAATTTTTCCAAAATTTCCCGCTAAAATCTGGAATTAAAATATTCTGTAGCTGGCAACACTGCTACCAAACAGACGCAAACTTTCTTAAATTAAACATTGGTACACCACTAATATATCCTACAAGTATTATGGCGATATTTAAGGAACAAAGCTTCTAATTATCAAAAATATATTACGGTAAACAGAAAAGTAAGGGAAAACTAAAAAAATCAAGGGCTAGAACCTAAATACGAATTTTACGTGCACCCGCTAATTACCCCATTGTAACGATCTGTACTTTCGTTTGTTAAATAAGGACAAATGTTCGATTGGCGTAAGTTGACTTGCACTCGGACGTATAGGTACGGATTTGTAAACAAAAATTTCTAATATTTTGCCAAAATATAGGAGAATTTTAATTTCCCTAATTGGCAACACTGCGCGTAGGCCCGTCAAATTGATGTCAACAGTTAGGTATCCATCCGAGGTATCTACCTGGCAAGTCTGAAGAATGTCTTTCTACAACGAAGGAAGCTACAGGGAAAAAAATAAAGGAAATTCGAAATTAGGAAATTCTCGAATTTTTGACTGGGGTTAAATTTGAGAAGGAAATTGGACATCAGAAGAAAAAGAAATTAATATGATAAACTATAGTCCAACCACATTTTGCAAGAATAATATCCCGATATCTTAATTAGTGTCCACACTGGAGCGGATTAAACAAGTGACACACCTGTGTGTGTGCCACTTTGGCCACCTGGGCCACCGAGTATACATTTGATTACATTTTTTTGACTACTAACTCGTGTTGTTGTTGTAGTTATAGTCTCGACTAATAATAATATCGTTGTAAACAATAACTTTATAAGGAAAATTTTCTCTCCTTTTTACATCTTAGTTCCAACACTGTTGGTGAGAAATGTAGTGTTTCAAAATAAATTTTGGGGTTTAAGTCTTCGTAGTACTTATTACATTTTACGTACAATTATAAGCAATGCATCAAGTACAAGAGCACCTCAAACAGTCTTTGCTACAAGTGTTCAATGTGAGATTCATTCGTCACACGGAACACATCTAGTCGATAGGTGAAAAAGGCCCATAAACTTTCCGCCATATGGCACAAAACACATTCAATTTAGGGGAGTTTCGTTTCAATTGTACCATCTCCTGAGGATTTGCTGACGGTCAGATGCAAACATTATGAGTGTTCACATTAGCTCTTAGGTGAAAAGTCGATTTATCACTGAAGACGACACGATCCAGAAAATCTTCATTGTTATGCAGGAATATTCACTTGCGAAATTGGCACGAAAAGGGTAGTCTGTAGGCTTTAGACTTGTAGCAACTGCAAACAATAAAGACGTAGTTGCAAGCGTCTCCTTAATATTCTTCACACAGACGGTTGCACTGTACAGGTTCAGTCTTTATTAAAACACAAAAAGCTTTCTGCTCCCTAGTCTCCATCTTTGCTACTTGCTCTTTCTAACGGCAGACAGAAGAAACAATGCATGTACATGCGTGCGTACAAAACTGTTTGAGTTGCTCTTTCATTTGATATAATATTTATAATTGTAATAGATACTACAAAGTTTCAAAACCCTAATATTAATTTTGAAACACCCTGCATTAGTTCAAATTGAGTCATCCTATATTCAGGTCCTAGTCAATTTGTCGCCTCGTGCAATGGCATAATTTGCCGCCTCCCCCTTTCTCCAGAAAGAACAAATCTTAGAATTCATGATTTTAAGTATGCTACTCCAGCATGAACAACAAAGGTGATGTAAGTGCAGTCGCACTCAGAAAGGCTTAAATACTTACTAAAAATGCAATTCCGTTGTGTCTGTTTTTTTTCTTTAAATGTTAATATATTATGATAGTTAAAGATAAAGCAAACACACCTGCAGAGAAAAGATGGTAATCCTTTTTATAGAATTCACTATCGAGCTTCAATCTCAATGTATCAGTTTGCAATTCCAGTGCAACTAGCTCTTTTATCTTTATTTCTTGATTTTTCTTCTACATCTTCTAACATTTTTTTTAAAACTTGTTTCTATCTTCAATGATAAGGAACTTGCTTCTGACAAAAACAAGACTACTTTCATATGAAAACTGTGATAACTTACTAAATGGAACAGATATTCACTACTATTCGAGAATTGAATTCTTGCATTTGACAACAATCTAGCAATTTGTGCTCGGATTTATTCGACCATTTTCTTTAGCATTGTCCATGTGGTCTTAAATTAATGCAACCTAAATATAATTTATGAATGTTGTAGGCCTATTCAAATAGGTCAGCTTAGTAAATGTAACTACCATCATCATGAAGTTTGTTTCCAACAAGAAATATTTAATTTAAATAATATACTTATGACTGATTTTGCCGGACCATCCCAGCTTGCCGTTCCACGCAAATGCACGTGTTGCATATATACAGTGGCGTATTTAGGGGGCTTCCGGGGTTAAGCCCCCCGAAATCTTACTTACTATAGTAAAGTATATGAAATATCTTGCAGAATTTTCACATTTTCAGGCAAAGCCCCCCCCCCCCGAAAGTTAGCAAAGCCCCTCCCGAAACAAAATCGTAAATACGCCACTGCATATATGGTAGAGCCGGCTCTGCATATCATATATATATATCTAGTCGACAAATTATTTATATATGACATTTAGAAAAATACTATTAGGCAAATTAGTATTAGTTTTTACCTTTAGACAACTTATTGGAATTTTATACTGTTCGTGACGTTATTTTCGTACTTATTAAAGGCCTGCATTCCCGAAAAAACAAAATTTCAATTCTACGTTTATTTCTTAGTTGATATTGATGAAAACTGCTGAAACCCGAATTGTTAATAGGTATGGTATTCATGTAAATTGTAAAATATTTCTAACGTATCAGTATCTAGCGTTTAATTTATGTTGCATTCTACGGTGATTACACCTACATAAAACTATTTCATACTTAAATAGACGTTAGATGCATTACAAACGACTATTTGAAAAAAAAACTAAATTTAGAAAAAAACGAGAGGCAGTGTTTTTTTCTAAAAAACGTACATTTCTGAAAAAATACGAACCTTTTTTTTCTATTTACAACACTACGTGCATTATCTGCAAACTCCAAATATATGAATCTATACTAAGTATTAACGTATAGATAAAGCATATAGTGGAAATTGCCTATGGAAAAGGACGAATTGGTAGCACGATCGTCATGAAAAATCATCTTTATCGTAGAACATGTTCAGCTTACGCAAGAAAGCAAATAGCTCAGTTAGTTAAAGTAACGAGTTTATATGCCGTAGGTAGCTGGTTCGAACCCCACAGAGGTGCAATTGTCATTTTTATTACTGTGGTTATTTTTATTTATTTTTTATGTGGGAAAGAATCAAATTGTAACATATGTGTAAAACTCATGACGATACCAAAAAAAGAAAAAAATGTTGTCGCACTTGCATTAGTGTCCCTAATTTTGTTTGCAAACAGTTTCGTAATTATTTTCCCTGTGCTCACTGCTCACAATATGCTCGCTGGTGTATAATGAATGTTTCCCAGTAAACGCTAATTCTAATTTGGAGATTTTTATAAAGTTTCACAATGTTTATCATTAAATAGTCTTTTATCTACTTTTTTGGACCCTCTGATACCAGATTTCCCTATTAAATGTTTAATTTTCCGTAGATGTTTCATTACGGAAAAGTTTTACAGTGTATTTGTCTTGAATTGAAATTGTTTTGAATTTACCCCATGAGGTAAGTAGCCCGAAGGAGGAGAACTGAAGTAACTGATATTCTACGTAAAAGCAACCAATTTTAGATTGATGACGCTTCTTACCTTCAGCACATGATCTTTACGTTAGAGAGTCAGAGAGATAAATCTTTTTTTCCTCCCCTTTGACCATTCATCTTAAAGCTCTACATGATTCGTGTCACATAATTTCGTCTCTCCAAAGATATTCATATAATAATAATAATAATTATTATTATTATTTTTTTATTATTCATGAATATGCCACCCTTACATAATGTAGTAACCTTAGACATCTTAGTTTAAAGTGCTTTCTTTAGTAATAATTTGAGCAACCACGTAACAAAATTTAAACTGTAGGAGGGGCACGACGTTTTATTTTGCCCCTCTATTTTCAGCACCCTTCCAAAAGAAAGTATTTAATTTCTGACAAGCAGGGCAGACAAAATGAATAAGAAATATATTTAGAGCATCCTTTCCTCCGTGAGTGGAATATCACGTAGCATTTTTTATTTTACGGAAGATAACTCTAGGCGGTTATGATTAGGTAACAAAAGAAATACGCGGTTATGATTAGGTAACAAAAGGAATACGTAATATATTTATAGCGCCCTTTGGCTGTAATATGCGCCCTACTCAACCAAGGGTGACAAAAAGAATAGGAAAAGGTCTAAAGATTATAAAACACTTTATATTTTGTCAGAAGCATGGCAGCGTTGCTTTCGTTAACAAGTGTTTAACCCTTGAGTCACTTATAAAATTAGCCAGAATAAACTTTTGCCGATCGTTGCTCTAGAGGGATTTGTCCAGGATGGTTTGGTGTCGGGCTAATAACGATGAGTATGTTTATTTACAACATCGTTAAAGAAATATCAAACTTTCTGATAGGAACTTACTTAGGAAATATCAGATCCTCCTTATACTTAGCCAGAGCCCATTCTAAAATATTGCATCTGGTGTTCTGGGTGAAAGTTCTATGGGACTATTACAAAAATATATATTCCCGTTTCCACGCTGATGGTAGAATTTCTGAAACAGTTATTGAATTACGTTCGAAGCATTGGCGTAAATAGCGCCCACACAACCCTGTGTCGTGGGCACCGCACAAGCTGCAAAGCCAAAAAATATATAGAAAGTACGCAGGGACGGACCGGGCCAAATTTTCACCTGGGCAAAGTGACTTTATGGCGCCCTCCCCCCTAGTATTAGCCTATATTTTACATTTTATCCTAGTGTTTTTAATAGTTTAAACCCATTTTTCAAAAAGACATTCATTACCTAGGAAAACTTCACAAAGAATATGGCCTGCTATAAACAATACGAACACCGCCCCCAAGCTTGGTCTAGTGGCTAGCACGTCTGCCTTCTGTGCTCCCGGGTCCAATTCCCGGTGGGTTACTGTTGAACGATAAACGTGGTTCGGATTTCACTATAATCAGTATCCACATCTCCTTTGGCCATTAAGGCATAACCGTGGAACGCTAAACTCAAGCAAAGAAACAAACAATTCTTACTCCCCCTCCACTCTTTATTCTACATGCCATCTCTCAATTTGTCGATATAGTCCCCTTAGTGCTATGAAACTCTCTTCTTCCATTTTGAAATGGAAAAAGATTATGTAATTGCCACTACTTTACAAGAATATAAACAAAAAAAGTCAGTAGGAAACACATTATAAAATTTACTTTTTGAGGCTCGTTTTGGTGTCCCTCTGACTTTGGCGCCCCGGGCAGTCGCCCAAGGTCCGACCTTGAAAGTACTGACGCATAACTAAGGGCTGCGGACGTGAGATTAACCTTTATATTATGCCACTGGTGTTTGAAATGTTCAGCAACTGATCGGTTAGTAAAATAATTTCGACGGTTACTGATATGTAATGTTTAGCTAAGACAAAGTTACCTAACCAAATGCATTTGATACAATTTGATTTTTCCTCACATAAAAAAGAGAAAAACAATAGTAATAAAAACTCTTACTCGTATTAGGCTCCAACTAACAACCTAATTCGTACAGACTAGTTACTCTGACCAACTGAGTTTCGATTTCTTACGCGAAAGAAGTCTGTTATATTACGAGGCATGCTTTTCATTATGATCGTGCTGTTAATTTATTCTTTCGATAGGTAATTTCCACTCTTTGCTTTACCTATATAAATAAATGTATAGATTCATATAATAAGTGTCTTTGGGTAATGTGTGTAATAATTACGCGACAAATATACTTGCTTAAATGTATTGTATGCTATGATTTGCCCTGATTGTCTGTTCATATGGTGGTTGGAAAAAACACGTCAAAACTGTTCGAAGTAATAAGAACACAGCTTAAGAACAGGGACTGAACTGAATCATCACTCGATTGACCTTGAGGGCAAAAAACACCAAAGGGTAGCTATAAACGAAAGTTCAGCATGCATTTCTGTGGAGCTCTGTTCAATATCACGGTTCTCTGGCAAACACGTTTGTTCTTAGGAGTATATATTACAAACCTAACCTTTCGATAGAGCGCAATGGCAGAGAAACAAATTAAAAGAATTCTTGCCCTTGTTAAGTTGGGGTACCACCATGTGCAATAAAAAATATCGCATCTCCTTGAAGTGATACTTTATCGAAAATAACTCGTTTTCCTTTATATATTCGAAGTTTCTGAGGGTTTCAAGATGAGGAAACATTACTGACAAACAAGGACGCATTTAGGGGTGGGTTCAGGGAGTCCGGACCTCCTCTGAAATCCCAACTTTTCTGTAAATTTAACCTAATTTTGGGGGTTATTTTTTTAAAATATTATAATTTATCCTAATATTGAAGTCGGACCCCTCAGATAACTTTGGACCCCTCCCGAAATAAATTCCTGCATACGTTCCTGCTGACAAATATATTTTCAAT
Organism: Thermobia domestica; assembly: GCF_964235325.1. Taxonomy (NCBI): domain Eukaryota; kingdom Metazoa; phylum Arthropoda; class Insecta; order Zygentoma; family Lepismatidae; genus Thermobia; species Thermobia domestica. Next base: position 173,598,357 of record NC_137462.1, read on the forward strand.
ATATTCGTTAAATAATAAAGTAAAATAACTAAATTAGGAGCAAAAAGCTTCAACACGGCCCAACTTTTGTCTACTGCCAATATTGTTAGAAGGAATATTAATAGCAAAAACTCCTAGTCAATGCTGAACGTTGGAACTTCATCCCGAACACAAGCATATTTTCGAAACACACTAAGGCCTAGCCAGAAAGCATTGTAAGCGAGTTACGTTTGGCAACATCGCACGGAAACAAATGAATGCTGAATTGCATTGTAACCCGTTCCTACTACTACTATTTTACTACTAACTTTGCTATGGATCTGTATAGTACAAGGGCAAACTTATTTTAATGAAAGAAGTTTAATGAAAATTTTTAAAAAATAATTGTTAAATCACTTTTTGAATATTATTTTAATTTTTTTTAACGAAAGAAGTGTTATAAACTTTTTAAAAAATAATTCTCCTTAGGAAGGATTTGAACCCACACCAAAACCAATCATTCTTACTAGCACGCTGCGCTAGCTCACTCAGCTACAAGAGCCAACTGCATTTAGTGTTTACTTTGTGCTATATTCATGTCATGACTCGTGATGTCACCAACAGGATCAAGATATAGACGTCATTATTTTTCCTACATTGCAGAGTCCCCCGAGATTTGATCATTGTCTACTCGGACTGGAATTGTCATTTGGAACAAACACTTGAATACGAAGCCAAAAATTCCTTTAAAATAGATTAAAACTTCGAAAGTTTTAAGAATTTTAATATTTTTGCCTTTTCCCATAAGGGGGTCATAGCCTCTACACCGAAAAGCCCCCCGAGATTTGATCATTGACCACTCGGACTGAAATTCTCATTTGGAACCAAAACTTTAATATGAAGTAAAAAATTAAACTTTTACATCAATTTGAACTGACTGGGTTCCGGTAAACCACACTATTATATTTAGTTTAGTTAAGTGGTAATTTGTGACAGCTTCACATCATCAAAAGAATCCTTCACTTCACCGCTTTCTTCCCCCTCAGGAATCCGTGCTGGATCAGCCACTAGAATGAATAGACACTTCTCCTATTCTTTTTGTCACCCTTGGTTGTGTAGGAGCTCCCTCGAACAAATAAAGAAGCGGTAATATTACAATCAAGGGGAGCTATGTATTAGGTATCTCTTTAGTTACCTACCCCTAACCGCACAGGGTTATCTTCGGTAGAATAAAAAATGCTACGTGATATTCCAATCATGAAGGGGGAGAGGGTGATATAAATATATTTCTTATTCATTTTGTCTGCCCTGCTTATCAGAAATTACGTAACGTTGTCCCTGTTTGTCAGTAACGTTGTCCTTGTCTGTTGGGAGGGTACTGAAATGAGAGGGACAAGAAAACGTCATGCCGCCTCCCACATGGTTGCTCAAATTATTACAAAAGAAAGTATTTTAAACTAAGATGTCTAAGGTTATTACATTAGGTAAGTATGGCATATTCAGGATTATTATTATTATTATTATTATTATTATATGAATGTCTTTGGAGCACCGAAATTGTGTAAGACGAACCATGGTATTTAGAGGTTTAAGATGGGTGGTCATAGGGGAGGAAAAAACAGGATTTTTCTCCATCTGACTCTCTAACGTAAATATTATGTGCTGAAGGTAAGAAGCATTATAATTCTACAATAGGTTGCTTTTACGTAGAATATCAGCTACTTCAGTTCTTCTCCTTCGGGCTACTTACCTCATGGGGTAAATTCAAAACAATTTCAATTTTAAACAAATACATTGTAAAACTTTTCCGTAATTAAAGATCTAGGGAAAATTAAACATTTATCAGGGAAATCTGTTATCAAAATGTCCAAAGAAGTAGATAGAAGATTATTTAATGATAAACATTGTGAAACTATATAAAATTCTCCAAATTAGAATTAACGTTTACTGGAAATCATTCGTTATACACCAGCGAGCATATTGTGAGCAGTGAGCACAGGGAAAATAATTACGAAACTGTTTGCAAACAAAAATTAGGGACACTAATGCAAGTGCGACAACATTTTTTTCTTTTTTTGGTATCGTCATGAGTTTTACACATATGTTACAATTTGATTCTTTCCCACATAAAAAATAAATAAAATAACCACAGTAATAAAAATGACAGTTGTACCTCTGTGGGGTTCGAACCAGCTACCTCCGGCATATAGACTCGTTGCTTTAAGTAACTGAACTATTTGTTTTCTTACAACTGAATGTTCTACGGTAAAGATGATTTTTCATGACGATCGTGCTACCAATTCGTCCTTTTCCATAGGTAATTTCAACTATTTGCTCTATCTATACGTTAATACTTGGCATAGATTCATATATTTGAAGTTTGCAGATAATGCACGTAATAGGACATATTAGAAATGTTTCGTTTGTAGTTCGTTAAAAGTTTCGTTTGTAGATCTAATCCACATTTCTCTCAATGACATAGATGTCGCTGCTTCGTGTTGAACTGCAGAATTCCCTCGCGTTCTTGAAAATTTCCTACTTTAGCAGAGTTGGTAATTCTCGTAATTTCGGTCGATTTAATGTTTTTTGCTTCTAATTTATTTATTTTAAGCTAATATCTAACACAAACATTTAAAACGGGCTTGTTATTAACGTTTCCTGCTGGGGAAACCTTCCGAAATTTCGAACATATAAAGAAAACGGAGATATTTTCAAAAAAACTTCAAAACAAAGAGACGCGTCATTTCTTTTGCTCATAGTAGTACCTAGAACATGACAGATATATGTTCCAAGTGACGACATAAAAACAAATGACTGTTAGAGTGCGAAACTGAACCAGGTATATAAATGCTATATTTGTGGTACATAGTTCCAAATATCAATTAGGTGTAACAAGTACCTAAAACTGTAGGTAGCTGAAGTGCATACTTAGCACATTAATATCATACGTGGGAAGTGTTGGGTACCTAAAAGGTAGATGGGAGACCTAAATGGGACATGCCTAGCACATTTTGTGCTGTTAAGGATCTCATACCAGGCCCGTATAAAGCCCAAAAATGTGGGTGGGACGGTAGAAGTAAGGAGGGCAGTCCAACCCTATGATAGTTCATCACCATATTATAGTTAATTTGCAAGCCTACCGTGAAAATTTTAGGGGTGCCCGGCCCCCTAGATCCCCGTGGATATGGGCTTGTTTCACACGATTATATAACTGGTCAAGGTCTATCACCACGGTAAGTTTAATCCCGATCGGATGTGTTTGGTGTATGGGCTTGTGCTTTTGAAAATATGACACAAAATTTTACAATCCACTACTTTGGTACCGAAAGCCTTCACGACACATTTTATACAATTATATTAATTTTCAAGGTCAGAACTTCGTGTTCGCAGGAGGTGCCAGGTGAAGAGGGCCTCAAATTGCAAAATGAATTTTGTTTTAAATGTGAATATTTAAGAGAAAATGTTACGATGAAAAGTTTTCCAAATAGCTTCATATAAATAATGTTCAGACTGAGATACAGGTAAAATAAAACGACCCGCTCCGGAGAGTAAGGCTCCCGGAAGTACGTTTTTTCACGCGCTACTCTAGTCAGCTGTTTTACGCGCTATTCTAGCCAGTTGTTTTAAGTTGGTCACAAAATTTATATCATGGAGTACAAGGGGAACAACACGAGCGCTGCGGGATTTCTAACCCGTTCCTACTATTACTACTACTTATTTGCACAAAAGTAAGTAAATCACTTTTTTGAGTATTATTTTAATTTAAAAAGTGTTATAAAATGTAAAAAATATGTTTTAAAATACTTTCCTCGGGGCCGGATTTGAACTCACGCCAAAAGAGATTTTCATTACTACCACATAGTACTAGGTCACTTAGCCACGAAGACCGACAACAATAAGCATTTGATTTCTGCTATTTGAAAGCAATGTTGCAAGAAATGGATAACGGCAACCAATGAAAACTGCATTTTTCGCTCCCACTTCCGGGAGCATTACTCTCCTGAGCTAGTCCTAAAATAAATCAAGAGGACAGTAACGTCGATACTTTGCGTGGTTAGCTGTAAAACACCCCTTTACAGTTAAAATAGACTTGTGCATCAACTGCGCCAATGTCACACTCCCAAGTGGTGCTAATTTGAGGAAAAGTTCCCGCGTCGCGAAATTTAGGAAATATTTTTTAAAGAGGGAAAAAGGGAAATTTTATGAATATGAGATAAAATGTAGGGAAAATTAGCTTTCCAACAGACATAATATTAGGTACCAAATTTCACAAAATTAAATCCCCACGTTAAGCGGGTTTGCATATCCAGGCTCCTAACTATGAAAACATTTACGCTCACTCCAACCTCAATCATTTCACGAATTCAACCTGTTTTACGTATGTTATTTGGACATAATATCGATTGTGATTTCTTCTAAAAACACTTTTATACATTGCAAGAGCTGTAACGTCCAAATATTTACTGAAAACTCATAGTCGTATCGGAATAAACAAAAGCGAGTATGGAACAGTAAACTGCTTTCACAAAAGGCAAAAGAACGTCTGCAACGGCATACAAAACGGTCGAGTGGTTTGGGTCGATACACTATCAATCATATGTTTGTGTGTTCAAACCCGGTAGCAAGTTGTTTCTTTTTTAAGTGTCTTCCTATTTTCATCCGGAGGCTGAAAATATTTCTTTGAGTAACTCATTGAAAACTTCTTTTGTTTCAAATTCGATTAGAACGGAACATTATATGAATTGCGAATCTTAAATCCATAGCTTAAGAAAAAAAAACACATGAAGTATACTCACTACTCCATTATCCTCTGATTTGTAACGAAAAACTATTTATAAACAGTGGTGACTTCAGAAAATTATCCTCGGGGGGAATTTCAATATGCAGGTGGAGGGCAAACATTGGTAGTCCACATTGAGCACGATCGAATATATGGTCCTGAAGGCGGAAATTTCTTAGCTCGAAAGGGGTCTCAAATTCTCCGTCAAATCACGTCCTGAAAGTATCATTGCTTAAAAGCTTTTCGTAGCAAATATAATATTACACTTGTTTCTCGTTTTATATTTAGAATTGGTAAAATCATAACTCACAGAGGATTATAATAAAAGCATAAAAATTACAATACCAATCATGTATAAATTATCCTGTAAGTTACCAACTTTGGGTCAGATTAAAACTCGAATATTTGTTTTCGGATTGCACTTAGAAGTAAGTCCTCTCTATATAATCCTGATTGGAAAGCCATGTATAACTCTAATTAATTAATCAATATTTATACAAATATTTTTTTATTTTACTATTTTTACTATTCAATATTATATACACTTCATTTCCAAAATCAAAATCTCGAAAATGTATATTGTACGAGTGCAGATTCGGAAATAAATGATTATTTATCATATATATTTGTCTCTATTCGAAATTCTATTTAATCGAATCCGACCAGAACGCAGACAGAAACATTGAGAACAGGTGAAAAAAAGAGAGAAAAAGGTGCTGTACCCGGTGGAGACTCGAACTTAGTTCGAATAGTGCTTTATAAGCCGAACGCCTTAGACCACTCGGCTATGGTAATAACTAGTGATTGTAGCAAAGGCTTCGAGTAGTAGTTCCTATTACAGAATAACGTTTTCTATTGCCTAAAATTTAAACCCAATTTACTTTGATATAATATATCTATTAATTTGTTTCATGAACACGTTTTCGTTACTTTGATGAATGATGTATGTTGTTGGTATAGATTCTATTACACGTTCTTTCGTAAATATTATGGAAAGTATCAGTGTTATTTATGATCTTTCATGGAAATTGACTGGCACATGCGCAGTACACAGAGAATTCAATTGGAAGGCGAGGAAGGAAACGCTAACACACTGTTAGAATGTTTCCCTCACAAGCAGTAGTTCCCAACCGAGGGACGACGGGACGCGCTTCATCCTCCTGGGGTGGCGTGAAGGGTTTACGAAGTCCCTTCGTTGTGTTATATTTCTTGAATGATTATGCACAATATACAGTCACATCTTCTACACATTTGGAAGTAATAAATCGTAGTATAAATAAATCGTCCTCCACACACAGTGATTGTTGCTTTTCCAAGATTATAAACTGGAACACTTTTTATTTCAATAGAATATAAAAGTTTCCATGGGAGGGGTTACAACCCCCCCGGGGTCTTTTGATATGTCACCGCCTAAACTGTAACTTTCAAGTTAGAATCGAAAAATGGAGACATGTGACCTACTAAATATATTTTTAGTTCATTATACATTTTCATAAATAAAATATCCACAATTACAATGACAGTAAATGCTATGTAATTATTGTAAATGTTTGTAAGAGGTAAATGTAAGAGGTTCATTTTCCCTCTTTCTTCTCAACTGAGCTTGAAAAATGTAAAAATGGGAGGTTAAGAATTTCAAATATTACGTATATTTTAGCGTATTACGAAATTATAATTAATACAATCCGGCAGGATCACAAACAGAAACGTCAAGAAGAGGTAAAACCAAATTGTACTGTGGTGGGATTCGAACTACTCTTGAATGGTGCCTCAGAATCTCTAGCCGAATGCCTTAGTCCACTCGGCTAATGCCACAAGTTTAAAATATAGTAAGCGTGTTTCGTGTTCAATCTTTTGTTACAGTATGAAATTTATTTTGTGTTCTCTGAAGTTTAAGCCTATTTTGGCCTGATGTAATAGTCTGTTGAAATTGTTTTATGTTTACGGTATTCTTTACTTTGACGAATGATGTTGTTAATATAGGTTCTATTACGTATTCGTTCATAAATATTACAATTGTCAGGATTATTTATGATCTTTCATGAAAACTGACTGGTGCATGCGCAGTAGAAACAGAAAGATACACTTTACCGACATTTGTCATACACGCCAGAACGCAAATTTCTAACAGGTTCTGAAAATGCCTCGCTCTAAAGGTTGTGGAGAACTGTCTGTTGCTCTGAGAGGAGAAATCATAGGCCGAGCAAAAATAGGACAAACTGTGCCTCAGATTGCTAGAGATCTGGGATGTGACAAGAAAACGGTCAAGAAATGGGTTCAGCGACATGAAGAAGGTGGTGAATGGTTCAGGTCTCGGTCAAGAAGTGGAAGGCCAAAAGTGACAACTGCAGCTCAAGATCAAGCTTTAGTTACAGAAGTAATCAACAGACCTCTACGCCACACGTCAATCCTCTTGGACAAAGCCAGAGAATATAATTGTTCTCACGAAACAATAAGAAGAAGATTATTGGGGGCTGGTCTACACAGTTCAAGACCCGCTAGAAAGACTCTCCTGACTGAAACTCACAAGGCCAGACGAATGGAATGGGCACAGAATAACATAACCCAACCCCAGTCATATTGAGACTTATTCATCTGGACCGACGAGAAGGTTTTCAAGTCTAACCAACAAGGCAGAGTTATATTGTATAGACCACGTGGAACCAGGTATGCTGAACAAAATATTATCAGAACTTCTTGTTCAGGACGAATATCAGCACACTTTTAGGGATACATGACGGCTGCTGGTCCTGGAGATTTGGTTGGGGTGCCTGAGAGAATGAACAGCAGTGTTTACATTAATATCCTCGAAAATACTTTGTTACCTTCCTTAGAAAGAAACTTCCCCGAACAGGAAGAATATATATTTATGCATGATAACAGTGCTGTTGACACTTCCCGGCAAACAAGAGAGTGGCTAAGTGAACATCCAGAGTTAATTTGTATTGAGTGGCCCCCTCTATCCCCAGATTTGAACCCAATTAAACATCTCTGGGCCTACATGGTGCAAGAATGGGAAGAGAGACGTGAAGACAGAGACCAAACGTTTCTTCACAATCATGTTATGGAACTGTGACAACATTTTCGTGACACACCGTCGTATTGCTCGAGACTTGTATCTAGTATCCCCTCCAGACTTCAAGAAGTTATTGACTCTGGAGGTGATTACACGAAGTACTAGTGTGTTATTTTTTTGTGTAAACATTTATTTAAGTTTCATTTATTTATTATATTTTTTCAAGAGCAATACTTTCGTTCTTCATTCTTTTCCTTTGCTTGTTTACTTATTAGTTCGTTAAAAGGTAAAGGAAGAGTAGTATATCTTCAAAAAGTATTTGTGAATTTACTTTGAACGTTTCTAAGAATACATTTACTTTTTTTTCTTACTCTATATCATGCCCAATATTACTTTCATTTCAGTTCATTAATAACTTTATTTCACACCTCGGATAAAAGTATTATTGTCTTTTTAACGATGTTTTTCCTTTTGATTGTGTAATTTCTAGTTTCATTGAATTATATCAATTCGAATGAATAAATCAAATTTTGTTTATTTCCCTTCCTTAGCTAGGTTCGAATTCGAGAAAAATGTGGTGTAAATTATGTTCTTTATTCTTCATATTGTGCAGTAATGACAATATTAATTATTTTTCATGAGTCCAGTTGATCAGTGAGAACTTGGACAAACATTAACCTGGTGATTCTTTACGCAATGACAAGCGCAAAATTCATTTGAGCTGTTCTTTATACTTCACAGCGATGAAACATTCTAACAGTGTGTTAGCGTTTCCTTCCTCGCCTTCCAATTGAACTGTCTGTGTACTGCGCATGCGCCAGTCAATTTCCATGAAAGATCATAAATAATCCTGATACTTTCTATAATATTTACGAGAGAACGTGTAATAGAATCTATACCAACAACATACATCATTCATCAAAGTAACGAAAACGTGTTCATGAAACAAATTAATAGATATATTATATCAAAGTAAATTAGGTTTAAATTTTAGGCAATAGAAAACGTTATTCTGTAATAGGAACTACTACTCGAAGCCTTTGCTACAATCACTAGTTGTTACCATAGCCGAGTGGTCTAAGGCGTTCGGCTTATAAAGTACCATTCGAACTAAGTTCGAGTCTCCGCCGGGTACAGTACCTTTTTCTCTCTTTTTTTCACCTGTTCTCAATGTTTCTGTCTGTGTTCTTGTCGGATTCGATTAAATAGAATTTCGAATAGAGACCAATATATATAATAAATAATCATTTATTTCCGAATCTGCACTCGTACAATATACATTTTCGAGATTTTGATTTTGGAAATGAAGTGTATATAATATTGAATAGTAAAAATAGTAAAATAAAAAAATATTTGTATAAATATTGATTAATTAATTAGAGTTATACATGGCTTTCCAATCAGGATTATATAGAGAGGACTTACTTCTAAGTGCAATCCGAAAACAAATATTCGAGTTAGCCTCTTATACTCGGGTTAGCCGTTTGGTTGTCCGCGAACTCCTCCTAGACCGTTTGGCCGATCTCAACCAAACTTAGCACGCTGATAGAGTATGTCGTGCTGAGTGACAACATAGGTTGAAATCAAAAATTCGATGTACCATCGAGGAATAATCACCGAAAAACGCTTCCTCCTAGACCGTTTGGTCGATCTCAACCAAACTTACCACGCTGATAGAGTATGTCGTGCTGAGTGACAACATAGGTCGAAATAAAAAATCCGATGTACCATCGAGGAATAATCACCGAAAAACGCTTGCATAGACTTAACATGGGGAAAAAGTTTTCACGCGATTTTTTTGTCAATAATTAAAAATGGCATTTATTATTGCATAATGGCCAGGAATGATTACGTAGTTTAAGCTCGCTCAGCTCATTTCATTGCAATCGGGTACATCCATTGCATTCCTAGTATAAATATTGATTAATTAATTAGAGTTATACATGGTTTTCCAATCAGGATTATATAGAGAGGACTTACTTCTAAGTGCAATCCGAAAACAAATATTCGAGTTTTAATCTGACCCAAAGTTCTTAACTTACAGGATAATTTATACATGATTGATATTGTAATTTTTATGCTTTTATTATAATCCTCTGTGAGTTATGATTTTACCAATTCTAAATGTAAAACGAGAAACAAGTGTAATATTATATTTGCTACGAAAAGCTTTTAAGCAATGATACTTTCAGGACGTGATTTGACGGAGAATTTGAGACCCCTTTCGAGCTAAGAAATTTCCGCCTTCAGGACCATATATTCGATCGTGCTCAATGTGGACTACCAATGTTTGCCCTCCACCCGCATATTGAAATTCCCCCCGAGGATAATTTTCTGAAGTCACCACTGTTTATAAATAGTTTTTCGTTACAAATCAGAGGATAATGGAGTAGTGAGTATACTTCATGTGTTTTTTTTTTTTTAAGCTATGGATTTAAGATTTGCAATTCATATAATGTTCCGTTCTAATCGAATTTGAAACAAAAGAAGTTTTCAATGAGTTACTCAAAGAAATATTTTCAGCCTCCGGATGAAAATAGGAAGACACTTAAAAAAAGAAACAACTTGCTACCGGGTTTGAACACACAAACATATGATTGATAGTGTATCGACCCAACCCACTCGACCGTTTTGTATGCCTTTGCAGATGTTCTTTTGCCTTTTGTGAAAGCAGTTTACTGTTCCATACTTGCTTTTGTTTATTCCGATACGACTATGTGTTTTCAGTAAATATTTGGACGTTACAGCTCTTGCAATGTATAAAAGTGTTTTTAGAAGAAATCACAATCGATATTATGTCCAAATAACATACGTAAAACAGGTTGAATTCGTGAAATGATTGAGGTTGGAGTGAGCGTAAATGTTTTCATAGTTAGGAGCCTGGATATGCAAACCCGCTTAACGTGGGGATTTAATTTTGTGAAATTTGGTACTACGACATTACGACTAAAGACAGAGGCATTCTTTCCATAATCCTACCATATACTCACAATACAAGTATCACATACTCTTAATTCCTTTCCCAACAACCCTTCCGCTATCTTGTAGAGAATACTATTGCCAAATATGTCTTTGAAATGGGAATTTGTCAACAAACAATAGGAAGACAACTGCAAGTGTTGCTTATGGTTTGGGTGCCATTATCATAGGTCTTCAAGGGTGCTCCGCCTTGTCATGAACAGTGTCCCCCGCATAGTGTCCTCTTCGGTTCAATGACCACAGTTAAGGGTGGAAAAAGGTCAGCGTAAATGACATGCGCATTATCGAAGTTCAAGCGACTAGGCTTTTGTTGTCCATTGATTCAGGAAGGGGATGAATATTAAAAAAAAAGAAAAGAAAAAAAGATGGGCGGTACAAATGAGTTTTTTTTTATCATTTCTGGGGGAAATTTTATCTTATTGGTAAGTCCCTAATTAGTGGCTCACACTGCTTAAGAGCCTGCCTTACTAAAAAATAATACAAAATTTACTATTTTTCATTTGCATGTTTTTCGTAAGCGAAAGAAGATAATGAAATGCAACTTACCACTATCATAAGCAATGTTTTTACAACAGAAAATATAAACCTGAAGAATTTTCAGTGTTGCCATCTATAGAAATTACAGCGTTGCCCGAATAACAACACCCGTAAAATCAAAGTTAAGACAGCGACTAGAGGAACGAACTCAACTGCATTTGGTTACGTATCATGTTGTTTTGGTTTCCTGTTAACTATTTTTTTAAATAATAATTGTATTTACTTTGTTATAAACAAAATAGTTTAAGCATACAGTTATTAAAACTAAATAATAATGTTATTTAAAAAGTAGTTCACAGGAAACCAAAACAACATGATACGTAACCAAATGCAGTTGAGTTCGTTCCAGGCTCGTATCCAAGGGGGTCTGGGGGTCGAGCCACCCTAAATTTTTACCGGCCCCTAAAATTTTCACGGTAGGCTTGCAAATGAACTATAACGTTTGGATCGGCTCCCCTAACTTCTACCAGGCCCCCCTACATTTTTCAGCTGGCTACCGGCCTGGTTCGTTCCTCTAGTCGCTGTCTTAACTTAGATTTTAGGGGCGTTGTTATTCTGGCAAGACTGTAATTTCTATGGATGGCAACACTGAAAATTCTTGAGGTTCGTATTTTCTGTTGTAGAATAACATTATCTATGATTGTGGTATCTAAGTTCATGGGCGCCGATTAGGGGGGGCAAAGGGGGGAAGTTGCCCCCCCACTTTTTTGAAATGACCCATTAATGTATATAGTTTCATTTGGAAATATTAAGTTTTTGTATGTATTAGTGGTTCATAGAATAACAATTGTGCCATAAAATATTTGCCGTCCCGTGAGTACGTATTGGTTGTTTTCCGGTTCAGTTAAGAAAGCTGCAGGAATTGCATTTTAATTACCACGAAAAATGGCCCAAAATTAACCTATTAGAGCGCCATAATTCGAGTGTATTTTCATTCTTCTTACAAGGGCTCAATATATTAGTCAACCACTTTGGTACAAATTGAGATAACATTTCGTACAAAAAAGTTATTCTTTATTGAATCACAAGTTATTCTTTAATTGCACAAAAATCGAAAGTTCCTAAAATGTATTTTCATCTTTCTAGTACTAAGGAATATTTTGACTTGATTTTTTTTTGAGTTTAACATCCCGTTCAGCAGTGAGGCTATATGAGACGAGGACCTACTGATTAACGTGGAATACGAACCACATGAGCTCCCGCCAGGAATCGAACCCGGGTTTCCCACGTCAAAGGCGCGGCAATGTTTGCAATGTAATATACGAGTTTAGGGGTGACATATACAATTTTGTATATACAATTAAATTTAGTGAATTCAACATAATTCTATGTTTTAGGATTATTTTGTATAACTGGAGTGATTCTACGTATTGTTGAGTTTTGATGTACGTATTCCAAGAAAGTGAAAACTGTACATGTAACGAACATGCTTCGGGAAGCTGCAAAAGTACTTCTTTAAATGTCGCAGCATATGCTTCTAGTATTTACCATCTTTCTAAGAGTAATAACATACATTTAATAGCTGTGTGGAATTAAAAATATAAGTTGTTCATTAATCCCCGGTGTCAATGTAACTTTTCCAAAACAAACCTCATTTTTCATTACTATTCGATTAATATTATTTTTTCTGTTTATTTGTTTTGCAAATTTGTTATTAAATATACCCCTAATCTGATCACACAATTTTTCAGACAGAATTTTAAAATGTTCTTGAGCAAGGAATCAATTCTCTTCTTACACCTTCGTTGTTTAAGAGTAAAAAGGGCTAGTATCTACTTGCGTTGCTCTTGCCAATTTACTTTTAAAAATATGAAAAACTAAATACAGTATTTTAACTGGAAAAGAGAGTATCCTAATAGTTATACAACCTTTCGTCAAACAAAATGTTAGAAGCAACCAGGAAAACTAGCATTGATATACAAATATTGAGATCATGTCTTGCCCCCCCCCCACTTTTAACGTCCAACCGCCGCCACTGTCTAAGTTACATTTCATTGTCTCCTTTCACTTATGAATAAACAAGCAAAAGGTAAATGGTAAATTTTGTATTATTTTTAGTAAGTCAGGCTCTTAATGCTCACTTCATTAATTCTTATTAGTCAATTTGCCATTTATCAACATTTTCGTTTCTTTTATTATAAGTATGTGTTTTTTCACTTGGCAATAGGACTTTGCTTTTCATGTAATAATAATGGCCAACGATTAAAAAAAAAAAAAAAAAAAAAAGGTGAGCATTTTATCGGAAAAGGAAGCTACGAAACTTGAAAGATGAAAGGCAAGCAAAGGCTCTAAAAAAAAAAAAAAAAAAAAAAAAAAAAAAAAAGTCTTTCGATTTCTGAACAAAACTGCGAAAGTAATAATCACACTAGTGTTGAGGTGAGGGAGTTGCAAATACCAGTTACTATTAACGAAGCATTTACAAGTCGATAAACTGTAGAAACTGTAAGTTTATTTTACTTGATTACTGTAATTTAATTGTTAAATTAAAATGGAATGGATATGACCTCTTCGGTTACGGTCTGAGTTAAATTTAATGTAGATATTTTAAAATTTGTTTGAATACAATTAGTTTTTACGCAGAATATGCGTATAAAACTCGAAAGGGTAACTGTAATCGAAAGATCATTAGGGTTATAAGTAAAACAACTCTTTTATTTTTAACTCTTTATTATCAATCATAGCAGCGTATACATATACTCGCTGTATTATCAGGGCCGGATCTTGAATCCTACGAACTACGCGTTCGCAGAAGGTGTCAGGTGAGAGGGCGCCAAACTGGGAAAGGATTTTTGTTTTAAATGTTATGATGAATTTATTTGAGAAAATGTTATGAAACAGTAACCAAAAGCTTGCTGTAACTTTTTCATTTTTAATGCTGATTGTTCTTTTTTCGTTTATTTTTGTTTCATCCTTCCTTAATTATTTTCATTTCTGGTTTCGAAGGGGGTCCGGGCCCTCCCTTGGCTAAGTGCCTACCTGTGTTCTGTTAGATTTGAAGCTCGTGAGTTTTTTTTATGTTTCTACTTTTATGTTTCAATTGTACTTGTGAAAATGTGTCTTAGGTAAATATCTCGGTTATGTATTGTGCTTATTTAATAAAAAGTGCTATTAAATATTTAAAATTGGCGAGTGACTAATATCGACTTGCATTTTGTTCAGTATTCACCAACTGTCCAGTGGCGGATCCAGGGGGCGTTCGCCCTCCCCTCCCAGATGAGGAATTTTTTTTTTTAATTTTAAATATAAATTAAACCCATCCTAGAGTTTGGAACTCTTAAATGTAGCTTAAATGCTAAACTCTTAAATGCTAAAACTCTAAGTAGCAGTATTACAATCCACCGCACCCCCCAGAAGTCCGTCCTGGATCCCCCCTGCAACTGTTAATTAGTTATAATTTCGCCAATTTTCTTTAATATTCACATGGAGATTTCAGATATTGAAGAAATTTGCAATTGTAACAGTTATTTGAAGAATTTTTGTCCATTACAAATGTGTACTCTTCTATTATAATTTAGGTGGGGGCGCCTAAATATTGTTTGCTTACACTTAAGAAATGTCTAGAACCGGCCCTGGTCAAGGTCTGTCACCATGATAAGTTTGATTGCGATCGAGTGAGTTCAGTGTATGGGTTTTTGTTTCCTAAAATATGATGTCAAATTTGACCGCAAATAATTCAGGAATCGAAAGTGAGCACAAAAATATATTTGACACTCTCACCCCTGGTGTTTGGGGTCCCGGGTTCGATCCCATCCCCCGCCAAGTGAACTTTGTGGTGGACAAACACCGTGTGCGTGGGTTTCCTCGGGGTTCCCCGTTTCCTCCTACTTTATTCATTCCATCATTTCATTTATTACTCATCATCACCGTCTCCTTTAGCCTAACCGGCATAACCGTGGGACGTAAAACTCAAAGATTTCATTTCATTTCATTTTCTTACATAGCAGACCAGGCCCTACCATTATGAAAACTTTGTTCCCGATCGGTTGAATTCATGCTATCTGTCAAACAAGTAAATTTACACTTGATTGTAAGTCTGGCATCCCTACACCGACTAAAATAGTGTGGAGAATATGAGATAAATAAAATATCCACAATTACAATGACAGTAAATACTATGTAATTATTGTAAATGTTTGTAAGAGGTAAATGTAAGAGGTTCATTTTCCCTCTTTCTTCTCAACTGAGCTTGAAAAATGTAAAACTGGGAGGTTAAGAATTTCAAATATGACGTATATTTTAGCGTATTACGAAATTATAATTAATAGAATCCGGCAGGATCACAAACAGAAACGTCAAGAAGAGGTAAAACCAAATTGTACTGTGGTGGGATTCGAACTACTCTTGAATGGTGCCTCAGAATCTCTAGCCGAATGCCTTAGTCCACTCGGCTAATGTCACAAGTTTAAAATGTAGTAAGCGTGTTTCGTGTTCAATCTTTTGTTACAGTATGAAATTTATTTTGTGTTCTCTGAAGTTTAAGCCTATTTTGGCCTGATGTAATAGTCTGTTGAAATTGTTTTATGTTTACGATATTCTTTACTTTGACGAATGATGTTGTTAATATAGGTTCTATTACGTATTCGTTCATAAATATTACAACAATTGTCAGGATTATTTATGATCTTTCATGAAAACTGACTGGTGCATGCGCAGTAGAAACAGAAAGATACACTTTACCGACATTTGTCATACACGCCAGAACGCAAATTTCTAACAGGTTCTGAAAATGCCTCGCTCTAAAGGTTGTGGAGAACTGTCTGTTGCTCTGAGAGGAGAAATCATAGGCCGAGCAAAAATGGGACAAACTGTGCCTCAGATTGCTAGAGATCTGGGATGTGACAAGAAAACGGTCAAGAAATGGGTTCAGCGACATGAAGAAGGTGGTGAATGGTTCAGGTCTCGGTCAAGAAGTGGAAGGCCAAAAGTGACAACTGCAGCTCAAGATCAAGCTTTAGTTACAGAAGTAATCAACAGACCTCTACGCCACACGTCAATCCTCTTGGACAAAGCCAGAGAATATAATTGTTCTCACGAAACAATAAGAAGAAGATTATTGGGGGCTGGTCTACACTGTTCAAGACCCGCTAGGAAGACTCTCCTGACTGAAACTCACAAGGCCAGACAAATGGAATGGGCACAGAATAACATAACCCAACCCCAGTCATATTGAGACTTAGTCATCTGGACCGACGAGAAGGTTTTCAAGTCTAACCAACAAGGCAGAGTTATATTGTATAGACAGCGCGGAACCAGGTATGCTGAACAAAATATTATCAGAACTTCTTGTTCAGGACGAATATCAGCACACTTTTGGGGATACATGACGGCTGTTGGTCCTGGAGATTTGGTTGCGGTGCCTAAGAGAATGAACAGCAGTGTTTACATTAATATCCTCGAAAATACTTTGTTACCGTCCTTAGAAAGAAACTTCCCCGAACAGGAAGAATATATATTTATGCATGAAAACAGTGCTGTTGACACTTCCCGGCAAACAAGAGAGTGGTTAAGTGAACATCCAGAGTTAATTTGTATTGAGTGGCCCCCTCTATCCCCAGATTTGAACCCAATTGAACATCTCTGGGCCTACATGGTGCAAGAATGGGAAGGGAGACGTGAAGACAGAGGCCAAACGTTTCTTCAAAATCATGTTATGGAACTGTGGCAACATTTTCGTGACACACCGTCGTATTGCTCGAGACTTGTATCTAGTATCCCCTCCAGACTTCAAGAAGTTATTGACTCTGGAGGTGATTACACGAAGTACTAGTGTGTTATTTTTTTGTGTAAACATTTATTTAAGTTTCATTTATTTATTATATTTTTTCAAGAGCAATACTTTCGTTCTTCATTCTTTTCCTTTGCTTGTTTACTTATTAGTTCGTTAAAAGGTAAAGGAAGAGTAGTATATCTTCAAAAAGTATTTGTGAATTTACTTTGAACGTTTCTAAGAATACATTTACTTTTTTTTCTTACTCTATATCATGCCCAATATTACTTTCATTTCAGTTCATTAATAACTTTATTTCACACCTCGGATAAAAGTATTATTGTATTTTTAACGATGTTTTTCCTTTTGATTGTGTAATTTCTAGTTTCATTGAATTATCTCAATTCGAATGAATAAATCACATTTTGTTTATTGTCCCTTCCTTAGCTAGGTTCGAACTCGAGAACAATGTGGTGTAATTTACGTTCTTTATTCTTCATATTGTGCAGTAATGACAATATTAATTATTTTTCATGAGTCCAGTTGATCAGTGAGAACTTGGACAAACATTAACCTGGTGATTCTTTACGCAATGACAAGCGCAAAATTCATTTGAGCTGTTCTTTAAACTTCACAGCGATGAAACATTCTAACAGTGTGTTAGCGTTTCCTTCCTCGCCTTCCAATTGAACTGTCTGTGTACTGCGCATGCGCCAGTCAATTTCCATGAAAGATCATAAATAATCCTGATACTTTCTATAATATTTACGAGAGAACGTGTAATAGAATCTATATCAACAACATACATCATTCATCAAAGTAACGAAAACGTGTTCATGAAACAAATTAATAGATATATTATATCAAAGTAAATTAGGTTTAAATTTTAGGCAATAGAAAACGTTATTCTGTAATAGGAACTACTACTCGAAGCCTTTGCTACAATCACTAGTTGTTACTATAGCCGAGTGGTCTAAGGCGTTCGGCTTATAAAGTACCATTCGAACTAAGTTCGAGTCTCCGCCGGGTACAGTACCTTTTTCTCTCTTTTTTTCACCTGTTCTCAATGTTTCTGTCTGCGTTCTGGTCGGATTCGATTAAATAGAATTTACATTTTCGAGATTTTGATTTTGGAAATGAAGTGTATATAATATTGAATAGTAAAAATAGTAAAATAAAAAAATATTTGTTGAGCTGAGCGAAGCGAAGCTCTTATACTCGGGTTAGCCGTTTGGTTATCCGCGAACTCCTCCTAGACCGTTTGGCCGATCTCAACCAAACTTAGCACGCTGATAGAGTATATCGTGCTGAGTGACAACATAGGTCGAAATCAAAAATTCGATGTACCATCGAGGAATAATCACCGAAAAACGCTTCCTCCTAGACCGTTTGGCCGATCTCAACCAAACTTAGCACGCTGATAGAGTATGTCGTGCTGAGTGACAACATAGGTCGAAATCAAAAATCCGATGTACCATCGAGGAATAATCACCGAAAAACGCTTCCTCCTAGACCGTTTGGCCGATCTCAAGAAAACTTAGCACGCTGATAGAGTATGTCGTGCTGAGTGACAACATAGGTCGAAATCAAAAATCCGATGTACCATCGAGGAATAATCACCGAAAAACGCTTGCATAGACTTAACATGGGGAAAAAGTTTTCACGCGATTTTTTTGTCAACAATTAAAATGGCATTTATTATTGCATAATGGCCAGGAATGATTACGTAGTTTAAGCTCGCTCAGCTCATTTCATTGCAATCGGGTACATCCATTGCATTCCTAGTATAAATATTGATTAATTAATTAGAGTTATACATGGTTTTCCAATCAGGATTATATAGAGAGGACTTACTTCTAAGTGCAATCCGAAAACAAATATTTGAGTTTTAATCTGACCCAAAGTTGGTAACTTACAGGATAATTTATACATGATTGATATTGTAATTTTTATGCTTTTATTATAATCCTCTGTGAGTTATGATTTTACCAATTCTAAATGTAAAACGAGAAACAAGTGTAATATTATATTTGCTACGAAAAGCTTTTAAGCAATGATACTTTCAGGACGTGATTTGACGGAAAATTTGAGACCCCTTTCGAGCTAAGAAATTTCCGCCTTCAGGACCATATATTCGATCGTGCTCAATGTGGACTATCAATGTTTGCCCTCCACCCGCATATTGAAATTCCCCCCGAGGATAATTTTCTGAAGTCACCACTGTTTATAAATAGTTTTTCGTTACAAATCAGAGGATAATGGAGTAGTGAGTATACTTCATTTTTTTTTTAAGCTATGGATTTAAGATTCGCAATTCATATAATGTTCCGTTCTAATCGAATTTGAAACAAAAGAAGTTTTCAATGAGTTACTCAAAGAAATATTTTCAGCCTCCGGATGAAAATAGGAAGACACTTAAAAAAGAAACAACTTGCTACCGGGTTTGAACACACAAACATATGATTGATAGTGTATCGACCCAAACCACTCGACCGTTTTGCATGCCTTTGCTGATGTTCTTTTGCCTTTTGTGAAAGCAGTTTACTGTTCCATACTCGCTTTTGTTTATTCCGATACGACTATGTGTTTTCAGTAAATATTTGGACGTTACAGCTCTTGCAATGTATAAAAGTGTTTTTAGAAGAAATCACAATCGATATTATGTCCAAATAACATACGTAAAACAGGTTGAATTCGTGAAATGATTGAGGTTGGAGTGAGCGTAAATGTTTTCATAGTTAGGAGCCTGGATATGCAAACCCGCTTAACGTGGGGATTTAATTTTGTGAAATTTGGTACATTGGAGGTTAACCATATGTTAAACTATTTTCGTTTTCATACAAAGTAAATCAATATGTGACATATTACTGTAAGAATTTATCATACGTTTTGCAGTAAGTTAGTTGCAGCACTTCAATAATAATGCAAAATGCACAGCCATGTATCGTCATCCGCAAAAAAAAGTTCGCATATACTGTAACTTCCACATTTTCATTAATAACTCGCTCTTCTGACTATATTATCGCTTCTTTGTGCTTTCCTTAACAAAGCAGTGTAATAATGCATAATTATTTATTATTTTAGAGAAAACATAAAGCAAAATAAGAAAATTATAAGCAAAAAACCTTTAATCTTATGAAACCTTAGTGTGTCAAATAATTACACGAAGAATATCCCGTGGGAAAAAAGAGGGAAAATGACACAGGTATTAGGAAACACTCACTAACATGTGAAGCTATTGAACAGAAACATGAACTGAAGAGTCAACTACGTATTTCTGCGTTTAATATGCAATTCACACTTCATGCACAGTTCCAATATGCAAAATCAGTCAATATCTTCAGTTGAAATTACTGATATAGGGAGAAAATGACTATTTAAAACTTCAGGTGTGAACGTGCGCTTGGAGCGATATATGAGCATTATTACAACATATTTTTTCATGAACTGTCTCGGTGGTCAAGCGCGTTTAATCGTGTTCTTGAAAGTCTAGCATCGGAGGGCGGCAGTTCGAATCTGCCTCCCGGCAATTTTGACTTTTTTCAACATATGGAAACATTTCTTTAAATATAAAGTTCTGCTTTGAAGTGCTTGAAAAAAAAAAAAAATCAGATGAACTATCACGTTTCAAAGCCTGTTACATTTGTTCACCCTGTCATCATTTATATACGAAGACGCTAAAATGAGGAACGTTAACATTGTTATAATGGGAGCAACTTTCTGATTTGAATACCAACCTTAAATCACACGTCCAAAATGAAAATTATTCATGTTTTGATACCTATTGTAATATACAGGTGTGTATATATAGAGAAAGAAAGAGAGAGAGAGAAAATATAAGAGATAGATAGAAAACAATATAAACGTAAAAAGTTATTGCAATTCATAATCTGGATTTTTACAAAGCGATTTCAACGCTTGAAGCGACTTAATATTCATAAAGCATCTTTTTCTTGAAGTGTCGCAAATAGTCCGATGCTTTGTAATATGTGCCAAAGAAATAAATGCATGTTTTTAACAGGATAGTATCGTCTACCTTTTGCTTCAATTGATGGTATAAAATAATGTTGAGTTGATTTTAACATCCCTTTCAGCATCGAGGCTATATGAGACGTTTACCTACTGATTAGCGTGAAATCCGAACCACATGAGCTCACACCGGGAATCGAACCGAGTCTCTTACGTCAAAGGTGCGTATGCTAACCGCTTAGCTACGAAGGAACTCGGTATGAAACTAGAATAGCACACATTACCCCATATTATTTCACCGAAAGATTTCTGTTTTATGATCAGTTAAAATAGTATTTCTGGACACCGTAGCGAAAAATGTATTTGCTTTTTCAAGTAGTGTACGAAAAATACAAAGAATAAACACAGTAGAAACGAAACCAAGAAATGAATTCAAAGTAAAATGCTTTGCCTCTCTCGAATAAATCACTCAATGTATTACAAGTGCATATCTCGTGCATTTCCAGTAGAATTATTAAAACGCGCTGGCTTTATAACTTGGCTGTGTGGTCTAGTGGCTGGCATGTGTGTCTGTGGTGTACAGGGTACCGGGTTTGATCCCCGGTGGGAGAACTTTTGGAATTTTAAATGTTCTCGACGTGTCTGTGTTTGTGTTCCTATCATTCAAGGTTACTGTAAAACGTGTATAACCGAGTAGGAAATATACAGAAATTACTGATAAGGGGAAAGTAGACTTTGGTAAATGAACTTCGGGGCCGCCTTTCGCGACGTAAATTAAGAAGAAAATAAGTGGGTTTAGCGAGGCACTTGAAATTACAGTAATGATTGACGGTTCGGTTCCCAGTCCGGTTTTCTTTCAATATAAGGATATTTTATTTTTTCTAAATACAACGTTACATTTTTAACATTTGAATTGGTTATAAAAACAAAATCAGATAAACTGTCAGCTTTCAAACCTCTGTCACTTTTATTCACCATCTGTTTGTATACGAAGATGACGCTATGGAAATGCTAGCACTACCAAAGTTCAAATAGATTTCTAAGTTAATATCAAATTGAAAACACACGCCCAAAATGAGAATATATGTTTCTGCTTTATATGTATAGTTCAATTATACCAAACAAAGTCCGCTATCCCCATTCCCTTTGGCGGTAGGGGTAACTTTAAAATTTTAAAGTGGGACCCCCATTTCTTATTGGACATTTCGATTCTCCAGAGAAAACTGACTGATTTCACCCAGAATTGAAAACAATTCCTTCACGGATGGCACTTTAATCGATACGGGAAAAGGAGGGGTAGCAAAATGTTATGAAAATTTTTTTGTCAGATCCGTGCTCTGTGGTCATACAGTTAGCATACTGGACTGCACAGTCAGAGATCCTGATTTCAATTCCTAGTAACCCTAGGGGAACACCAAATGAGTACATAACAAGTAGTGACTATTTTCATGAATATATGCATCATATAAAAATCGCTTAAAGTTTGATACTAAGATATTATTATTATTATTATTATTATTATTATTATTATTATTATTATTATTATTATTATTATTATTATTATTATTATTATTATTATTATTATTATTATTATGTTACATATTACTTGAGCTTATAATTAGGAAGACCTAGGCGCAGATGGGAGGACAATATTAAGATGGATCTAGCAGAAATAGAAATACAAAGTAGAAACTGGATCCAGTTAGCTAAGGATAGAAGTCAGTGGAGAACTTTTGTGAATGCGGCATTGAACCTCCGGGTTCCATAGGCCATAGAATTAGTTAGTTAGTTAGGAGGGTAAGTGTGCCTAAAGTCAGCCATTTTTCAGTAAAAAGCATATTAAATAAACATACAGTAGCTTGTTATCAAACAAATAATCAACTACAACTTAAATCAGAGCTCCAGTATTCAACCTCATTTGTTCTGGCCTGGTGTGACTCCTCGTGATAGAAAAGAAAAATTATCATTTGAGGTCTGCTGATGCAAGTGAGCAAAGTGCGCATTTTGTTAATAAAAAAAATAAGGAAGAAGCTTTACTTCAAAGTTAAGTTAAAATTATATTATTGTAAAATAGTACGAGTTATTCCTTTCTTCTATGCATGAATGTATCGTAGCTTATTAAAAATTCGTGGTTTATGATACAAAACAAGATATTGCGTAGAAATAAGGGGGCTGACTACTGGAAATGACTCTTCACTGCAATTTCCAATGGTCAGCCCCCCATTACTTTCAACGGACGGCTACTGGATACATAAACTCCAGTAGTCATCCACTTATCATTCATTCAATTTAAATGACACATGACATACAACTAAGACACTTAACTAATACGTAGAAGACTTTTCTAACGATTTAATGAAAAAGTAACTGTTATGATGTCACTAATTGCATCATACAAGTATAATACAGTTATAAAGTACGGGACAAAATTAAACGATCGAAAATGCCATTAAAACTTATGACGATGTTGGTCGTTTATTTTTGTCCCGTACTTTAATATCAGTCTGGTATTGTAACCATTTCAATTCTTGTATTTTTCTAGAACTGAGGGAAAAAAGGTTAAGGACTTATGGCTGGTCTGAATTATTTCTCTAAAATTTAAAAAGGACAGGTAATGAGTATTTATTTTACCCTAATCAAGGGCGCCGATTTCCCTGTAAATTTGGGGGTCATTCGGATGCGGAAGGTTAGGATTTTAAGACAAATTGCATTCAAATTATGCCAAATATTGTATATTCATAAATACAATAGGGGGCCCACATAAGCTTTGGGGGCCCGGCCCCCCCGGCCCTAGCAGGATCGACGCCCTTGACCCTGATCATAGCTTAGTCTTTTAATCTAAGGTAGCTATGAGGAAGTAAGGGTTATCAATATCTAATTGATTTATTTTTTTAAATCACTCCGCACAATGTCGCGTTTCTGCACGTTTTTAATTCCAAGGCTGCAATTGCTCTTCAACTATTATTATTATTATTATTATTATTATTATTATTATTATTATTATTATTATTATTATTATTATTATTATCTGTTCTTATCTGCTCTGTTCCTAGAGTTGCCTGATTGCCGAAACAATACAGAATAATCATAAATATTTACATTCTAACTCACTGTGAGCGTGAGGAAAATATGTCTAACAGTTTAAGAACGCGTGATTTAGCGTTTCTTTCAACCAATCCAAAGACATCTACTGGAATAGACTCAGTGTCAGATGTTTTTGCAATCAGGTGCGTTGAGGATACTCTATCCAAAGAGTCTTCTTATTCTACACTAATGAACACATATAAGGCTATTGTTCTGTCCGAAGAGGATCGATCTGCTATCAGTAGATACTTGCTAGTGAAATGTTCGATATCTTAGTCCTGGAACATACTAAATTTTAGCAATTGGCCGTCTAGAGCCTACAAATATATCTTCGATATCAGAAATAGACGTTACGTCTGACTCAAACCAGGAAAACAACATATCCGTTATGGCATCTTGTACTGAAGCGAGGCAAGGTGAAAGGTCTGCTTCTGCTTCTACAGTCAGTAGAGCCAGAAATAACTCCATATAATCTCAGAAGAAATTCAAAGAAAATCTTCGTAAAATACTTCCATATCATCTGGCTTTGATTAGCATCTTTTCTGGCTAGCTCCAATCAAAAACAAAACTACCAAACATGTGCCCAGAGAAAAAGTTCAAAGTGCAGTATCCTCCCAAGCATGGAGAAATTATCAGATGGTAAAGAATGAAAAGAAAAGAAAACTAGAAGAGGAACGTCTAAAATGAAAAAGGGAGAGAATACAAAAGAAAGGAAAAATTTTAAGTCAAACAAAAAGAAAAGGACTGTCAAGCCAAGTAGCACTAGTAGTTAAAAAGACGAGACGCAAGAAGTTGTTGAAATATATTGGGTGTCACTTTTGTGATCACTGGTACTACTTAAAATGCACATGCCTCAGTGAATTATCGTACGAGGAACCTGCTAAACAAGTGCTTATGTGTCCTGAATGTGCTTAATGAACTTCATATTAAAGGGTTAATGTCATAGCTAAATATAAATATCAATGTAAATATAAATAGGCCTATATATTAGTTTTAAATAGGCTAGTCTAGGCCGAGGCACATTTTTCTTAGTTTATGGTAAATATCATACAAGAAGTCTTTTTTTCCTGTATCGCAATATATTTTCCACCAGGCCTGCTTCTAGCCACAGAGGTTTGGGGGGACATAGATATGTTAGGGGGGGCAAGTCATTAAAAATCTCTTACACATATCTAAATTGTGTTTTTTGTGTTGAGGTCTGGAGGGGCCACGAAAAGTTTAGGAGGGCCAGGCCCCCTAGCTTCCTCTAGTTGCGGGCCAGTTTTCCACGTAGTTTTCTTTGTAGGAACTCTGAGTGCAATATATTTGTCCCTTAATTTGCTACTGAGGAATTGATCTCTAAAATTCCATTAAAAAAGTCAATTCTATAGTGTGGCTGAGTATTGGTTAAAGTAATGGCTGACCTTTGGTTTTCATAGGCCGACTACTGTTTTTTTCAGGGTTTCTGGTATTTTCTTTTTCCTGTGTAATTATTTATAAAAGATTTCCTATGCGAGCTACACAAACGTAAAATTTAAACACTGTTCTTTCTAATGACATATGCAGTAAAAGTTATTAGTAAAAAATGATTTTTTTATACTTTAACAAAGTTGAAAATCTCCTTAAATGGTCGACTACTGACACATTTACCCAATTACTTGAGATGCAAACTATAGTTGCAATTTTTTGAAGGAATGTTGCCTAACTGGAAAGTAGAACTTTACATATTGTTTTGTCTGTGAAACATATGCTTGTTTAGCTTTATTTGAAAGTGTTAATTTTGCCAAAAAATATTGAACGTTGGAAAACCGCAATAGCATATCCTTATACGGGCCAAAAAAAAGAGAGCTGATATTTCTAAAGGAGGCAATCGTAATAAAAACGGATAGGAGATAAACATAAATCGAAAATGTTATGTTGAAAACATTTTCATTGATTTTGTCTTCTGCTTCAGGCACTGACAAGGTCAGACAAATATTGTCTATTACGTTTAAAATTGCCTAAAGGAAAGTTGAACAGAATACCACAGATCTTATCACTCAGTAATCAGTTGTGAAGTGCTCCCTTGTAGTCAAACAAGCATGTCCAGAAGGCTCCAGGCAGTCATCGATGTAGAAGGTCATTGGACCTCCTATTAGACACTTATATATTTACAGCCCTTTTCAGGTTTACGTATTCCCTTCCACTTTTCTTTTTTCTTTTCTTTTCTTTTCTTTTTTTTTTTTTTTGAATGCCAATGAAAATGTATCTACGTCACTTTCACCGTCACTTTCAATGAAAATGAAAAAAAAAAAACATAATGGCAGTGGACAAGACTCGATCGTGCGAACTTGTGTATTGTAATCTCTCACTTATCCCCTGAGCTACGAAGTAACACGTAGATTTTTTTTTTTTTTGAAAAATATATTAGTAGTTCATAACAACACACTCTCTTTTTATGTAATTCATGTGCCCCTTGCTGCTATCGATGGCGTGAAAACAAAATGCTACACATTACCCCATATCATTTCACCAGTAGATTGCTGTTTTCTGATCAGTTAAAACAGGATTCCTGGATATCTAAGCGAAAAATGTATTTCTTTTTCATGTATTCTACGAAAAACCTAAAGAGTAAACAAAATCGAGACAAGCAACTTTCTCGAACAAACCATTCAATGTATCAGTGTCATTGCAAACAACGTCTCGCTGAGGTAATGAATAACAACATGTAGTAAAGATCATGGGGTCTTCAGATCAAATACAACTTGTCATATGGTTTTGTTTTCTTCAGCACAATAGAATTTTTTAAAAAATTATCCAGTCATGTGAGAAAAACAAATTTTGCAGAAATATAACATTTCGTTTTGAGAGGCGTATTTGCACGAAGAAATAGTTTTATTTCTTGCAATCCAAACCGTGAAGAATGAGCTAATGAATAGCGTTTATGGGTCTTTCGATAAGCACCATCCGATAAGATAGTTAACATTCGATGTAAATAAATAAGAAATGTATAATGTTACAGATTCTGGAATTGCAATTTAATTCAATTTTAAACTGTATACATTTTCTATATGAGTGTTTAATTTACTTTATAAAAATCCAGATTATGATTTACACTAACTGTTTTAATTAAAAATACAAGCTTATACAGGGTGCGGGGAAAGTCCCGGAACGGTCCAATATCTCGCGAAATATACAGATCAGCAAAACAAAAATAACACGTGTTAAACAGTTTTGAAAAATCTATCCAATGATACCAAACGCAACCCTCCATTCGCACACGTGAGGTAACTTTAAAATTTTAAATGGAAATTCCCATATTTTGTTGCACATTTGGATTCTTCAGAATAAGTAACAGTGATTTGACCCAAAATTGAAAATAGTGCCTTCACGGATAGCACTTGAATCGACACATAAAAAATGGAGGCGGTAAATATGTATGAAAATGTGGCCTCTCAGTGTCGAGCTCTGGGCCATGCGGTTAGCGTACGGGACTGCGGCATGAAAGGTCGTGAGTTCGATTCCCACGCAGAGTAAACTTTTTATGTGATTTTTTTACCCACATAACGAATTCATACATTTTAACTTCCATAAAATAATGCATTTGTCCATATTTATTAATTTGCAAGAAAATACAAATGGTGACAAAAATGGCTTATTTTTGTTGTAAATAACCCTACTACTAAGAACTACTTCATAAAGCTACTTTGCAAAACAATTATCGATATTGTATTCCATGTAACTTCATCTTCGCACACACTGTTTTCAATTTTTGATCAAATCACTATCACTTTTTCTGAAGAATCCACATATGAAATAAGAAATAGGGGTTCCCATTTAAAATTTTAAAGTTATCCCCCGTAGTCCCCAAGGAGGTAGGGATAGGTGATTGCGTTTTCTATCATTGGATAGCATCTTTAAAACTATTTAACATGTGTTATTTTTGTTTTGGTGATATTTATACTTCGCGAGATATTGGACCGTTCCGGGAATTTTTCCGCACCCTGTATACAGTATTTTATCTCTCTTTTGCACTCTCACTCTCTATATTACAACTGAGTGTTGCAATAGGTATCAAGAACATGAATAATTTTCATTTTGGACGTATGGTTTAAGGTTGGTATTCAGATCACAAATCTGTTCTCATTATAACGGATGTGGTATTAACATTAATAAGGATCGTTAACGTTCCACATTTTAGTGTCTTCGTATATAGCCTAATTGACGAACATAGTGAATAAATGTGACTGAGCTTTGAAAAGTGATTGTTCATCTGGTCTTGTGTTTTTAAGCACTTCAAACTAGACATTTATATTTTAAAAAATATTTCACTATATTGAAAAAAAAAAAAAGCTTTCAGCACTCAGGCTCGAACTGCCACCCTTCGGTTCTAGAATTTCAACAGCATTGCTAAACCCGCTTGGCCACGCAGACATGTTACGAAATAATGCGTTCTGATATTAGAAATAGACTCGCTCCAAGCGCAGGTTTACACTTGGAGTTTTAAATAGCCATTTTCTGTTTTTTTCAGTAATTTCAACTGAAGATTCCCATATTGATTGATTTCCCATATTGGAACTTCACGTGAAGTGTGAATTGTATGTTCATCTCAAAAATACATTATTTTCTGTTCCTTCAATTTTACGTATTTGTGAGTGCTCCTAATACCTGTGCACTGTATGGAGTGAATTTCCCTCGGGATATTCTTCGCGTAATTATCTGACAGACTAAAGTTTCATAACAATCACAGTTTTTTGCTTATAATTTTCTTATTTTGCTTTATTTTTTCACAAAAATCATAAATAATTATTCATTACTACACTGCTTTGTTAAGGAAAGCACAAAGAAGCGATAATATATTAAGAAAACTGAGTTATTAATGAAAATGTGGAAGTTACAGTATATGCGAACTTTTTTTTGCGGATGACGATACAGCGGGGGACACTTCTGGATGGTACAGCCATATGGAGATTTACGGCAAGAGTGCTCCACCAGTTGAGTCCAAAGTATTTGCCGGGAAGTATTGCAACCGAATTAACTTAAAAAGAAGGCGGGTGGCATAATCGCCAGGCACTGAAAATTCCCGTACACTTGGGTGAAATTCCCACTACCGTCTACAGCATCATTTTTCCAAAATGAGACGAATCTTAGACGTTTAGTTCTTATGCCAAACACACTACTTGATATTTGTCCTATTCGTGAAGATAAAGTGCAACAACAAATGAAAGCCCAATCCTGTTGCTGTTGGAATGAACTCTCTTTAAGTCGTTTGATCTGAAATGACTTTGCAGAACCTAAATAAATATTCTGTCACTTCAGGAGGGGGGGGGGGGTAAGAAGAGCGAATGCTCCCCTCCTACAGTATAAAAACATATACTTTTAATCAAATGCTTAGCGAGAATGAGCCCATTGGTATAGCGCTTTTATGATTTGAAATCTTGCTCCCAGGCCATCTTTTCTCATAACTGACAACATAGGAGAACGGGAGATGCAATTATGATGAAGGAGAAATACACTCACATGTGCAAATTCAGAATTGGAGACAAAATGTTCGGATAGCATCCATATTTTGTCGAAAATTTTGATTTTGTAAGTAGACATGTAAAAGCTCACCCGAACTTGAGAGCATCCCATTACCAGTTGTTGTATTCAAGTGGAGAACTCAGTTGAGAGCATCAGATGATTAGCGAGGGAGAGAAACATCTTAAGATATGGGGAACGAACAATGGAAAAAAATACCAACTGGCCTCAGCCGGACTCGAACCCTAAACCACGTGATTACCATGCCACGCCTTTGCTCACTCATCCACAGAGCCACACAGAGTGAGACACGGTCATACGTCAGGAAAAGCGTTCGTTACGACCAGTGATTTATTTGTAGGGGGAAGCTAGGGAAATTCTCCGTCTCTAGTTTTTCTTTCCTTGGCACTAACTTAATTACTGTTGTCCCAGCCTGAGAAGAATATTTTCCACCCCTCTAGAAAATTTCCTAACAATTTGCATACATTTTAAGCAACACAAAACATTTATTCATCGCTGTTCTGGATAATTATACTTACACAAAGGAATTATTTCCAATTCTATGAATTCCCGTACCAAGTAAACAGAAGTACTGAGTATGAAATTCTATATCTCGCGAATAGTTTTGCAGAAAATACCTAAACTAAATTTTCTATTGGGAACAGGGAGAAGCACACATGCGGGGCTTAGGAAGCAGATTGCGCCCATAAGATTTGTTTTGGTCAGTAAGGGACATAAATTTACATTCAAATGGCAAAATCACACGTTTAATTATGCTATAATTTTCTTTTGGTTTTACTTAAACTTTTTCCCGGGGTGAACCCCCGGACACATCCCAAATGAACATTTGCCAGCGGTCCTCCTGAATTCAAATCCTGGCTACGCCCCTGCTACCAAGTGATATATTCTCTGTCACATAAGAAAATTCATGTTTTCCGTGGGATACTATCTTTCTCCCATTACTATTAGAATGAAATTGCTACACATTCCTTGCTACCGTATCGCGATTTAATTAAATGTTTTAAAAGTTTTTAATGCTCAATCCCTAACCAAATTGATAACTGCATGATCTATCTGTTTGCAGTTCACTTAAAACACTATAGAAATATCGTAAAACTTAATTAAAGGAAAAACAGTTCTTTCACAGCGTGAAGCTTACGATTATTGCCATATACTTATAGCGTAGATTTTGCGTGTAGCTTCTTCCGTAGCTCATTGGATCCGAGCAGAATTCCCATTCTCGCGACCCGGGTTCGAATCTTCGCCTAGTTACTTTTAATTTTTATTTTATTATTGATCAGATAGAACTCCAGTAGAAAGAAACCTATGGTTACAGTTCAAGGTGTGATTCGATATTCTGCAAGTATTTATTTATTTTTTTCTTGTCAAGCGAAAAAATGAAGTAGAATTTTAGATGCGTAAAACTTCTAGATTTGATTGTTAATAAGAACTATGAATAAGATTACAGCTCAAAATAAATTGAATTCTCTTCAATTGTAGTCAATAATTAGCTATGGTCAAGGAAATGGATTTAAGCTGTTTTGTGTGTGATCAGCACATTGACTTCGATCATCCCTATTTCTGGAACTAAATATCACTAATTTTGTTTTTTTTTTTTTTCGTTTATATATAAAATTCTCATCCTTAAGTTCTTAACAAAACAGAGATTATTGTTCAAACTGTCACTATGGGATTACATTTCATTATATAAATAAATGAAATTAACTATATATATATATATATATATATACTTAAAAATATCGAAAATAATATGACAAATATTATGAACAATTTTATAATAGAACTAAGCAATGTTTTATAATACACTAAATTGAATGAAATACAGGGTATTTGAAGTTAGCGATAATATTGCCAGTAGATTCTGAAATACAAGTTTCTTGAACAGATAGGGACACTTCACCTTGAAATATACACCTTGAATTTGATTCTCGATAGAATCTGAAATATGTTAAGAACTTTAAACCTTGAATAACGCAACACAAGTTTGAATCCCGTGTTGTAATTGTGTCGTTACAAACTCACTCTTTTTATATAAATCAACCAATCTAAAGCCGGATCTTTGTTCAAAAAGTATTTTATCCTTTGCGTATATTTCAGGGAGAACATTTAACGTCAACTTTTTATTAGCAAATGTAGCAACTGATCAAATTGAATAATGCTAAAAATAGCCTACTTCGCTTGCTAGAACTTATGTTTGGTAGAAATTTATACATCAAATCTTTTTTTTTTTTTTTTGTTTCTTGGGTTTTTTTGTTGGTGTCTTAGGTTTCTGAATACTTTGGAAGATTTTAACAGAATCCTTGTAATTATACATTTATGTTTGCTCTGTTTGATATAAAAAAAATACTTCTTATGAAGAAAATGGTCTGCAGAGCTCTTTGTAGAATGTCTGTTATTAGTTGTAGTAGTTGCTTTTACTTTAGCGTCCCATTCAGCAGCGAGGCTATATGAGACATGGACTTATAGCTAAACGTGGGATCCGAAACCATAGGCTTCTACTGAGAATCGAGCTCCGTTTTTAGAAAAAAAAATCTAACCACAGTCAGTTCCTACCCGTTGGGGTTAGAACATACCCTATTATTATACTGGTATTTGGAAGCAGTGATAATTGGTTACGGATTTCGCAATCACACTCGTGTCCCGGCATGACCGGAACAGACCTGAAGACGACGACACGTCGTCATACGCACGATGAATTTGTATGATACTGTTAAATATTAAAGTTAATACATCATTTTTATATCAATAAATAACTTAAATAAAAAAGACAGTAACAATGCTATTAATGTATATCTAAATAGTATATAAATTAAAAATACGTTCTCTATCATAGCGAAAAATGGCTGAACCGTTTGAAATGAATTTTATTGACATAGTTAACCTCTAGCTTGGACTAGGTTGTTGAGATCTTGCTCGGGAGAGTACTCCCGGTAGTAGTAACTAAATACACGATTCTGATTGGTTGGCGTTATCCGTATCTTGCTACGTAGCCTGTATCTATGTATATAACAGAAATCATATGCTTGTTGCTATCGCTGCCGTGTCGTGACAAAACGCTGTAACTTTGGCGAAGAAGTTTTGCGAAAATGAGCCTTAAAGTTTTCATCCGAAAATGTGATCTGTATCGTGTAGAACCAGTGTAACTAGGCAATAATGGTCAACCAATCAATTTTCACCAAATTTAATCACACAACATGCATTTACGTAACATTACATGTAACCACGTGTTTCCAAAGTCAAGATACACTATTTCTACACGATACAGATCACATTTTCGGATGAAAACTTTAAGGCTCATTTTCGCAACACTGCTCCGCCAAAGTTACAGCGTTTTGTCACGACACGGCAGATCGGTCCTCGTGGTCGTGTGCGCTAGCATTGTATGCTAGTAACAAGAATTGCTTTTGGCGTGAGTTCAAATCCGGCCGAACGAAATTTTTCTATTTTTTAAATCGTTCATAACACTTTTTTTCAATAAAATATGATGAAAAAAGTACTCAAAAAGGAGATTTGCTTACTTTTAGGGAGATAAGTAGTAGTGGTAGTAGTAGAAGTAGTAGTAGTACAGAAGCGAAGATATATATATATATAACTTTCCATGAAATCATGAAAATAAAAAAAATGACTTCCAACTCTATTCAGAAGGTAGGTATATTGGCAGGTGTCGAACCGAGTTGTTTGCTACGCAACGTTATGCCTTCAGGCAAACTTCTGGCTATCAACTAGGTAAGTCTTGAGGGCCACCATGCAGAAAGAAAGAAAGAAAAAGGTATGCTTATTTCATGGGGAGAACAAAATATAATAGTCTATCTGCTCCTTGACATTAAGTGTTTGAAACCAATGCTGTTATGAATATCCATTTTTCTAATTTCCTTAGGAGACTAAAGAGAAACGTTAATTCTCCTATATATAAAAGAAAAATGTAGTATCTCATATATCACACAGATAACGAAATAAAATAGCATATTTATCTATGCCTTGGCATTAAGTGCTTTAAAATTGTTCAGAGTATTTTTCCTTATTCCCATAATAAAAAGAAAAAATGAGAATTGTTAATTCCCACAGAAGAAGAAAGAAAAATATATTTATATTTATTAAACGAAAAGAA
The DNA here is from genome assembly GCF_964235325.1 of Thermobia domestica. NCBI lineage: Eukaryota > Metazoa > Arthropoda > Insecta > Zygentoma > Lepismatidae > Thermobia > Thermobia domestica. The sequence goes on from NC_137462.1 coordinate 173,631,994, forward strand.
TAAAATAAAATATATTTAAAATATATTAAAATAAAATATGACTAAACTAAGTAAAACGTTTACTCTGAATAGTCTCTGCAAGTAATTTGTAGAAAATTGTCAGAAATAATGCATAAACTATATTAGTTGTCAATTAAAAGTGTAGCAAGTGATAGTTCTAAACTCAAGTAGAATATTCACTCTGCTTCATTTAAATAATAGACATTTTACAAAAATAATGATCTTTTGGCTGTATCGTAAATATTTTAGTAAATAAATAAATAAAATACATATTTATAATTTAATCATCGCAACTGGATAGCTGATTCTGTGGGTGAAGATAATGAATATTACTACAAACTGTTACAAAGGTGGGGGCCGCAGTGGCCCAGTGGAAGCCGGTGGGTGTAGCTAAGCAGCCTGTAGTGTTGTCAACGGCTCGCGCGGCTCGGCTCACGACTCAGTCACCTCAACATACCGAGCCGGTTCGAAATCCATAAAAGTGATTAGATGCTAATACAATATGAGGTATATGTTCTATAAGCCTTTCCCACAATTCTTCCCACAATTCTACTGCTTGGGGCTGAAATCAGTCGATACTGAACTAACTAACTAACTCTATGGCCTATGGAACCCGGAGGTTCAGTGCCGCGTTCACAAAAGCTCTCCACTGACTTCTATCCTTAGCTAATTGCATCCAGTTTCTACTTTGTATTCCTATCTCTGCGAGATCCATCTTAATATTATCCTCCCATCTGCGCCTAGGTCTTCCTAATGGTCGTTTTCCTATGGGTTTACCAGTCAAGACTTTGAAAGCGTTTCTACTTTCTTCCATTCTAGCTACATGACCTGCCCACCTAAGCCTCCTAGACTTGACAACCCTAACAATGTTGGGTAAACCGTATAAACTATGTAGTTCCTCGTTATGAAGCTTCCGCCATTCCCCATTCTCGTTCCTCTTGGGTCCGAATATTCTTCTCAGGATCCTGTTCTCAAATACTTTCAGTCTATGTTCTTCCCTCAGAGTAAGCGACCATGTTTCGCAACCATACAGAACAACAGGCATGATTATTGTTTTATATATTTTAAGCTTCAAATTCCTCGACAGAATTCGCGACGACAAGAGATTTTGAACCGAATAGTAACACGAATTCCCTGCTTTTAGTCGACATTTAATTTCTTCGTGAATATGATTTTCGTCTGTTAATATTGATCCTAAATATTTGAAAGTATCCACTTTATCAAAAGCATTATTTAATATTTTAACGCCTCCACAATTTGCCGTATTACGGTCCCGACGCACTTCCATGTATTTAGTTTTCTCTGCATTTACTTCTAAACCCATGTCCTTGCAAGCGTTTAATAATATCTCTGCATTTATTTCTACTGTTCTCCTATCATCCCCTATTAAATTTACATCATCAGCATATGCCATAACCTGGTGAATGCCGTTCAACTCTAGGCCCTGGTTGCTATCTTTGATTTTCCTTATGGCGTATTCCAGCACAAAGTTAAATAATAATGGCGACAACGCATCTCCTTGTTTCAGGCCATTTTCGACGTGGAAGCTCGTGGACAAAAATTTTCCTACCCGGACTTTACTTTGGGATTCACTTAAACATATCTTAATTAATCTAATTAGCTTTCTCGGTATTCCAAGTTCTGTAAGAACGTTGTATAATGTTTCTCTCCTAACCGAGTCGTAAGCCTTTCTAAAATCAATAAATAGTTGATGTACCGGGGTATTGTATTCCCACTTCTTTTCGAGTATTTGGCGAATGGTAAATATTTGGTCGATAGTTGATCGATTTCGTCTAAATCCGCACTGATAATCTCCAATAATTTCATCTGCGTATGGGGTCAATCTTGCTAACAGAATATTTGAAAGGATTTTATAGGATGTTGACAGAAGAGAAATTCTGAGGTCGTCCCTGGCTGAAAAATGTTCCGCGAAGACATCTTTAAACAAATCCCATTTTTATGGAACATAGTGAAATTGATCAAAGACAAGCGCTACAATTCGACTCAACTTACATTTGTGTGTATGTGCGGCCGTTTGCCTGTTCCACAACTATCTTTTATTGTTTTGGATTCATTTTAATGAAAATTGGCTTGTGGTTTCAACTAATAGTCCTATTGTTTGGGATTTAACTCTATCAAGAATAAGGGGTGAAATCTAAAACACTCACCCTTTGCACATACACATATAAAACAATTTTGTGTTATAGGCAAAACAAATTGAAGATAATTTGATTCGACAAAACATAGGCTATTTCTACTTTAGGCCATCCGCATCATTCGAATTGGTTGCGGGGGAAATTGGCAATGGATAAGCGCGTGAAAGGGACCAAGTTCCTCTGAACTTCGAAACTTGGTTATTTAAATATTATAATAAAATATGTTTAAAAATAACTTCCACCATATTGAGTCAATTTGATTCAATATGGCGTATATTTTCTTTGGGTATTATTTTTACATATTTCTTTTTAAACCCTGGGTTTACAGTTATACTCAGTCAATAATTTTAAATTAATTGTTGATTCTATTGCTTTGAAAATCCAGACAAATGCAACTATGTGTCTAATTATTTTTACATATTTCTTTTTAAACCCTGGGTTTACAGTTATACACAGTCAATAATTTTAAATTAATTGTTGATTCTATTCCATGAGTTTTAGAATATATTTAACTACTAGAGATGCGCACGAGACAAGATTTGAGGCTATCTCGTCTCGAAAATGTGCTGTAAAAGTGATGTCTCAACTCGAAAAACGTATATTTTTCTATTGGAAGAGCTGTGTCTCGACTAGAATTTTCTCAGGAAAATTCTGTCTCGACTCGACTCGTGCGCATCCCTATTAATTACTTTGCCAAGCTTATATTAGGGACCCATAGGCCCAATTTTTAGAAGCTAAAAATCTGAAATTTAATTATATGTCACGATGCTTCAGCGAGAAATGAACTTTTATATCCAGCATTGTGATTCTCATTGTGGCTTTTTAATTGCAACGCATCACGGATCATACCAATCACTTTCTCATAATCCTATGAGCTCTAAGACTGATGGATTGAATGGTTAGAATTTTAACTTAACTTGCAGCACCAAGACTATATGAGACATGGGCCTACAACCTAACGTGTTATCCCAAACCAGATAAACTCACACTGGAAATCGAACCCAGGTCTTCCGCACCGAACACTAAGATAGAGTGTACTTCCATTTTTTCATTTATCGTTGCATAATCATAAAATGTTACATTTCCTCTGAATCTGACACGAACTTTTCCAGGTATAATACAAGGTTCCAGGACATACGGCCTTTAATGATAATAACACTAGTTTATTAACCATATTTTGGTTAAATACAGGACATGGTTTATTTTTCCAACATGCTTAAAGATCTAATAGACTGACGCGGATAGCTCATATTTTTTTCTTTCCTCTCTTTGTTTTCACAAACAGACCAATATTTCATTGACATAATGTGTCAGAACTTAGTAGAAGAAGCAAAATGCTTCACTTCACAGGTAAACCAAAGACAAGACATGCATTTCAAACGACCTTCAGGTGATATTGCTTTGCCTTTCTTTGCCTCTAGCGTTTAGTGATGACTCATTGAATAAGTAGTTGCTTACTACTGAAGGAAATTTCATTGGGTGAACAGCAGGGTGGATTGATTTAAATCAATGTTATTTAAATCACGAATTTAACCAAGATTTAAATCACTTGATGTTTTGAATAAAAGTCGTTGGTTTAAATCAAAATCCGAAATAAATTAATTTAAAGTGAAAATAAGTAAAATCTCGTTTCTGTTCTGTTATTTCGATTATGGAAGATAATAAGAAAATACAATGAGACTCAAATTATGTAAACACAATATGAAAACGAGTATCATGCAGAGGATGATTAGAGAAAATCCCGTTTTGAACGGGTAACGGGTGAATCCTGCTTTCTTCTCTTAGTACCATAAGGTTTTCAAATCGTTAAAACTGTTCCAACGGAGAAATCATCATGAAAATTTAAGACGAAAGTTCTTTTGTGCCCACGTCTATTTGTTTGTTTTCAGGTAATAGGGTCGTATTTAGGAAAGCTCGATCCCCTCTGCGAAAAAAAATAATAGATTTTAAAACTTCAGGCGAAATTTATGTACTAAATACATAGAAGTTATTCGGGATCGTAATACGGCAAATTTTGGATGCTTTAAAAAAATAATAATTCTTTTGATAAAGTGAATACTTTCAAATATCTAAGATCAATATTAACAGACGAAAACGATATTCACGAAGAAATTAAATGTCGACTAAAAGCAGGGAATTCGTGTTATTATTTAGTTCAAAATCTCTTGTCGTCGCAAATTCTGTCGAGAAATTTGAAGCTGAAAATATATAAAACGATAATCATGCCTGTTGCTCTATATGGTTGCGAAACATGGTCGCTATCTATGAGGGAAGAGCATAGACTGAAAGTATTTGAGAACAAGATCCTCAGACGAATATTCGGACCTAAAAGGAACGGGAATGGGGAATGGCGGAAACTTCATAACGAGGAACTACATAATTTGTACGGTTTACCAAACATTGTTAGGGTCATCAAGTCTAGGAGACTCAGGTGGGCAGGTCATGTAGCCAGGATGGAAAAAAGTAGGAACGCTTTCAAAGTCTTAACTGGAAGACCAATCGGAAAACGACCATTAGGAAGACCTACGCGCAGATGGGAGGACAACTTTTAGATGGATTTCGCAGATATAGGAATACAAATTAGAAACTGGATCCAGTTGCCTAAGGATAGAAGTCAGGGAAAGCTGTTGTGAACGTGGAATTGATCCTATGGGTTCCATACGCCATAGAGTTAGTTAATTTTAGGCGAAATTTATGGACTTTATATGTATTTCGTGCGGCTAGCTAGTTTCGATTTTTTTTTAAAAAAATATGGTCCTGCCAAACATCAGTAACTTTCGCAAAAAGAAAAGTGTCATATTGATAAGCGTTGCTGTAAGTTTTTTCCTTAATGCTTGAGACACATTGTTTGGGATTGAAATAGGTAAACGATTGGGGATTAATTCAAAATTAAATCCCAATACTTCGACCTAAATGACATAATTAACATTTAATACTAATTTCTAATGTCTTTTCTGTAGTTCGCGACTTGTATTATACGAGGAGAAAGTTTTGATTCAAATAAAACAATCGATTTAAATTTAAAACATCAACAAAAATGATATTTAAAAAAACATGATTTTTTCACCCTGGTCAACAGTCTCACACCCAAAAACAAATAAAAAGATCCACACTCTTCATATTATTTTGTCAAAAATAGAAAAAGAGTTTAGTTAGAGTTATATTTATATTTGCGGGTAGTAACTTGCTTCTTTACAAAAATAAAATTAATAATACTCACAATGAACATGCATCAATAAATAAATCAACACATAATATTACTCTGATCCTTAACACACGCCTTCACATCCATACATCCTGTGGAGTATTTCGTTTGTGATTCTAGTGTCAGCAAAAGTGCCTAGAACTAAAGACGCTTTGGAGTTAACTGCCGCTCAAAAAGGCGAAATTATTGGCCGTGCTGCTAATGCTGAGAAATTGTCTCTCATTGCTAAAGATTTTGGGTGTGATCCTAGAACCGTGAGGAAGTGGCTGGATCGTCATGGGGAGCAGGGAAACAGAGGCCGTGTCCAAAAGTGCATAGTGCACACTTCGAGGATGCACACTCGAAGTCTACAAATGGAGTGCACACTAAATAGTGTACACTTCGTAAAATTAGCTTTTGATCAGCACTTGGTTACAGCGCCTCGTTGTGGTGGAATATGGAACATTGATGACAAAAGAAGGGAGAATTTCGCGTACTAGAAAAAATTAGCATGCTTTTTTTTTCTTTAGATGAATGACTTTCCAGTTATATTAAAGATAAATAAACCGTACAGATTGACTATATGGGGTAACCATAAAATGATTTAAGAGTTTTTTTCATGTATGCCAACAGCTTCAGCTTTGCCGTGCCTGCAAATATTTGTCATTTTGGGTATTTCACGCGCAGATTAACAAGAGCGGAGCATAAATGCAATACATATATAATATATGTGTGCGTTGTCTTATGTGCACAATAAACTCGTAACAGCATAAAAAACACTAAACTATTGGCGATATTCTACTTTATTAGGCATGCTTGCGGAGGGAATATTTAATAATCTCCCGAAAGAAGAGTAGCACTGGTGATTAGGGCGCTTAAGACACTTTTGCGAATTAGTTTAGGAATTTTATTGCAACTAAAAGTAGGCAACGTGCAAGAGCGTTAGGACACCGAGGGGAGCGGTATTTACAATAATGTGGCACAAAACTACTTTGGGAGAGGGTTGATACTGAGTATAATTGCTTCCTGTACGGTAGATTTCACAACAATGACAGTATAATTGTTGTAGTTCTACTGTATTCTTTCAGTTCAGGCATACTGATTGAACTCTTTCTACCATATTGCGCTAATATTGAAGTTCCTTAGATGTTATTCTTTCACTGTGAATTTATTGATTTTACCTGGAAATCATCGAAATAGTGTCTCCGTATTCTTAATCTACAGCAAAAGTTAACACATAGAAGGATGACGAGGAAAGAAATGGTAAAGTTGAACAACATGAGGACCAAAATTACAGAAAAAAGCTATTATGTCGCTATGAAATACCAATTTATAAGGATAATGCATACTCAAGGCGAATAACCCTAATGAAAGTCGTATGGTAAAAATAACAACAAAAAAAAAAGTGAGATTACTATCTTATAAGCCTGCTTGAATGGAGTTCTGTATATTGTATACACTTCAACATTTACGTGCATTTTACTACGCTTTCGGCGCCCTACATCTCTCTTGAAATATACTCTCCTACATGCTTCCCACTGCGAAAATGGTTATTCAGTAACGAAACAAATCCCCTCGTCCAAATATAAACGTAAAATAAACTACTAAAAATATAATAAGAATTTTATGAAAATTAAGAGACGGTTTTATGAAAAAATACAGTATGTAATGTAATGGCTCTCATTGTTCAACTATACGGAAGAAATTATTGTTCGTAATCTTTTAATACTGGGTACAGTAATGGGATTATATGAATTAAGAGGAAGGCAAGTCTTTACTTTGGACATTTCTTTCAATGAATCGTTCAATGAACCGATTCGTAACGAAGACAGAAAAGAAAGTGCTCTGCGGGGTTCCAACCAGCCTTCACTCGCTAACACTCGCTCGTCAATATTATGTGAATTAAATATTATAGTTTGGTACAAAAAGGAACCAACCTACCTACTACCTTATATACAGTATATGGGTGAAGAGGCAAGTTGTTAAAACCGGAACCAAGAGATCAAATCGCTAAATCGAAGAATAAAAAAAATGAAATGGCCATAGTAAAGACTTACCAGGAGTAATTTGTGAAATCTTTGATAAATGTGGAGAAAGGAATTTTTGATCTGTATTTCACTTTTCGGTACCTGTCAAAAATACACAATGTACGGTAATTGGTATATTACAGTCTCTCTCAAGTGCAAGGAAATATGGTATCGTTGAAAGGAATTCCTTTAGAATCAAAACTATAAAATTAGGCTTATGTGTCTATGAATTAACATTTGCGGCTGCGGCTGTAGCTGTAGCTATAGAGAAATGAATAATCTATGTATACTATGCTAGAACTTAATATATTCATACACCATTAAAATTTGTCATTTACGTGCAAATAGCAGCATTACCGATAGTGCAACTATTTCAATTAAGCTACATAAACCATGTAATAATTAAGCACAAATGTCTTTATAGCATTATTAAAGAAACTATTTGTTTGTTTTCCCTATACTATTTTAAATTCTATTGCATACTCAAAGAACATAACGTAAATACATTTGTTATTTGCGTAATATTTTTATATTCGACTTGTAAAATCACTAACTTGTATGTTTATCAAGTAAATTATTATAAAATCAGTCCACAAATATATTTACTTAAACAAAAATATTAAGAATATGCCTATTAAAATTTTATTAGGTCATTCTACGAGAAATCGCCATATTAAGCACACAAGTATACTAACGTAGTGTACATCCTCGCACACTACGCACTATGCACTCGCACACTTGTGAACTTGGACCTTTTGACGCACACTAGGTGACGTCACTTCCGGAAATAAGCGTACTTCAAATGTGCACTTGTATCTTTTGGACACGGCCAGAGAATGGACTAAGTCAAGACCCAGAAGTGGAAGACCGCGGGCAATATCAAAGACCCAAGATGAAGCTCTCGTTGAAGAAGTACAGAACCATCCTTTGCGTCATCGGTCTGTGTTGAGAGACAAAGCTGTTGAACTAGGATGTTCACACAAGACAGTAAGGCAACGGTTTACTGCGGCTGGACTCCATCACGCACAACCAGCTATGAGAACTATTTTGACAGATTACCACAAGGAAAGGCGTTCAGAATGGGCTAAGAAGAACGTGAGTCTTCCACAAGCCTAATGGTATCTCGTCATCTGGTCTGACGAGAAGGTGTTCCTCTCTGATCTGCAAGGGAGAATGATATTATACAGGCCACGCGGGACACGATACTTCCACAACATGTCATTCGTACCGAACATTCGAGACGAGTTTCAGCTCATTTTTGGGGCTATATGACAGCTGAAGGTCCGGGCGAGATCGTTCCTGTTCCTGGACGAATGACTAGTGCGACTTATATCCAAGTACTGGAGGATACACTGCTTCCTTCTCTACACGAAAAATTTCCAGAACAAGAGGAATTCGTGTTTATGGAAGACAACAGCGGTGTTCATACCTCGAGGCAAACTCAAGCATGGTTGGAAGATCATCCAGAGCTAATATGTATAGAATGGCTTCCTCGATCGCCAAACCTTAACCCCATAGAACATCTTTGGGCGTTAATGGTTCAAGAATGGGAAGAACGTCGACAAGACCGTAACAAAGGAATTCTTGAGGCACATGAATAGAACTCTGGAATAATATCCAACAACATCCAACTATATTCTCGAATCTTGTAGCTAGTATACCTAATAGTTTGGGTGACGTTATAGAAGCAGAAGGTGACTACATAAAATACTAGAATTCTTTCATTTCCAAATATTTGCCTTTTATTGATCTTTTCTTCTTTTGTTGAATGGTAAAGAACTTATACATTTCATTTTTGTTCTCAATTAACCTAAAAGACATTTGAAGCTGGATTAAATGTCTTACGTTTTCTTCATCAAATTCAACTTTGATTTTATTTTCATCCCAATTAATGTTCAAGAGACCTTTGGAGCTAAAGTTAAATATTTTATTTCGTTTTTAGAAAAAATAGTTTTAATTTTATTTTTTCCTAATTAATGCCGAAAAGACATTTGGGGCTAGAATTACATATTTTATTTCTTCTTTACAAAATAACGTTTTATCACCACTACTTGTGCTGTGTGTTAAAGAAGCGAGCGGATTTCTTTTCAACTTTTACATTTACATTATCTTTCTCTTCATCAGTTTCAGTCCCTACCAACAATAGTAGTTCTTACACTTTCAAAAAAAAATGTTGCTTCATGAAATCAGGTTTAACAAAAGCACAGAAGTTATCGTAAAATGTAATCTTGAAATTGGCTTAATTTCCCCAACTCTCATGCATAACAGCATAAACAATAGACCTAACTACAGCCTAAAAGAAAAAATACCTACTATTTCATGAAAATTGGGAACTTTGGAGAAAAAATGTTGTTAACAGTTTCACGAAATGAAATTAATTCACCTTTTTTTCCTCCAACTTCAACTCAAAACAATAACTTTATGCCTCTAATTTCAAACAAAACACATTATGTTTCACAAAACTCTAATTTGCAGGACATATTTCTTCTTACATGACAAGAGGAATGAAATTTACTCCTTTATTATTGGCCAATTATAATTCCAAACAGCGGAGTTAATTGAAAACCTACAAAATATTTGGAATTTTCTAAAGGAACATGATTGGGAGGGGGCGATTGGTCATTCTTGACTGATTTTACCCCTGAAAGTGTGGCTTGTTCATAAACTCCAAATTACACTCGCACCATATTCTTTAAAAATTAAATACTTTTTACAGAAGTTATACTGGATCTTTTTAAAACGGCAGGGTAAAGTAATTCAACCTCTAATTCTTGATAGCCGGCTTACTTCCGTCTCCTCCCACATTATCATTCCACCAAGTCTACCATCATAATTCACATCCCTCAATCATCGCCCCACTTTGTCTACAGGGCATAATCTTTGGACGTAAAACTGAAAAAGTTAATTTCATTTTTCTCTTGACCCCAATTGACTTCGTTTAATAGGGATGATCGAGAAGCCCCAAAGAAAATATACGCCATATTGAATCAAATTGACTCAATATGGTGGAAGTTATTTTTAAACATATTTTATTATAATATTTAAATAACCAAGTTTCGAAGTTCAGAGGAACTTGGTCCCTTTTACGCGCTTATCCATTGCCAAATTCCCCCGCAACCAATTCGAATGATGCGGATGGCCTAAAGTATAACTCGACAAGTTTCAAACCAAGATGCGCAGATCGCTACGGAGCACTTCGTATTCCGCCATCCTCCCCACTACTCTTCCATCCACTGGTCTGGCTTTGAAAGTTCCAGTGATACTAACTCAGCAAACTTATGTTACAACAAATATCACCTGCTAAAATAAATATTACCATGTAGCGTTAGAGTACCGACTCGTAATTCTCATATCAGTGGTCCATTTCATTTAATCCCGCTTTTGAAAATGCGTTGCGGTGGTAGCTCTTCGTATTCTACGGTAGTATATTCACGTATGTTCGTTATTAAGCTTTATAACGAAGAGAAACCAAAAGGCGAATGACTTAATTTTCTAGATGCCACATTAAAGACTGACCTGACAGCCGAGCCTACTAGAACATTACGATACTGAACCAGGGGCGAATACAGAACGGGGGCGCATCTTTCTGAAAGGGAAATATTTCTGTCTTACTTCAATGAGACGAGTTGACAAAAGTATTTTTGTCAATATAAGACAACAAATAAGCTGCTTTCAGTCTATTGTTAGTACAAACTATGTCTCAAGTGTTATAATATTTAACATTTTGCGCCCCCATCCTTCTCAGTAAGAATGAATAATTATTCTCCTTCCAAGGCTGAAGATACTTGTGCAAAAAAAAAAAAAAAAAAAAAAAAAAAAAAAAAAAAAAAAAACTATAACAATGATAACTAGTAGAGAAAACTTTGTTCAACGATTTCTTTTATTTCAGCTAGTTCCTCTTCCAGAAGTGCTTATCAAAATATTTGGCACAGTTACAATTAAAATATTTGATTTAATCATCACCCTAGGTATACGATCGAGACGAGACGAGACATAATTTTTACGAAAAGATTCGAGACGATACAAAATATCATAATTGGGAATGTTTAAAGTCCGAATCTTACTTTTTTTTTAGTAGGTAAGCAACCTCATGGTAGAGGTCTGCACGAGCTCAGGCCTAGGGCCGGGCTTGGCCCGTAAATTTGTAAATAAACAATCATATTTCTCGGGACCTTTTCGGGCATAATACAACGATATTTTCTGGAGAACTTTTAACGCACACCTAAATTTGTAACTTGAGACGCCCACACTTAAAAATCACTGTGCAATTGTGAGAAAAGTTGTGTAATAGAGAAAAAAAAGAAACTAAAAGTAACAGAAATAAATATGCTTACCTGGTCTGAGGGAAAATACTGCTTCTTACACTGAATTACCTGTAAAGGAACCAGAGCGTTGGGAACAACCTGTCTTGGTTTTCTCTTCAAGACAATGTCAGTTTATAGGGCCTATTATATGAGAATTTATATAATGACTTTTTTTAAAATAGAATTCGTATAAATGTCAAGGATAACCTTTATTTCCTTGTTGTCTCTGAATCATGAAAGCTTTTAAACTGCAAAATTAAACATGTAATTGTTGCAAATAAAAAATACAATTTTGCCCTAATTGTTAAGTTTTTGTAATTCGGGCTTATTTCGGGCTCATTTGATTATCACATGGGATCGGGCCCAAATGCTAAAACATATCTCTTTCTGGTCGAGCCTCATATTATTAATTCACGGGCCGGGCCCGTGCAGACTACCTCATGGATACACTGTAAGCAGTGACGCTTTCCAACGAGGCGATCCCTTCACGCCTTCTGAAGGGAAAATTTCTCTTTTTGTTATTATTTTTTCATTGGTACGAACCGGCAAGAGAATTTTTCCAATTTATTAAACCAATAATTTGCGACAATACGGTGCGGCAATGCGACTGAAGACGGCGGCATTCTTTCCATAATCTCACCATATACACAAAATACAAAAGTAACGAACTCTTCATTTCTCTACCAACAATCCTTCCGCGACCTGCCTTCAGGATGTCATTGCCGAATAGTCTATATCTTTGAAACAGAAATGGACCAGTTGGTAATACATTGGGCGGCATTGTCACAGAAAAAAAAATCCAGCTCCTAAATAGATCAATGGGGTGCTCCGCCCTGTCAAAGACAAAATGTGTGCTTCGGTTCAATGACCACACTTAAGGGTTGAGAAAGGTCAGCGTAAAGAAAAGCACATTATCGAAGTTCAGGCGAGGAATCAGTGATCTGTTAAAACTGCTGACATTTGTGTGGCACCCATCTACCCGATTGATTCGTGTCGAAGAAGTTGTTGTTCTCGGAGGTGTTTCTCTGTTTTTGAAGTAGTGTCTTTCTTTCATGTGTTTGCGTTTCTGAGCAGTAGTGAGTGTGTGAGGCGCATTACGTGATTATTGACTGTGAAAATCAAATCATGTCGGGTCCGTCCAAATCCACAATGTGCTCTGGAAAACCTCTTAGAGGGCAAGCCAGAGAAATTGTTTTCAATGTTGCAACGTATTTGCAAAATCAAAAAGAGATATAAACTTAAGTATAATGTTGTCGAATCCACAAGCGCCGCCACGGGAGTATCTAAATGGATGGTTTCTCAAGTTTTAAAAGAAGGAAAACAGTCGCTGGCTAAAGGTGAGCTGAATTTCTCTACACCGACAGGTAAAAAGAATCCAAGGAAAAGGCGAATACAAACAGATGATTTTGCTAAAGGTGCAATTAGGCGAAAAATGAATTTTACACAGTAAAGAAAGTAGTTCCAACATTACGAAAACTAACTAAAGCTATAAGAGAGGACGTCATATTAGATTGTAGCAGTGAGTATTTAAGGTGTCTTTTAAGGTCTATAGGGTTTAGGTGGAGAAAATGTCAGTCAAGGAGAAATATTTTGATTGAAAATCCGAACATTGCTGAGTGGCGTGCACGATATTTAAGGGACCTGCGTGAATACAGAAAACAAGGTAGACCAATTGTATATGTTGATGAAACCTACATTCACGCATCACATTCAGTACCGGCGTGTTGGCAAAGTGAGAGTGAAATAGGTGTAACAGAAACTGTTGGAAAAGGGCCACGTCTTATTGTTGTCCATGCAGGAGGGGAATTTGGGTTTGTTGATAATGCTTTATTAATGTTCAAATCTAAGCAAAAAAGTGGAGATTATCATGATGACATGAACAGTAGAAATTTTTCAAAATGGATCGATGAAAAACTACTTCCTAATCTTCCCGAAAACAGCGTTGTTGTCGTTGATAATGCCAGTTATCACAATGTTCAAATCAATAAAAGACCAACTATGTCTTCACTTAAAAGCGACATGATACAGTGGCTATCAACGACAGACAAACCTATAAACGAAACCGAAATTGAAGCGGAGAATAGAGTAAAAACATTGTGGAGAATGAACAAAAGACAACTGTTCTTAAGAATGCAAAGTGTACCTTATGTGAAACAATACGCGATTGACAAGAAATTTATAAACGCGGGGCACACTATAATAAGACTTCCACCTTACCACGCAGACTTAAATCCTATTGAACTTGTGTGGGGGGAAATCAAGACCAAAGCGAGACAATGCATTTCCGATTCACTGGATGCAAAGAAAGAATTACTGGGAAAGTTATTTAAAGAATATTCACCACAGAAATGGGTAAAATGTTGTGAACATGTGAAAAAAATTGAAGATTCTTACTTTGAAAGAGACGGACTTATGGATGAGCGTGTAGATGAACTGATAATTAGACTTGGTGAAACCGATTCAGACTCAGATTCATCGGCCGATACAGACTCAGATGAGTGGGAGAGTGAAACTGAAGGAGAAATGGAAAACATTTAGAAGGTGAGTTCTGTTCTATCGTTTATTTATTTTTCATTAAAATTAATTTCGAACTTTTCCAACGGTTTTAATTCATATATTACGTTGGTAAGAAATACTTAATTATTTCCCCTAATCGTACTTAATTCTTTTAATATTCAAAGAGAAAATATTAAAATGCATTAACAATTTAAAACAGTCAATATACAGCATTTACACTCAAATGTCGTAGAAAATCCTCAGACCATTCCGCTCCCTGTAGATTGCAACACTGCAAAACATCATTGTCGCGGAGAAGGGAGTGGGGAAATGTAGGATTAGGTGCGCAACAGCTAGGCTGCAGCGTTCTGTTTACAAACTTGTCCACTTATAGAAATAGCCTATGTTTTGTTTAATCAAATGATCTTCAATTTGTTTTGCCTGTAACACAAAATTGTTTTATATGTGTATGTGCAAAGGGTGAGTGTTTTAGCTTTCACCCCTTATTCTTGATAGAGTTAAATCCCAAACAATAGGATTATTAGTTGAAACCATAAGCCAATTTTCATTAAAATGAATCCAAAACAATAAAAGATAGTTGTAGAACAGGCAAACGGCCGCACATACACACAATTGTAAGTTGAGTCGAATTGTAGCGCTTGTCTTGATCAATTTCACTATGTTCCATAAAAATGGGATTTGTTAAAGATGTCTTCGCGGAACAGTTTTCAGTCAGGGACGAATAATTAACTTCCTCAGTATTGACTGATTTCAGCCCCAAGCAGTAGAATTGTGGGAAAGGCTTATAGAACATATACTTCATATTGTATTAGCATCTAATCACTTTTATGGATTTCGAACCGGCTCGGTATGTTGAGGTGATTGAGTCGTGAGCCGAGCCGCTCGAGCCGTTGACAACACTACAGGCTGCTTAGCTACACCCACCGGCTTCCACTGGGCCACTGCGGCCCCCACCTTTGTAACAGTTAGTAGTAATATTCATTATCTTCACCCACAGAATCAGCTATCCAGTTGCGATGATTAAATTATAAATATGTATTTTATTTATTTATTTACTAAAATATTTACGATACAGCCAAAAGATCATTATTTTTGTAAAATGTCTATTATTTAAATGAAGCAGAGTGAATATTCTACTTGAGTTTAGAACTATCACTTGCTACACTTTTAATTGACAACTAATATGATAGACAACGTATTTTTAATTTATATACTATGTAGATATACGTTAATAGTATTGTTACTGTCTTTTTTATTTATTTATTAATATAAAAATGATGTATTAACTTTAATATTTAACAGTGTCATACACATTCATCGTGCGTATGACGACGTGTCGTCGTCTTCAGGTCTGTTCCGGTCATGCCGGGACACGAGTGTGATTGCGAAATCCGTAACCAATTATCACTGCTTCCAAATACCGGTATAATAATAGGGTATGTTCTAACCCCAACGGGTAGGAACTGACTGTGGTTAGATTTTTTTTCTAAAAACGGAGCTCGATTCTCAGTAGAAGCCTATGGTTTCGGATCCCATGTTTAGCTATAAGTCCATGTCTCATATAGCCTCGCTGCTGAATGGGACGCTAAAGTAAAAGCAACTACTACAACTAATAACAGACATTCTACAAAGAGCTCTGCAGACCATTTTCTTCATAAGAAATATTTTTTTTCATATCAAACAGAGCAAACATAAATGTATAATTACAAGGATTCTGTTAAAATCTTCCGAAGTATTCAGAAACCTAAGAAACCAAAAAAAAAAAAAAAAAAAACCCAAGAAACAACAAAAAAAAGATTTGATGTATGAACTTCTACCAAACATAAGTTCTAGCAAGCGAAGTAGGCTATTTTTAGCATTATTCAATTTGATCAGTTGCTACATTTGCTAATAAAAAGTTGACGTTAAATGTTCTCCCTGAAATATACGCAAAGGATAAAATACTTTTTGAACAAAGATCCGGCTTTAGATTGGTTGATTTATATAAAAAGAGTGAGTTTGTAACGACACAATTACAACACGGGATTCAAACTTGTGTTGCGTTATTCAAGGTTTAAAGTTCTTAACATATTTCAGATTCTATCGAGAATCAAATTCAAGGTGTATATTTCAAGGTGAAGTGTCCCTATCTGTTCAAGAAACTTGTATTTCAGAATCTACTGGCAATATTATCGCTAACTTCAAATACCCTGTATTTCATTCAATTTAGTGTATTATAAAACATTGCTTAGTTCTATTATAAAATTGTTCATAATATTTGTCATATTATTTTCGATATTTTTAAGTATATATATATATATATATATATATATAGTTAATTTCATTTATTTATATAATGAAATGTAATCCCATAGTGACAGTTTGAACAATAATCTCTGTTTTGTTAAGAACTTAAGGATGAGAATTTTATATATAAACGAAAAAAAAAAACAACAAAATTAGTGATATTTAGTTCCAGAAATAGGGATGATCGAAGTCAATGTGCTGATCACACACAAAACAGCTTAAATCCATTTCCTTGACCATAGCTAATTATGGACTACAATTGAAAAGAATTCAATTTATTTTGAGCTGTAATCTTATTCATAGTTCTTATTAACAATCAAATCTAGAAGTTTTACGCATCTAAAATTCTACTTCATTTTTTCGCTTGACAAGAAAAAAAAATAAATAAATACTTGCAGAATATCGAATCACACCTTGAACTGTAACCATAGGTTTCTTTCTACTGGAGTTCTATCTGATCAATAATAAAATAAAAATTAAAAGTAACTAGGCGAAGATTCAAACCCGGGTCGCGAGAATGGGAATTCTGCTCGGATCCAATGAGCTACGGAAGAAGCTACACGCAAAATCTACGCTATAAGTATATGGCAATAATCGTAAGCTTCACTCTGTGAAAGAACTGTTTTTCCTTTAATTAAGTTTTACGATATTTCTATAGTGTTTTAAGTGAACTGCAAACAGATAGATCATGCAGTTATCAATTTGGTTAGGGATTGAGCATTAAAAACTTTTAAAACATTTAATTAAATCGCGATACGGTAGCAAGGAATGTGTAACGATTTCATTCTAATAGTAATGGGAAAAAGATAGTATCCCACGGAAAACATGAATTTTCTTATGTGACAGAGAATATATCACTTGGTAGCAGGGGCGTAGCCAGGATTTGAATTCAGGAGGACCGCTGGCTAAATGTTCATTTGGGATGTGTCCGGGGGTTCACCACGGGAAAAAGTTTAAGTAAAACCAAAAGTAAAATTATAGCATAATTAAACGTGTGATTTTGCCATTTGAATGTAAATTTATGTCCCTTACTGACCAAAACAAATCTTATGGGCGCAATCTGCTTCCTAAGCCCCGCGTGTGTGCTTCTCCCTATTCCCAATAGAAAATTTAGTTTAGGTATTTTCTGCAAAACTATTCGCGAGATATAGAATTTCAAACTCAGTACTTCTGTTTACTTGGTACGGGAATTCATAGAATTGGAAATAATTCCTTTGTGTAAGTATAATTATCCAGAACAGCGATGAATAAATGTTTTGTGTTGCTTAAAATGTATGCAAATTGTTAGGAAATTTTCTAGAGAGATGGAAAATATTCTTTTACATGTCTACTTACAAAATCAAAATTTTCGACAAAATATGGATGCTATCCGAACATTTTGTCTCCAATTCTGAATTTGCACATGTGAGTGTATTTCTCCTTCGTTATATTTGCATCTCCCGTTCTCCTATGTTGTCAGTTATGAGAAAAGATGGCTTGGGAGCAAGATTTCAAATCATAAAAGCGCTATACCAATGGGCTCATTCTCGCTAAGCATTTGATTAAAAGTATATGTTTTTATACTGTAGGAGGGGAGCATTCGCTCTTCTTACCCCCCCCCCCTCCTGAAGTGACAGAATATTTATTTAGGTTCTGCAAAGTCATTTCAGATCAAACGACTTAAAGAGAGTTCATTCCAACAGCAACAGGATTGGGCTTTCATTTGTTGTTGCACTTTATCTTCACGAATAGGAGAAATATCAAGTAGTATGTTTGACATAAGAACTAAACGTCTAAGATTCATCTCATTTTGGAAAAATGATGCTGTAGACGGTAGTGGGAATTTCACCCAAGTGTACGGGAATTTTCAGTGCCTGGCGATTATGCCACCCGCCTTCTTTTTAAGTTAATTCGGTTGCAATATTTCCCGGCAAATACTTTGGACTCAACTGGTGGAGCACTCTTGCCGTAAATCTCCATATGGCTGTACCATCCAGAAGTGTCCCCCGCTGTACAATCCTATATTCAAACTCAAACAAGATTTACTAAATCATTTATTAAGCTTTTATTATCCATTGCTTGCACTATATAAAGATGATTTTACCTCATTCTTTTCCTTAATAGTATCCTCTTCCAAAATGCAGAAGTTGTTACCGCAAGAGGCCTGAATAGGATTTTCCAGAAATAACTTAATTAACTACATTTTAATTAACAGATAAGTTTTTTTAAATGTCGCAATAATTAAAAAGATGGTATCAGCCGAAATCGTGTTCGCTCACAAGATGATTCCTACACAGTAGTCACCATTAAAAATGCAAAAACAAGAAGAAGATAGGATAGCTGCGCCAAAATTCCCAGGCCCATACCTAATAGTAAGTGTAGAATATGCTTAAGCTTACCACTGTATTCGCTGTGTGACAACGTGGTGACAGCGGAGCAGAACTGGCGACTGTCAGTGGCCTGGAGCCAGTGGCGGATCTAGCCCGGGGCCGGGGGGCCTAGGTCCCCCCAGTTTTCCGAGTGGCAAAAACAATTTAAGGTATTATTTATAGTAAAGTTTATAGTAAACTTCTGATATATTTATCATTGTCTGGGATCTGTTAGCCCCCAAGTTTTTACGTTCTAGATCCGCCACTGCCTGGAGCCCAACATTGGCAGCCAGAAAGTCTGCAACACAGTGAGGCATCGAGAGGATGTTCTCTTCTGGTATGGGAAGCCATGCGTCTTCGATCCAATGCCACAGTGCATCAACTGTACCTGGTGGAATTCGCAGGATGAGAGGCGTTGTGCAGCCATCGACCAAACATATTTATCCTTCCCTGCTCTACACATTCTGCAAATTTGGACTTACCTGGATGTATCCTTCATAGTGCAACATTTTAAGCAACGAGCAGTGTACGTAACAGTCTCATACATTACTTAAAGAAAGAGCGATGATTCTAAGAATTGTAAGAGTTTCAAGTTTACAATTTTATATATATTCAGGATGACCCAAAAGTAGGTATACAGTCCCTTACTGGTCGGTCATGATATTTTATATCATTTACTTATTGTTATCCGTCCAGGTATTGATTTAGTTTCTTTCTTGTTTGTTCTTAATTTATTTTCACTTATACCTTAAGCTCGGAATAAACCAAAGCAAATAAATTCATTATATTAATAAATTAAGATGTCATGCTGGTCTGTATATCTACTTTTGGGCCACCCTGTATACAATAATTTAAAATGGTTGTATCACACTTTGCAATTCAGAGGACGAAAAGAAGTATAGCTAACGGAACACTTATTTTAGCCAGATAATAACTAGTAAACTCAACCACACTCAGTACCGTTAGTTGCTTGGTATTGTCTATGAGTCAGAGATCTCATTTCGTGTAGATTTTTGCATTTGTTTAACGCTAAAAATATATTTTGTCGCTAATCGAACCCAGTACCATATATATACCGACAGGACGTACGTTAGTCACAAGATTACATGAGTGAAACCCTAAACTATTCGATCGATACCTGCGGCCTTGTCAACACTAGAGAAACGGAACATAGATCATACAAAGTATAGCGATGTATGAAGACTCCTTTTCATACGATTTGGATAAGGATACATGTGAAGAAAGCAACATTGAAATATATATAATAATTTCTCTGGATAATTTGTATTAGTAGAGAATTCGAACAAAAATAATCTTAAAATATGTTTTTTAAACACATTACGTTAGTAAGTCCAACATTTGTTTTTTCTTTCTTTCTTCGGATTCCTAATAAAGTTGACTACTGAAAAGCTGAGTTACAGATTCTGTGTTAAAACAACACCCTCGCCAGACATGTTCAGCATACACATTGTCATACATACAGAACAATACATTATTTATTAATGCATGTCTGAAACAATAGTGCTTAGTACAGAATTTTAGTTTATCCGATCGGAATTGCAAAATGATAAACAATATTGCGAGGGATAATGCTCTTATTTACAGAGAAAAAAGAGTTAAAAGGACTTGACACTAACAAACATTTTCTTTAAACAGACTTAATATTTTATACTAATTTATGTAAGAAAGAAATAGTTTGTAGTACAGTATCTTTATTAAGGTTGTATATTCGTACAAAGGAATGTAAATACAATGGGGTTTGTCTTAGAAAGGACGTGCTTTCAGCCACAACCTACATTGCTTCTTTTAGCTGTTTTCCAAGCAGAATTCTGGTTTTATTTTGATGCACGAAATACCTGAAACAAAAATCCAAAAATATTTAAAATGTTGCATTCAGTGTGCTTAACTTGGTTGTACTTAATGAAACAAATTATCTTAACATATTTGAGATTAAATGGACAAAATCTGTTCGTTCAGGTATAGACTTTTGGGTTTCGGGTAGAAAAACGATTGAATTTTGAAAAAGTGTTTATTGATGCTGAACAACAACTCAAAATGTATTACTATGCAAAAGTAAGTGGGTACCCCAATGAAGTTCAGGGGTACCATGGGATCCTAATATCTGTAATTTTAGATATATGGAAATATATATATCTAAAATGTAAAGAACTGATATCTGTTTACCAAAAGCCGCAACTCGGTAAGCATTATGGATACCGAGATATGGGAAAATAGAGTGACACCATAGAAGTGTGGGGTTTGCATACTAGATGGTGCAGTTTCGAAAACGTAATTACTGAGGGCTAACAACAACCTCAAAAGTAGTTTCAATTCAATACACTACACACACATGCCCTTATGGGGGTTTTCGGGTACCATGGCATTCGCAGAACTCCCATTTTTAAACATTCTAAAATATGTCTTAAGAAAGTTTTGAAGAACGTTACAGGTGTGTGTTTGCCGAAACCGCAGGTCGGTACGCCGAACAGTTACCGAAATTTGGTGAAATAAAGAGCGACCCCATAGGTGTGTGAGGTTTGCATACTAGACAGTACAATTTAGAAAATTAATTAAAATATGACTAACGGCTATCAAGATATTGTCAAATAAAGGAAGGAAACCATACAGGAAGTGGTTACAGTTTCGTGTTAAGTGGTAAAAGTCCCGAAACCGGTCATGGAATGTTAATAAGCACCAGTAGCGATTTCATTCTAAAGAAATTAGGTATTTCCATGGGGTTTTAGAACATCATGGGGTATACCAAGATTAAATTTTAAAAGCTTTGGAAGATATATATCTTGACCTTTGTTAAGAGTATTAGAAATATGTGTTTACCCAAAACTTCCAGCCAGTACATCTAATATCTAGAGAGGGACCGGGAAATAAAAGAGTATTAGATCTTAAATTTCAGAAAACAATTATTGGCCCCAACAAAAATTAAGTGAGTACCTCACACTCGTTAGTACAATTTCGATCGGAAGATTAATTCAGCTCTAAGTTTTCTTCGGGTAATTCCAAGTGTTCATCGAGCTCTGAAAAAGAGTGAAAATTCTTTGTCAATATCTAATATAGCAACCGAAATGTAGTGAATTATATATTTTATGACTTCGTAAATATAGAGACCCACATGGATTTGTACTTTTAGGTATTTGCTGTGAAACGTCATAGTTTTACGTTATTCTAGAATTCTGGCTGGTATCGCCAGCTTGAGATGAAACATCCTAGGCTACGGGAAGCTAGCTAAAAAAAACTATTTATCTTAAGACGTATCCGTAGCCGACGTTAAGGGAAAGGGAAAGGAAAGGGAAAAAAATTGGGTCGCCGATATTATTCCTTTCTTACGCTGTAATTATAGACCAGTGAGCACAACGCTATTTAACTCCAGACTCTTGTACACTAATGGCATCGTCGATAATGAGGAAGAAGAGGAAAGGAAAAAAATCATTCAGGACAACACCACATATCTTGCAACTCTGTTTATTTAACTCTCCTGTAATAACGTATAATATTGGAAACTCTCATTAGCATCAATGAACATGGACAGCTAGACTCAGTTGGAGAAAGAAAAAAAAATCGTATGTATTCAGTCTCAAAAGATTCCAAAACTTCTAGCGCCAACACAACTTAAAGTATGAGTAACAACAATATTTGAACAGTATCCTTAATGACAATAGAAGAGTTGTTTACATTTTCAGCTAAATATGAGAACATAATACTCAGTAGGCTACTTCACAGAAAGGAATTACCAATTTCATTACTGTTTACAAACATCTCACAGCAGAGGGAGTAAGCGTGTGGCTGCGTCGACTAACCTTCCTCTCTAAACGCATAACGTTTCCACTACTTCTACAACCAGCCGGTAAGAGGGCATTCCCTCGACATAACTTGTCATTAACAGCGGCGATAATAATAACATATTGCAGAAACATTATAGGAAGTACAAGACCAACCAATAATTTAACTCTACCCCTGACATTGTCACATCCAATGTGAGTGTTATTGTATACCCACCATCTTCGACGTGCCTTACTAAACTAGTAAACAACATTATAGCTGAAATATAACATAACATGGAGACAACTCGGAGATTTCATAAAGTTTGTTGTGTGGTGACTTAATACTCATATTGTAAGATATATATATATATATATATTAGATAATACGAAATGCCCGCTACTGGACAAACATGAGCTAGCCATCGCTAATCAATCTTTGCTTTGTCAAACAGATACCTGAGGAGAAAACAGACAATACGGAGCGCCCGCTACTGGACGAACATGAGCTAGATGGTGACGAGCGATACGTTATACATTTACACAACTGGGGGAATGATTTCATTGAAAGCAAGAGAGGAATGGTATTGATATCAGACTACCCCGCTGGCGTATGATTCGACTTACTGGATAGAGACTCACTTTCGTTTACCCGGACATGTTATGGACAAGATTTACTTTAGACAATATTATAGACATTGTAGATTTGATGCACACGATATGTAAATACACTGAGGAACCAGTGATTAATGAACGTACGTATATTATTGTGCTTTATGAAACGACTTGAGACAGTAGGATGAAACTTCATAGTTTTACGTTACTTTAGAATTCTGGCTGGTATCGCCAGCTTGAGATGAAACATCCTAGGCTACGGAAAGCCAGCTTGAAAAAAAAACTATTTATCTTAAGACGTATCCGTAGCCGACGTTAAGGGAAAGGGAAAGGAAAGGAAAAAAATTTGGTCGCCGATATTATTCCTTTCTTACGCTGTAATTATAGACCAGTGAGCACAACGCTATTTAACTCCAGACTCTTGCACACTAATGGCATCGTCGATAATGAGGAAGAAGAGGAAAAGAAAAAAAATCATTCAGGACAACACCACATATCTTGCAACTCTGTTTATTAAACTCTCCTGTAATAACGTATAATATTGGAGCTCTCATTAGCATCAATGAACATGGACAGCTAGACTCAGTTGGAGAAAGAAAAAAAATTCGTATGTGTTCAGTCTCAAAAGATTCCAAAACTTCTAGCGCCAACACAACTAGAATATAAGTAACAACATTATTTGGATAATATCCTTAATAACAATAGAAGAGTTGTTTACATTTTCAGCTAAATATGAGAACATAATACTCAGTGGGCTACTTCACAGAGAGGAATTACCAATTTCATTACTGTTTACAAAACATCTCACAACAGAGGGAGTAAGCGTGTGGCTGCGTCGACTAACCTTCCTCTCTAAACGCATAACGTTTCCACTACTTCTGCAACCAGCCGGTAAGAGGGCATTCCCTCGATATAACTTGTCATTAACAGCGGCGATAATAATAACATATTGCAGAAACATTATAGGAAGTACAAGACCAACCAATAATTTGACTCTACCCCTGACATTGTCACATCCAATGTGAGTGTTATTGTATACCCACCATCTTCGACGTGCTTTACTAAACTAGTAAGCAACATTATAGCTGAAATATAGCATGACATAGAGACAACTCGGAGATTTCATAAAGTTTGTTGTGTGGCGACTTAATACTCACATTGTAAGAGATATATATATATTAGACAATACGGAATGCCCGCTACTGGACAAACATGAGCTAGCCATCGCTAATCAATCTTTGCTTTGTCAAACAGATACCTGAGGAAAAAACAGACAATACGGAGCGCCCGCTACTGGACGAACATGAGCTAGATGGTGACGAGCGATACGTTATACATTTACACAACTGGGGGAATGATTTCATTCAAAGCAAGAGAGGAATGGTGTTGATATCAGACTACCCCGCTGGCGTATGATTCTACTTACTGGATAGAGACTCGCTTTCGTTTACCCGGACATGTTATGGACAAGATTTACTTTAGACAATATTATAGACATTGTAGAATTGATGCACACGATATGTAAATACACTGAGGAACCAGTGATTAATGAACGTACGTATATTATTGTGCTTTATGAAACGACTTGAGACAGTAGGATAAACACACGGTAGTAATATTGTAACCTTTAGATATTGTAGACAGACAAATGTATGAACGGTGGACAAGTTCTTCACCACTTCTCGGCCGACATTACTTTCTTCACAGGACGGAATAAAGAATAGTAAACATAGTTACCTGGAAACAGTGACCAAATATCTCCTTACCAAACCGGTCCCGATGACTTCTCCAACATCTCACCATATAGCAGTTATGACCATAACTTCGGCACAGGTTGACCAAGAGGTGACATCTCCTTAGTTAATGCCAAGTAAGCACATTTCACCACTACTTTCACCAGGTAGACAGAAGTTCGCTCCAAAGCTACTGCAACACTTGTGTCCGCGACAGCGACCGCAGTCCAGGAACGTTTAAATCCCACAGAAGCAGGCGTGACCAATAACAAATAACATAGGACGGAGTCCCTTATTAAGGAATCTGATGACACAGAATCACTACGTCAAAGGACGAGGCTATACCCGATTGAATGTGGTCCTAGAGACAAAGCTTGAAGAGACTACTAAACTTCAACGCTCATCACAGCAGTGATTAATGAGTGTTACACCAATCTCAGTAATATGTCCGACACACACACGCTGAGCGGGTTTAGATGGATTTCTTATGATTCACTACATGTTCACTCCTCCAGCATACTGTTCGACTACAGCAATGCTTAAAAAGGGCGTTGATAATAAAAAGGACGATCGCTTACTGCACAATTCGCAGTAAATTTATGTCCAAAGACATAAACCAATTATGCCTCCCTCTGAACTTCAGCCATGTTTCGTTACAAGAAACAAAGACAAAGGGGGGCACGCTCCGCAGCCCGCTCGCTCCTGATTGGTCGCTCCATACTGCGCATCAGAGCGTAGTATTGAAACGACAACTTTAATAATAAAATATATATGACTAGGTGGAAATAAAAATTATATAAATAAACGTATATATACTTACGTTTATAATTAATCTCTCTGTTTAAACGAAACGCGAAATTTCAAATTATTTTAAACAGTCAGAGCTATCCTCAAAACCGCTCAACGCAAACCATAGACATACAAAGAAAAATAGCATACTGCGGCTACACACACTAGTCCAATTGTCGACCATCTTGAATCCTTCATGAGAGTCGAGAATTGAGAAAATATAGAAAGGAATAACATTAACTAAGAGCTGATTAAACATTTCCACAAACAATCTCTTTGAGAAAAATGTAACGCTCAAAGAGGAACGTTACATCCACCCAGGGGACAAGAAAAAAAATTTTTTAACAATATATATATATATATATATATATATATATATATATATATATATATATATATATATATATATTAGTTAAAGACAAACAAAAAAAAAATAATTATGCGGATAATTCCGAAGAAGTTCATCTCTCCGTTCTTTGGAGCAGCTGAATATCTTCAAGTTGTGAAAATTTTGCGTTCCCACACTTTCCCCAGTGAGGGTATGCAAAATTGCTGAGTTTTTCAGAACCTTTCTGGCTAAGAAAGGGCCCGAGAAACCTTTCATATATTTAGCAAATCCTCCTTTAACTGAAGAGGAAAGATGGTGATGTTTAACCATTACTAAGTCTCCTTCTTCTAACTTAACCTCCTTTCCTGTTCGTTTCAGATTTCTTAGTTTTATTAGTAACTTTAGGATACAATGTAATATAACGATCTTGGGTAGGGGTCTTCTCTAGAACACCAGGCCAAGGAAAATTCTTTTTAAATGCTTCAATAGCAGAATAAGATAAAAACAGCTCTGCAGGCGTACAATCAATACTACTACATAATGAATAATTAAGAAGTTCCTGACATCCCTTCAGTACAGTACTCCACTTAGAATGATTACTATGACACTCTAAACGAATAATTCGGTTGAGTTCTTTATGGCTCCTCTCCGCCAAACCATTCGAAGAAGGGGAATAACTGGACGTTGATATTGATTTCATATTATGTTCCTTGCAATAGTCCTGCCAGGGGCGCGAAACGAACTGTGAACCTTTGTCGGAGACAATGGCATTAGGATAGGGAAACAAATAAAAATAATTCTTTTCTAACACTGAAATTATACCCTTAACATGAGCAGTCTTCAAAGGAAAGAAACAAACAAACCTAGAATAAATATCGATAATAGATAAAATATAATAATAATCATTACTAACTGGGAGCTTCCCAACGAGGTCCACCGCTAGACGGTCGTGAGGTCGACTAGCTTCTATATGAACTTCCTCTTTAAGTATTACCTGATTGGCGAACTTTGTCTCAGCACAATCGACACAATCTCTAATATACTGTCGAATTGACAGCCTTTGTTTCTTCCAGTAAAATAAAGAACAACATAAAGACATACATTTCCTAGCCCCAAAATGACCACGTGAATGGACTATTCCAATTATTTTTTTTACTAACTCTTGAGGAATAACCAAAAGCCATTGGTTCGAATTTCTATGCTTAAAATATAACAAAGCTTGATAACAAGTGACATGTTCTGGAGAACTATCCAATAAAGACCTTAACTTAATACAAAAGTCATCGTACTTCTGCTTTTCCCTGCCTTTCTCCAGGTTGAAAAGAGACGAATCTTGAACAGATAATAAATTGACATGATACTCTTCTAACTTGGAAGGCACTTCCGGTGGATTCCTACTCAATGTATCCGCTACAAAATTTAGACTCCCAGGACAATGCTCGAAGACAAGATCAAACCTTTGTAATTTAAGAAGCATACGAGTCGTCCTAGTATCTAAGTTCTTCATAGAAAAAGAATGAGTGACGGCAGCATTATCCGTATGGATATACGTAGTTCTTCCAAGAATATATTGTGAAAAACGTTCACACAGAAACAAAACAGAGAGCAACTCCAACTGAAAAGAAGACAATGAAAGTTCGTGAGGTTTAACTCTACGACTAGCGTAGGCAATGACATTTGGATGATCGGACCCGTCAGGGTACTGTGCCAGAAAACCAGCCAAATTCTCTGAACAAGCATCCGAATGGATGTGGAACGGCAAATTGAAATCAGGTTGTCCCAACGCAGGCGGATTACTGACGATTTCCCGCAATTTATAAAAGAGATCCAAAACTTCAGGAGTGTGTTTGTACTTAACATCCTTCTTAATGAGATCGTACAATGGAGAAGTAAGAGTCGAATAATTGGGAATAAACCGCTGTCGCCATCTCAATAATCCTAGAAATTGACGCATCTTTTTCTTGGTTTTTGGGACGTGATAGCAACGGATTGGCTCATTATGACGTGGGTCAACTTTAACAGTCTGACCACTAATGACATGTCCCAGGAAGTTCACTTCCGTCAGAAAGAAACGACACTTCCGGAAATTTAGGGAAAAATTTCCACGCTCAAAAATTTCGAACACACGCTCCAAATGGGCGAAATGTTCGTCTAGAGAAGTACTAGATATTAAAATATCATCCAGAAATAAAGTGACAAAATCTTTAGTACTTTGATCGAAGTAACTATGCATGACGCTCTGAAAAATAGCGGGCGCACTCTTGATTCCTTGAGGCAAGACCAACATTACGTACTCTCGTCCTTTATAAACAAAACTTGTACAGGGGTATGACGAAGGATGGAGACCTACGCCATAGTATCCTGACGAGCAGTCAAACTTTGAAAAATATTGCGCTTTCGCTACACGGTTCAATATATCACCTATTGGTTCCACTTGAGCCTTAGGAGCCCGGACACGGTGGTTCAGTAGGCGAAAATCAATTAGAGGTCTCACAGCACCAGACGCCTTGCGAACACAATGCATGGGGTTCCGGTACGGTGAGGTCTGTTCACGGGCTATGCCTAATTCAATCCATTTCAGTAATTCTGCCTCAAATTCCATTTCCATGGATTTTGGCACAGAATAATACGGTCCTACGACAGGTTCTTCGTCAGTTAATTCTATCTTGTGCAAAGGCGTTCGTATCCTACGAGGATACTCGCAGAAAATATTCGATATCGGAGTAACAAATTATATAAACGTTGCTTAACGTTAATATCTAAATCTTCTCGAGATGAGATGTAGTCCTGAATTTCAGTTTCCGAAAGGTTAGATTCAGGAACTATATGCACATCGGACACAGAAAGGACAGCTGAATTTTCTACTGGAGGAGAAACCTCTAGAATGTAAACATCAGAGCACAAAAGTTCGAAAGGAAGTAATTCCTGCTTATCGGACGGCCATTCAGTCCTCCCGATCTCAACCCTGTTTGAAGGCAAAGCTACCAGAAGAATACTAGGTTGATTAGTCGGAATCACAACATGACTACCAGCATTATCACGCAATCTGATTTCCTTTCTCTCCCTATCAATAACAGCTTTAAATTTGTCTAAAATGGACAACCCAAGATAAGATCAGTTCGAAGATACTTTATAACAAACAACGGAATATCGAATAAATGACCCTGAATATTTAAACTAAATATCTGGACACCTTGAACTGAATACCTTTCTGTACCAGCAAAGGCACCCAATGACAAACCAGTATATGGTCGCAATTTAGCAGATGAAAATTTTAATTTCAACTGTTTCCAAATATTCCAGTCCAAAAGGCATAGATCTGACCCACAGTCAATAGTACAGGTTAATTGGACTCCTCCAATGTTCCCTTTGACAACAGGGGAAGAAGAAAAATAATAGTCGGGCTTTTCCTTTTCTTCATCCTCCTCGACTACAAAGTTTACGTTAAATGACATAGCATTATTGCTCTCGTTATTGTTTACATCTCCGGATAATGACTCGACCAAAACATCATAAGTTTTGACGTTAGTTTCTGAATCATTATCTACGGGGACTGGAGAGATATAGTAGCCGTTTCCCCCCGTGTTCGGAAAAGGCTGCAACCTTAGTTTTCCGAAGTAGATGAAGGTTGATCTTCCCTTGGATTGGAAGATGCTTCATCTCGTCTCCTATCATTATTTTGATATCTTCCATTACGTCCTCGATTTCTCCCACGACAACGGTTTCTACCATTTCCTCGATATCGATTATTATACTGATAATTACTATTATTATTATTGTTATTGTTATTTCTACTTTCAGTTTGAGCATAGGTTAAAAATTCAGTTTGACAGCTACTGTCAACATGTTCTGAATTACGATTAATAATTTTAGCTTGCTTAGCGAATACTTTCTTTGTCGGAGGCCTAACTTCATGTATAGAAGTATCCTCAATCCCAGATAATAGCGCTACTTTACTCATTAATTCATCAACACTATTATATTGCTGAACGGACAGCAAACGCATATCCCTAGGCGGTAAACAATTCAAAATTAATTCCACAAGCTCCGAAGTACTCGGGGTTTCACATATAGTAACTTTCAACTACAAACCAAACGTAGTCTAACAATGAAGCGAATTTTGTCTTATCATAGCGCAAAGATTGCAACGACTTCTTCTGTGCACGCTCTATCTGAGGCGAACAGTACTGATTCTTAAAAAGACGCACAAAATCTTGGTAAGTTTTGATTTCAGGAGCTACCGAGCTATACTAAGCAAAAGCGGCTCGCACCATACAATTTTCTACGACCCGTAGTTTGTCTCCATCAGTAAGTGAATACATACTTAAACATTTCTCAAGATCCCTCAAAAACTTCCTTGGGGCTCCAGGTTTGATATCCCCAGAATACGAAGGAAAAGATTGTAAATCTTTCTGCTTAATCGCAAAAGGCAATGAACTTGGTGGTATACCACTAAAGGTGGCAACACTGTTTCGCGGTACTTGACTATTCGGTACAATAGTAGTGTGGAAAACACTGGGATCATAACTAGACTTTAAATAGGTAGTATTAAACACTGGTGGGCTATTCCCAACATGAGAAGTGATCCCTCTCGACATTGACCATGTGACAGTGTCAGTAGTACGAGTACTATTACTTACATTATTACTGTAATAAACAGAAGAATTAACATTTGGAAAGATATTTAAAGCACTGGCAACCACTTTAGTTTCCATAGGACTTGCTGGAAAGTCATATTTAATATCTGGTTCTGATTGCACAAACACAGGTTTACTTGAATAACTAGTAACAAACACATTGCGTTCAGCAGACGTACTAACAATAGTATTAACAGGCAAATTATCCCTTGACTCAGAAAACAACACAGGAGGGTCAACACTAATACAAGGACGTTTACAGGGGACACCTTCCTTACTCAGGTTCCCACACTCAACGGACGTAAATTTCGGTTTCTGCAATTTATCTACTTTGTTAGTTAGGGTTAACACTTCAGCAAAAAGTTTAGATTGACTAGTATTACACCCCTCTAATTCAATTTTTACTTCATCATTTTCATTTTCAAGTTTTTTTTATTCTATCAAAAACAACCTTTAATGCTTTATGATGAGATTCAGCCTCATTTTCTATAGAATCAACACGAGATTCCACGGAGTCAATACACAACTTATTATTTTCAACTTCCGTTTTCACAGACTCGATACATAACTTATTATTTTCAATACATGACTTATTATCTTCAATACACGACTTATTACTGTCAACTTCTACTTTAATCTTGTCAAACTGCACTTGCAAATCCTTTTGATTAACAGTTAGTGAACTGCAGAGATTTTCTACACTACCTACTCTTTCATCAATTTTATTAATTGTAGTGGAAAGGCTATGCACATTTTCAACAATGCACTCCTGAATTCTAGCATTGTTAACTTCAGCTTTTTCATTACTTTCTTCAATTTTTCTATTAATATCAGCATTACTTCGCTCAACGTTTGCTATTTTACTTTCTATTTTACTATTAATATTAGCACTACTTTCTTCTATCTTACTCAATACAAGAGCAAACATTTCAGCGAGTTCACTCACGTGCTCTGTCCCTTTTTCGCTTCCTTGCGGGGACTTAGGCGAAGAAAAATGTTTGGGAGGTGATTCATTCTCACGCTCCGACACTTCAGGAGAAGTATGTGCGTCACATTTAGGACAAACCCAAACAAAAGAATCTGAGGTAACAGCTTCGAAAACACTAGAAGTATCTTTTAATTTAACACAAACAAAATGTGACCATTCGTGACACCTGTCACAAGATATAGCACGTTTCTTATCAGAATCAATTTGTTCCACGGCAGCAAGATGCTCGCTACAACAAACACCAAATAATATCATCTCCATTAGGATGAGAATTCCTCGACTCAGCCGACATCTTACTTACTTACTTATAAGTCTAATAAACATAAACATATGTGAGCTCTATCCAGTATATCTCATCAACGCCAACGCGACAGTCCGTATCACTAATTTTTTCCCGCATAACACGACAACAACCAAACAGCGTAACATTTTAGATAATAAAATAATCCTACAGCTGGGTTCGCCAACTTGAAACGTCATAGTTTTACGTTATTCTAGAATTCTGGCTGGTATCGCCAGCTTGAGATGAAACATCCTAGGCTACGGGAAGCTAGCTAAAAAAAACTATTTATCTTAAGACGTATCCGTAGCCGACGTTAAGGGAAAGGGAAAGGAAAGGGAAAAAAATTGGGTCGCCGATATTATTCCTTTCTTACGCTGTAATTATAGACCAGTGAGCACAACACTATTTAACTCCAGACTCTTGTACACTAATGGCATCGTCGATAATGAGGAAGAAGAGGAAAGGAAAAAAATCATTCAGGACAACACCACATATCTTGCAACTCTGTTTATTAAACTCTCCTGTAATAACGTATAATATTGGAGCTCTCATTAGCATCAATGAACATGGACAGCTAGACTCAGTTGGAGAAAGAAAAAAAATCGTATGTATTAAGTCTCAAAAGATTCCAAAACTTCTAGCGCCAACACAACTTAAAGTATGAGTATCAACAATATTTGATCAGTATCCTTAATGACAATAGAAGAGTTGTTTACATTTTGAGCTAAATATGAGAACATAATACTCAGTAGGCTACTTCACAGAAAGGAATTACCAATTTCATTACTGTTTACAAACATCTCACAGCAGAGGGAGTAAGCGTGTGGCTGCGTCGACTAACCTTCCTCTCTAAACGCATAACGTTTCCACTACTTCTACAACCAGCCGGTAAGAGGACATTCCCTCGACATAACTTGTTATTAACAGCGGCGATAATAATAACATATTGCAGAAACATTATAGGAAGTACAAGACCAACCAATAATTTGACTCTACCCCTGACATTGTCACATCCAATGTGAGTGTTATTGTATACCCACCATCTTCGACGTGCCTTACTAAACTAGTAAACAACATTATAGCTGAAATATAACATAACATGGAGACAACTCGGAGATTTCATAGAGTTTGTTGTGTGGCGACTTAATACTCATATTGTAAGATATATATATATATATATATATATATATATATATATATATATATATATATATATATATATTAGATAATACGAAATGCCCGCTACTGGACAAACATGAGCTAGCCATCGCTAATCAATCTTTGCTTTGTCAAACAGATACCTGAGGAAAAAACAGACAATACGGAGCGCCCGCTACTGGACGAACATGAGCTAGATGGTGACGAGCGATACGTTATACATTTACACAACTGGGGGAATGATTTCATTGAAAGCAAGAGAGGAATGGTGTTGATATCAGACTACCCCGCTGGCGTATGATTCGACTTACTGGATAGAGATTCACTTTCGTTTACCCGGACATGTTATGGACAAGATTTACTTTAGACAATATTATAGACATTGTAGATTTGATGCACACGATATGTAAATACACTGAGGAACCAGTGATTAATGAACGTACGTATATTATTGTGCTTTATGAAACGACTTGAGACAGTAGGATAAACACACGGTAGTAATATTGTAACCTTTAGATATTGTAGACAGACAAATGTATGAACGGTGGACAAGTTCTTCACCACTTCTCGGCCGACATTACTTTCTTCAAAGGACGGAATAAAGAATAGTAAACATAGTTACCTGGAAACAGTGACCAAATATCTCCTTACCAAACCGGTCCCGATGACTTCTCCAACATCTCACCATATAGCAGTTATGACCATAACTTCGGCACAGGTTGACCAAGGGGTGACATCTCCTTAGTTAATGCCAAGTAAGGCACCACTACTTTCACCAGGTAGACAGTAGTTCGCTCCAAAGCTGCTGCAACACTTGTGTCCGCGACAGCGACCGCAGTCCAGGAACGTTTAAATCCCACAGAAGCAGGCGTGACCAATAACAAATAACATAGGATGGAGTCCCTTATTAAGGAATCTGATGACACAGAATCACTACGTCAAAGGACGAGGCTATACACGATTGAATGTGGTCCTAGAGACAAAGCTTGAAGAGACTACTAAACTTCAACTCTCATCACAGCAGTGACTAATGAGTGTTACACCAATCTCAGTAATATGTCCGACACACACACGCTGAGCGGGTTTAGATGGATTTCTTATGATTCACTACATGTTCACTCCTCCAGCATACTGTTCGACTACAGCAATGCTTAAAAAGGGCGTTGATAATAAAAAGGACGATCACTTACTGCACAATTCGCAGTAAATTTATGTCCAAAGACATAAACCAATTATGCCTCCCTCTGAACTTCAGCCATGTTTCGTTACAAGAAACAAAGACAAAGGGGGGCACGCTCCGCAGCCCGCTCGCTCCTGATTGGTCGCTTCATACTGCGCATCAGAGCGTAGTATTGAAACGACAACTTTAATAATAAAATATATATGACTAGGTGGAAATAAAAATTATATAAATAAACGTATATATACTTACGTTTATAATTAATCTCTCTGTTTAAACGAAACGCGAAATTTCAAATTATTTTAAACAGTCAGAGCTATCCTCAAAAGCCGCTCAACGCAAACCATAGACATACAAAGAAAAATAGCATACTGCGGCTACACACACTAGTCCAATTGTCGACCATCGTGAATCCTTCATGAGAGTCGAGAATTGAGAAAATATAGAAGGGAATAACATTAACTAAGAGCTGATTAAACATTTCCACAAATAATCTCTTTGAGAAAAATGTAACGCTCAAAGAGGAACGTTACAGCTGTAATAAGAAGAAATTTTAGAAAACTACCGTATATAACTTAATATACAATTAAATGGGCGGGGCACGGTGGCCTAGTGGTAGAGTGCTTACCTTTAGTGTATTCGGTTCCTGGTTCGATCCGCGGCCAAGTTAGTTTGTAGTGGAGATCGTATTCGTGGGTTTTCTCGGGGTACTTCCATTTCCTCCCACCTTTGCATTTCATCAATTTTATCATCAACATTCTTGCCTTAATCATCATCTCAGTTAGATTAAAAGGCACAATCGTGGGTCACTACACTGAAATATTTCCTTTTATTTCATTTTAAAATTAAATGGGTATTCAAGTATGATCATATCACCATGGATTAAATGAATACACCAGTATAGTTTCTGCAGAAAAAACTAGGTAAACACCTTATCACTAAGCTACTGTGCCCTCGCCCATTTAATTTTCTATTAAGGTATATACAGTAGTTCTCTGAATTTTTTTTTATAGCAAAGACCCAAAAGTACAAATCCATAGCGATCTCTATTTTTACGTCATAAAATATATAAGACCTTATATCTTGGTTACTAGAATAGATATTGATAGGGAATTTTCACTTTTTTACACAGCTCGATGAACCCTTGGAATTACTCGAAAAAAAATTAGAACTGAACTAATCTTTTGACCCAAATTGTACTGAGGTACTAATTTAACCCACAGAAGTACCATCCTATTTAATTTTGTTGGAACCAATAATTGTTTCCGAAATTTCGAAATCTCATACGCTTTTACATCACAGTGATTCTCTAGATGATAGATGTACTAGCTGGAAGTTTTGGGTAAGATACACTATAGATACACTGTCTGTTTTGATATGTAAAAGTCTTCATAGCGGACTGTTTGAACATAGTAAATACAACTCTCTTGTTAAAACACATAATACAAATATAAAAGTAGATTATACAATATTACTTATAACCTTTTATGTACAATTACTGAGTTATTTCTTCGGTTGGTAAATTGTCTGTCATCTTACAACGACTCACCAAAGGTAGTCGTCAACCTGGTTCGGCTAATGATATAAGTAAATCTTGAGTGGTAGTAATTGTTTACACATAAAAATATCTTCAATAATTATATACACTATTATTCTCACCTTTTCTATCGAAATTACAAGTCGATGATCGGTATTAAATGATTTATTAGTTGATACTCTTTTAACGTATTTTCACTCAAACTGTCTTGCAAACATACATGTTGATTAGGTAACTATAAACAACTACATAGCAACGAATTATACAATAATGTATCTTTCTTTACATATATTAAAAACATTCTTCTTTTGTTATTTTTAAATTAACATTATATCAAGTATAGTGCTTGAGTATGAGCACTTTCTGCCCAAGGTACAGGTAATTATTAAACGATACAAAGTATCTCGTTGTATAAAAATGTCGCCCGACGATGGGACTGAATGTAAAAGTTACAAGCGAGCTTAGCTTTTATATTTAAGAACCACTGGTCCGTTTACAATAATGATGTTACATTACTTATGTCCTTTACATTTTGATCGCCCCTCATATATATCTTCATTAAGCTTCATATATATAAATACATTTATAATAAATCTTTTATTCCATTATCATTTATCTTATATTACAAAAACGTCGTCGCTTAATAATATAATTACTGAAGGGTGCGCAGTCAAAATCGTAAGAGGCAAATTACCTTTTAAAAACATAAATCACAATGATTAGCATTTTCAATCATTATTAAAACGGTGATGTTAAGAAAATTAATATTTGATCTTTCCAGGGCGCATTATATGATAACTACGTTAGATGATGTTTTAAAATATACATTGTATCCATAAGGCATCAGAATATAGAAGAATCTTATTCGGGTAACATAAAAAGTAGCGCATAAAGACAGTCGTCGAATAAATAGCTTAATAGAATGAACCTTATTCTTAACATAATCTTTGACAACAAATTCTCAACACAAATACCTATAATATAAATAACCTTTGCCTTTAATCAATTATAAATCGAATTATAATTCTTCACATTAACAAGAGAGAATTAAAATCATTTGAAAATTATCATTGGTTAATGAGAGTTAAAGAAAATTAAATTGAGTAAAAATCAGAAATTAAACGTAACCTACGTTCAGACGAACAAAAGAAAGAAAATAAATCTATTTTTACACAAACATATTCATAAGAATCAGTAGCTTATATGGGTTTAACTCTTACTTCATCAACTGCAGTCAGTTTACATTAGTACTTGCATATGATTCTAATAAAGTACATTGTACTGCACAATCGTGATTAGGTTCCGCATTATTTTGTACATGAATTGCGTCATGACTTTGATTTTGATACGAAGTGCCATCTCTTGAACTACGATTATGTCTATACATAGGATTTATAACATTTCTAGAATTTCGCCATGAATTTCGACTGTTTTTGTGTCTATTTCGATTAAGTGATCTGACATAATTATTGTCATGGTTGTTTAGGTTAGGTGGATTCCTATCAAATCTTTGCCTATTTTGTCCATTCTGATTGCTTAAATTCACTCGATTTAGGTTGTGTTCCGTATCGTTCGCATTACGGATATTTAGATTACGAACAGGTACAAAGTGATCTGAATTGTTTTTAATTTTGCCTGATCCCGCTTGATGATTCTGAGCATGGTATTGAGTTTCATAACATTGTACAAGCATTAATAAATGATTAAAACTCACACTGGGTAGAAAACAGGATCTGTTGTAGCTTAAACGGTAGCAAATTTCGGATTGATGCAATTACTCTAGATTCCGATTGCAATGGATTTACGACTTTTAATTCGTTATATGTATTTACAACAAAATCAACAACAGATTTGTGCAAACGAGGATTGAAAGGTTGATTTCTAATCGTGGCATCTCTGTTTGCAAGCAAAAAGTCATTTTCGTAATTTGCAATCAGCGCAGCTTTAAATTCATCATATGTATTGACGTGATCTCGTATTGCTTTAAACCATAAAGAACATGGTGGGAGTAATAAATGAGGGATTAGTTTCATATATTGCGATTTATCTATACACATTATATTGCACTCATCCTGAAATTTTTCTAGGAAAGAGGTAGCATTTTCGTTACATTTACCACTGAACTTACTCATAGCACGTATTTCACTCATCTTTACACTTAACTTTACCTTTCTTTCACCTTTCCGTGTTCGTGTTGAGTGACAATTCCTACCTACTGCATGATGTGTAGTTCCATCATCTCTTTTACGCCCATCAGTATTCCTTGGATGGATTCCTTCCAAAATAATGTCCTCATCGGATGGATTACTAGAAGATGAGATAATGTGAGGTCCACATTGATCTGCTACGGGTGAATGCGAGGTCATCTCCTGTGAACAAGGGAACTCCAGATGATCATTAACCATGTTGTTGTGGTATGCGTTGTCCTTAATCTGTAGCATCCTGATTTCCTCTTGTAATGCAGATATCAACTGAGTATTCGTACGTATTTTGGTAGAATTATCCGTGACCTGAATCTTTTGTTGCCGTATAGAAGATTCTATTACTTCCAAATCCTTTTTTACACAGTTGACTTCTTGAATTGTATGGTTGTAATTATCCTGGCAATCTTCAGATACTCTTCTTAGCTTTTCATCGAACTGTGATGTAATGTCACTCACCGCCTGGATAATAGATTGTTTCGTCTCTCCGGATGTCTGCTCCAATCGTTTACTTAATTCCTCGTACTGTTTACTGGAAGTCTGCTTTAATTCTTCATACTGTTTACTGGAAGTCTGCTTTAAATTTTCCGACATCTGGGCTAAACTTTGTTCCAATCGTTGTTCTTGTCTCTGTAAAGCCATTAAGATTTTGTCTTCAAACGTTAACATTTCGGATACAACAGGAGCTGTATTTTGTTCTTCGTTACCACTGTCACCAGTTTCTTTTTCCATTGCCTCACCGATCATCATTTTTCTTGTGATTATTCTACCACTTCTAAGTACAGTAAAGTTCGTAGTCATGAACCTTATTACAGAAGTAAATTCACCCTTACTTTATACTTCAGGATATGAATTTACAAAGTTCCCGGGTGAGGTAAAACAAAAATTTTACAACGACTCACCAAAGGTAGTCGTCAACCTGGTTCGGCTAATGATATAAGTAAATCTTGAGTGGTAGTAATTGTTTACACATAAAAATATCTTCAATAATTATATACACTATTATTCTCACCTTTTCTATCGAAATTACAAGTCGATGATCGGTATTAAATGATTTATTAGTTGATACTCTTTTAACGTATTTTCACTCAAACTGTCTTGCAAACATACATGTTGATTAGGTAACTATAAACAACTACATAGCAACGAATTATACAATAATGTATCTTTCTTTACATATATTAAAAACATTCTTCTTTTGTTATTTTTAAATTAACATTATATCAAGTATAGTGCTTGAGTATGAGCACTTTCTGCCCAAGGTACAGGTAATTATTAAACGATACAAAGTATCTCGTTGTAATCTGCATTGTCAGCCTGCAAACCCCTTCCTGCAAGAGCTTGCGAGAGCGGCTTCGACAGCTCTCTTTAATTTACTAAATGTAGAGCATAAACACTCTAGACTTTGGGAATCACGAAAATAAGGCAATGTATGATTTTTCGTATTGATCCAAGAACATTTCAGTGTAATACGACAGTAAAAATATTCTTCTATAAACATGAGTCAAAATAAAAACACATTTTCGTCACAAAGTAATTAATACAAGCTTAAATATCTCCTCCAATTCATTATCGTCCATATTCGAAGTATTGACTATTTACATAAAATACTTAGTAGTACACAATACTATTTATTTATAATGTTACTGTCGTATGTCACGGAGCTGTACATACTTAATCCCTAAAATTGTTATATTAAATATAGCAACTAATTCTAAACACCATCGGCCAGAAGAACAATTTTACATTTTGATATGCAAATGTTCACAAATCTGCATTACGATATGCAGATGCAGAACAGAGATAGTTCTGCCTTTCACAATGTACCCCCCTGGGAAGTGAAATGTGGTTACTAACACAGAGCACATTTCCAGAAAAGTGCGTATCAAAAAAATAAAAAGACGCTAACCACTGAGCATCTTGTACAGTAATACTCATATATCCAATACATAGAAAATTTACATCACTAATGAAATATTACTTATTGAAAAGAATTTTATATATATCGTTGAGATTACCACTAATGATCTAATAAATTACATTTACAATAATTTCCCTATATCTCGTTATGGGCGTACTTCGATATGTGTTCTCTCTACATATCTCTTCAATAGATACGCATTTCTTTTCATTTTCACTTCCTGGTAGCTTGTATCTGCCAAGGTATACACATTAGTATTTGTCTTCTCCACTATTTTGTACGGTCCACTGTGAAGAACCATCAACTTCTTTGACACACCTGCTAATGCATCAGATTTTTGGAATACTCTTGCTAGCACAAGGGCCCAAATTTCATACTGCACTGTCTTGTGATTTTTGTCATAATATTTCTTGCGCGCTGCCGCTTTCCTCTTCAAATTTTCGGATGCTACCTCAAGGTAATATTGCGCGTTTTTCGTTCTCTCTATTTCAGGGACTTCGAATAATTTGGTAACACCTCTTGTCATTGACTGACCGAAATGTGCCTCATACGGCGAGAGACAAGTGGTCAAGTGTTTCGTTGTGTTGATACATTTTTGGACTTTCTCCAAATACTTCGACCAATTTCGTTGTTTGTCGTAACAATATTTGCGAAGCATCCTCACAGTTGCCTTTACTGCTGTTTCTGCCATCTCACCTTGTGGGTAATAGGCAGTAGACATAATATGTCTAATATTTAAGTGTTCCAGTTCACGCTTCCATAGTTGGGATGTAAACTGTGTCCCTCTGTTTGTCAAGATTGTTTCAATATTAGGGCATAATTTTAGAACTTCTCTAAGTTTTCTTATGGCTGTTATTGTCGTTGCCCCACCCCGCTCTGGCTCAGCATCGACAACGTTACAAGCTTCCTGAAGACCTGCACTAGTTACTAGGTGACGACACCCGTTTTCTCCCTGGACTGCTGTTGCTTTTAAGAGATTTTGAGCTCTTTACATGCCATCTAATTTTTGCTCGTGTGTGGGTGTTTTTTTCTTGTATTTTAATTAACCTATTCCTAGTTTTATCATTGTGGATTTTGTGTTTCATTTGTTTTTATGATTAACTCAGGTCTTTGTATGGATGCAAAAAAATCTTACCGTTGACGCACTCAGAAAATATCTTACTCTACTATACTCCATTCTTTGTCGACTCTAGTATCTGAAAACGCTGCTTCTGTGACTAATAAAGATGCCGCCATTTTAGGTGTAGCTCAATAAACTGTGACAAGTTATGTTGGCTCGTAATATGGTTAATTCTATCTTCTCATGACCGAGAGTCAAAGACAGATCTTCTAGAACTTGTGCATCCCGTGGAGAGTATAGTTACAGTATTGGTGACAAGTGATATTGAGTTAGGCCAAAAGTTGATATTGAATTAGTTCGATCACCAGTGTCACTACAGTCTAAAGAACAGAAAACCTTATGTCGAGGGATGACAATTCGCAAGTGTATACATAGAGAAGATAGAACCTTTAAAAGCATCGATGTGTGTGATTCTAGTACTGAGAGCATTGAAGAATATTAAGTATGGTATGTATGCAGAATACAGATTTTGATGTATCAGTCATTGGGCAGGTATCGTAGTTCATGAGTTGTGATATGATAGTTTCTATTGATGTCTTATGTTTTTATTTCCATTAAAGGTTTTTCTTTTTCTCAATTATTGGAAACGTACTTAGAATTTTTTTGTTCTGGGGCGCTTTTCTTTTGGTGTTTTTGTATGTTGTAAAATTCTGCAAGAAGCAGGCTGGTAGGAACAAATGATGGTACACGGGATTTGAACTTCCTCCCAAAACCATTTATTATAAAACATCACTATAATACAGTAAGGCGGTGCGAAGACCAATAGTGTCCCTTAATTCGATGAAAGATGATTAGGGTAGTCCTAGAGCCCAGTCGCAGCCAAGAGGTTGGTCTATGATTCTTCTCAGGGCCCAGACATAGCCTAGAGATTGTGTTACTGATAGGGACTAGACCCAACCAAGAAAGATAAGTACTTGTTAGGGCCCAGACGCAGCTCAAAGTTTATTTTAGGTAGCTCACAGGGCCCAGTTGCAGCCCAGAGAAGGATAGGAATTATGAATCTGGCGTGCCTGATGCCGTTGAAAAAAAGGTCCATGGCTTCTTTTATATCGCATCTTCGTGAATCCTTGTGGATCCTCGTGGGTGATGTAGTCCTCTTCGCGTCACATGTTGAATGATAGTGTCTGCTGGGTGTTGTTGTCATCTACTAGGTGTTGTTGTGTTCGAGCATGTGGATTCTCGTCATATGTAGAGGATATTACAATATTTTCCCTACGAGCTGTCATGTCCTACTGTTCGGAAATATTATAAGATAAAATTAGACGACATTTCGAGTATTCCCAATCTAAGATTATGAAAGGATTTTACCTTTATGCAGAATGTTGAAGGCTACAACTGCAGCTCAGAATGAAGCGCTGATGAAAGACGCAAGGAACAATTCCGTCTAGCGAAACAAAGTTGTAAGGTATGGCTGGTTTCATGAAACCATATGGCAAAGACTAAAGCCAGCCTGCCTGAAAACTGTTGTCCTGTAACGAAGTTCCTCCTCACAGTGGCGCACGAGGCGAGACGTTTAGAATAGAGACAATAGAACACTGAACTCCTACAAACATACTGGAATCTGACTATATGCAGTGATGAGAACTTATTCCTACCCAATCAATGACGAAGGCACAAACAACAAGATACGTGCCTCAATATGTAGTGCAGACAGGGCGATTCGGATGGATTGCGTCACACTTTTACGACTACATGGCAGCCGTTGGCCCAAAAGAATTGATTCCGGTGCATTGACAAATGACCAGCCAGGTTTATATGAATATCCTGAAGAATACCTTTCTGGCATCCCTTTTTGCAAATTTTCCAACCAAGAAGAGTTTGTGTTCATCCCTAAACAGTGCTGTACATGCGTCAAGATATACCCAGGTGTGGGTACAAGAATAACCAAAACGTATGTGATCTCAACCTAATGGAACATCTATGTGATTTTATGGTGAAAGGATGGGTGGAAAGGCGAGAGGATAGAAATCAGACAGAAGCCCATACTCTAGAAGAATGGCAGCACTATCACAATAATCTCAGTCACTTTTCTGCACTTGTGCCAAGCAAACAGGAGCCACTATTTGCCGCAATTGTAGCATGTGGCCATTACACCTAAGATTAATAGGGATGTGTTGTCCACATCCCTATTGTCATGATAATTTGCAGAGGGTACTTCGACCATTCATGTGAGTTTGATACTGGTCTAACATCTTGGTTTTCTAGAGGTTCTACCGTTTCCTCCCACATCAGCAATTCATATTTTCATTGGTCATATGTTATTTACATTCATCATCGTCTTCTTTAGCCTTAAATGAGTTTGTCTTCTTTAGCCGTAGGATATTAAACCACAGGATTAATATTATTTTCATTTCACGTTTCTAGGGTTTCAGTTTTTCATTACGTAACGGTAATAACACTGGATGTGTAAACAAGAAGTTTTCGTTTCACTGTGGAAACCGTTATTTTATTTCATGTTCTACCCATTCCTTGCAGAGAAGGAAATGATTAACACGTATCCTCTTCATTCGTTTTTTATTTTATTTTTCAGACTATTGTGTGGCATCCATTTTTATTTCTATCTGAAACATCCCTTTTCCGAATGGGTTTTATCGAAAGTATTTGAACCTTTTCCACCCATCACTCCCCATGCTAATGAAGGCTGAACTTGACTTAACCTTTAGATTACCAACAGGACACATGTATCTCATGAAAATAATTCAATCACCATTGTTTTTAATTCTAAAACATCAATGATGTATATTTCGCTCCCGAGTTTCCACATACATCATGTGAACATAACCAATCGTGATTAACTCAAAGAGTCTATCTAACACTATGTCACTAAGGTATGTATATAAATGTACCCTTACATTGACAAAGAATTGGTATTTTAAAGATGAGAATGTCACTATTCATCTCATCAACCCCGAAAAGCATGGATCGGACACTAATATCGGCCGTTTTTATTATATTTACATGTCTCCACTCAATTTTTTTTTTTTTTTTTTTTTTTTTTTTTACATATTATGATCCACGTTCCTTATATTAGACACACAATTTAATATCATAATTCTTGGGAGGGCTAAGATTGATTATCATGCCAAGCATCAATCTAATTGTTTCAGTAGATATTGCACGATCCGATCAGACAGAAACATATATTTATTTTTATGTCATATATTTTGTTTCTTATTTTACTAATAGCCAAATATCGGCATGTCTGGAATGAAGTTATTGTCCTTGGTTCTGTTCCATCCAGGCTCGGCTAATCCTTTATGTCACGTTTCTAATAAATAAGAGACACATGACTCATGTGACTCTTATTTATTAGAAACATTCACTTCGGGATACCATAAATGCAAAATCTTCTAGAGACTAACATAAGTTATAACCGCCAGCAGGTTATAGAAGTATTTTTGTAGACGCTCTGTATATTTCGTAAATACAGTGATTATTTTTTCGATTTATATCTTA
Source organism: Thermobia domestica (assembly GCF_964235325.1). Lineage (NCBI taxonomy): Eukaryota > Metazoa > Arthropoda > Insecta > Zygentoma > Lepismatidae > Thermobia > Thermobia domestica. The sequence goes on from NC_137462.1 coordinate 173,676,535, forward strand.
TTCTGTGACGAAAATAAGTTCTTTCTTTGGTGGAAATTGCTTCCTTCCCATGCAATTGAACAAAGAAGTCTTTCATCGTTTTTTCATATATATATAATTAAAATATTGCTTTGTAGTGAGAACATTTCAGTAAGCAACGAAGCTTCTCAGTGTTTCTCCCTGACTTATTAATTTGCACAGTCTATATTCTACAGTTATTTGGAACTGAATTAAGTGTTTTCTTTAATCGTTTATGGAAATATTGCAGTATATTAGAGCAGATCAGAGTAGACCATGTGTTCAAGCGTCAGATCGTCGCCAGCCACATTGCTTTTCCAGTTCGTTATCTGTTCTTTCACATGCCCGAGTTAGCGCAATGTCCCGTGCGTCGTGGCCAGTGGACTAAAATTGTCGTCAACTCTTTCTTTATGATCTATTTGCATGTACATTTATGTCCAAAATTATTGTCGCGTGTCTATAAACATGTTGTAGAAATATAATTTGATAACGAATTTGCCCGGTATTTCTTATAATGTTAGTATGTATATAATCGGCAAAGGCATGTATCTGGAAAATTTCATGTCAAAAGAGCAGTAAATAAGAACTATAAAACGAAAATAAAACTGTCTTGTCCATTTAGCAACATTTTGTTTTATTCATTCTAATTTTCGTATTTATTATTCTTTTCCTGTGAAATTCATCACAAATATCAATTTTCCGACTATACCTAGTGCGCTAAGAAGTTATAAACGAGCCTTCCAACATTAGCATTCCACTTAGAAGACTATTTAATTTTGCTGAAGACTCATGTCGACTCTTCAGGACTGTTTGGAGCAGCAACCATATTACTACGTGGGATTATCCCGGCGACACTTCCCCAGTGCTAATCTTCCAAGTGCGTCAATGATGTGAGAAAAGTATTTATAGTGATATCAAAGTGATAAGGGCTACAATATAGTGAAAAGTAAAGTGTGATTTTAATAAAGCAAATAATTATACATAATCAGTGTTAAGTGTTGTGATCGTTTCTCTTCGTTATTTTTCTTTTTAATAGTATTCTAATAAATAAGTATAGTGTCATTTAACCCAGTGTGCTTTCGTTGTGTGTGTGAGTGATCTTTGTGTGTGCTATGACCTGGATGACCGTCTGATCGTCCGTGAGGTTTTCGAGACGAGACATCCGAACCTCTCGGCGCCTAATGCTCATCACATCATTGAAACCGACGAGCAATTTGGGAACAATTTTGTAATCCCTTCTTGGAGAGGTCCTTCAATGTCCTACCCAGGTAAGTCCAGGTCTCAGGAGAATACTCATTGGCAGGACCTCGGAGGGCAACGGAGGGCAGGCTACGACCAAGCGATTACAAAGTCCTACAAATGAGATTGTATCATTTCAAATTTCCTCAGGTCTCTCTACGGAATTTATTTTCACTCCCTTTTATAAATGACAATAATACACATATTACATAAATCAAAAGCTGGCGTATTGCAGCAGATATTCCAAGCATTTAGAGTATGTATTACTATCAAGAAAGGAAGTGAACGCAGAAAAATTGTAATAGGGAGCGTGTCAGACTTACACGCACAGACGTGTTTTTTAAATAATGGGTTAATAAAAATCCCATCTACGATTTTTTTTATAAAGAATCTTTGTGTTCTTTTAAAATAACTCATCATGAAAGTAATAAAATATGGAACAAGATGTAGCTTTTGACATAGTAAATTAAAGTTTATATATTACTTAGCATATATGTTCTTGTGTTAAGTTGACGTGAAAATTTTAAGTTTGCATTCTTATAACTATGAAGTGAACCTACCCAACATTTGCTTTTTCTTCGATAATTGAAAAGTTACAGGTTGCTCGAAACTAAAATGTTCAAACCGGATTCTTTCCATGTAAAAGTTATTTTCTTGAAAAAGAAAACGAAGAGCCAATCAATTATATGTTTTATCGCATGTAATACAGCACAACTGCAAGTGATTAGTGTGTCAGTCTTCCGTATCATTAGTGGCTACTGTGTTGGTATACTGACTTGAAGGTGGAGGGCTCAATTCTGTTACATGATTGCTTTTCATTTATTATTTTTAATTTAACCAAACTTCGTTTCTATTTCTCATTTCATCTTACCAACAGATATGACTAAGAACGTCTTCAACTAACCTTTTATAGTAATAGTTAGAGACATCCATATGGACAGATAAAAGAACGCTGTTACGAACTAGCCTATTTTTCGTTTTGAATCGAAATTGTAACTGCTTTGGTTTTAATTCTTTATTTCAAAAAATATTTTTCATAAGGGGAGGAGAGCCGGTCTGGAATTATTGTTTAGAATGATCCATGATGTGAAGGTGGTGTAACTTCCTAAGTATTTAAGTATATGACACTTTATAGCATATGTGCACTTCGCTATCAGTTACTAAAGAGCAAATCCCAAAGTTTAATCACTTGAAATACACGAAATATACTCCTTTGTATCAGCCGAGCTCATTACAAAGGTGGTAATGTTTGAATGCGTCAGATTCAGGCTCATATCTTTTCTTATTTTTGCTAATATAACCCTCATATGCATTGCATTATGAGTATCTGTTAAAAGTACAACTTACATAGGAAAACTGGAAATTTCTGTTCGAGCAGATCAGATTGCAATGGATAATCATCTATTGTATATTTGCCTCGTCTCTGCAGGTAATTTGAATTTTACTTTAGACTAACTGTATGTTCTATGAAATATGACATCCATCCGATGTTTGTGAAAATTTAGAAATGACATTTGAGTCTGGACTTTCAAGTTATCTGAAACACTTTTCGAAGTGTCAAATAGTTTATACGAAGTGTTCCTTTGGGAAAATAAAAGTTCTATTTTGTAACTCATTTCCGTGGCACTATCGGTTCGCTTATTCCTACATTGAATTTCCGGTGGTGCCTAATGGTTGGAACTCACGTTAAACTGTAGGTCTCGTCTTTATACGTATAACTTAGTGCGAGAAAATGGTAAAATAAAAGATCCAATAATGCCAAAGTTCGGAGCAATCGATTCAATATTTTTTGAATGTTTCGCACAGAGAGTAAATTAAACATTACCGTATTCGTGATTATACAAACTTAATTTTCATCGTCACAATTCTTCATCAACAACAATAGTTCATCTATCTTACTACAGCGTAAAACATTAAAACGTTTAGCATAGCTTGTTAAGTACCGCAAAATTATAAATAAAAACAATGTACCTTCTATGGGTTCGAAGTGTTGCTCTTTCGATTGGTAATATGTTAATTACCTTAATCATTAGATTACGGCCACTTCGCTCTGAATGCTTTGTCATTGGCGTCCTTAAATGCAATTTCATACCATACCATTCTTATAATCTTCTACGACCTTTTTTTCATTTCCTAGATTTTTCGTATCTCTTTTGTGTTGTCACTTACCTCTACTATGCATAATTTGTATTTATTACTTTCGTTTCCTCTTAATCATGTGCTTCAGACTCTCAATGTATCTCCTCATCAAACTACAGATGAGACTCATTTAATTCTCATATTTTTCACACTAGATAGTGCAGGGCTACCAGACTCACAAATAGCTTTTTTCTGTTTGACATATAGTGCGCTAAATATGTACAGGGTGAGTCAAAAGTCCTTGGACACCTGCATCGACGAGAAAAGTAAAAAATGATGATGGGAACAGAGGTTTGATGAGGGGCCGCAACTTTTGGTGTGTATGTCATTCATGGCTGCCATCTTGAAATCCGCCATTTTGGATTCAAGTCATTTTCTTAAATGGGAAGAGGGTGTATGACACATCAAAGAACACTAGCTTGAGCTCAGGAATTTAGTGGTGTAATTTGTTAAAGGTTGCGATATCAAGATATTCTGATATTTCCGTAAGATAAATGTAACTGGCTACTCCATCCTCCTATATGGTAAAAATCGACTTAGCCCAAGGCTTTTACCATATTTCGCTGTCTTTACACACGTCGCTTTTTTGGAATAAATTGTGGCGAGAAAATGTTTCGGTTTGTGCGACTTCCTATGAGGTGGTCCTTGAGCCCCCTCATCATGCATAGGTTCGTGATCACAGAACTTCGTCATCATGTCGGACACTTAGTTCAATTTTTAGTTTACTACGATGACATACTGTTACTAGGTGATCCTTTTCAATTAACCCAAGCGCTGGAATTTCTCTCCAGCTTATCTTGGGCTATAAATTTCGACAAGTCAGTATTATACCCCACCAGGCCTTGGTATTTGGGTGGATTTCGATGACAACACACTTTCTATTGATGATCGATATCTTGCTATAATACGCTCATGTCCTATCTCTCTTCTTTATCATGCTAAACGCGCCCGTCAGGTTTTTTCGGGATACATTGTGTGGTGTGCGTATGTTACAAACATGACATATCCTTTAGCATTTGCAATTCTTCACAAGAAATTATTACATTTTGTATGTACTGCTCTCTTACATGTTAAATCTCAGCCGCAACCTATCTGGGATACTTTTCAACATGATCTTATTTATCATGTCGATGCCACACCCACCTCGATTGCGGTTGTAGATACTCTTGATAACGCTATTGTTTTTCAGTGGACCAACCTGCCAAATTTACCTATTTTTGTGACTGAATTTTTGGCAGCCTCATTTGCTGCATTAATCCACGCCTATCCACGTGCCACGAACCGTGCCTATCCACGCAAAGTTCATATCTATTGTGACAATATGGCGGTGTTCTATCAACATTTATATTGTTAAAGGTTGCGATATCCATTTCAACAATGAAGAAAATTCTAATTAAAAAATCGGCACGGATTGTTGCCTTCGATAGGTCATGAAGTTTCTTTTCTAAAAATTCGAAGTCTCTAGGTTGAGATTTGTAAGAGAAATCGTGAATTTTCGTGAAAGGTAAAAAATACATGAGAGATACGAAGACTGTAGTGACATCTATCGGCAAAACTTGTCCTTTTAAAGCAACCTTAAATTTTCAATGGTAAAAGAATTTATTGCTGGTAGTTCAGGAGATTACTTTGAACAAAGAAACAAATGGAATTTTCAGTATAATATAGTGTGGTATAATATGAGATATGAGATAAAGTGATTGTAATGAAATAAAATTTCTTGTTTTGCGTCCTGCGATTATTCACCGAGGCAAAGGGAGATGGTGATAATGAGAAGAATAAAATGATGAAATTAAGTGGTAGGAAACGATAAAAATCCATGCACAATTTGTTTGTCCACCACAAAGCTCACTTTGGCGAGACTTGGGATCGAAACAAGGACTACACGAACACCAGAGGTGAGTGGTATATCATTGAGCCAATGCGGCCCCCTATACAGCGGTAGAGCAAATCACTACATTTGTTTGCATAATAAGTAAAATAATATTTAAAAAATTGAAGTACATTAACTTTGATAATATGCAGACATCTTACCTTACTATAATAGGTGGATTTAAATAATAAAATTGAAATAAAACGCAATTCATATAGTTTTTTTTTTAGAAGAAACTGTTTTATTGCTTTCCACAGCATGAAAGGGAAATTTTATAATTTGAATAAATATAACGGTATTTCATTCAACACAAGAAAATGGAACGTAAATAAAACATTCACCAACAATATATTGTATACAGGAAATTTATATTTTATGTTTGAGTATGCGACAGTGGGCGGAAGGAGGGAGGAGGGCTTGAAATAAAGTGTAGGTTCTAATTTTTGATCCATGCATGATTCATGCTTTTCTCGTAATTTCTTACATCATGTAGAAATGTTTTTCTCTCCTTTTTGTAATTAGTGTAATAGTATCTATTTAAACACATACATTAATCCGCTAGCAATAATTCGGTATCATCCCTCATTTTATAATAAGGTATTTAGATATGCTAACAGATGGCATAAGTTCTCAGTAAGTGTTAGCAGGGTCAAGATGCCGAATATCGGATGGTTTCTCAATATCGGATACCGAGAAATATTCCGTGTAAGGTGCTGCAGCCTAGCGGTCGTTATCGTAACTGCACACTAATCGGTGGGCCATTAAGCACCTGAGTTACAATATCTCTCGCAGCATGTTTATTTCTGTGGTGAAGTGTTTTGTGATTTTTATTTTGTGAAATATTTCTAATACTGCAGATGATTGCATTATGTGATCCATAAAGGTAACCGAATCATATTCATACTATAATTATAATATAGGCCAAGAAGAGTAGTTTTAAATTACATGATGTTTTGGTAGTTTGTTTCTGTTTAAGTGATCTATATAGTTGAAAGTTGCCACACGAGTTACGTTGCCAAATATCGGATAGAACAGAGGTTCCAAATATCGGATATCAGATATTAGGGAACGGTATTGCTGATGTCATTCTTCGATTTTTAGAGATGACAGTAATCGCACGAAGGTAGAACTAGCATCCTGAGATTATGCTCCAGGCTGTTGCTGCAACGCAGATCCTATGAGCAAGCGTGTTTGTAAGAAAAGAATCATAGATGAAACGTCTTCTTCAGACGATTCATTAAGTTCTCTAAACCAATGCGGAAAATAGTGCGGATGACGAATGTGTGTTTCGTTCATAGCTGTATAAACTTGACACAAAGATAGTGAACGATGGATGTATCCAATGTCTTAAATGGGCACCAGAGATATGTGCAGGCATTGACCCAAAAACGTGGAAATCTTTGTTTGTGATTTCTACCAGTAATTTAACTTCTTGGTAGATCCTACTATAGATGAGTAGAACAACGTTTAGTTACAAATGAATCTAAATTATTAGAAAGTATCATCTTTTGTTGAACAATGTTTAAGTACCGGAAAATCTGCATACTTAGAAAGTTTTCTGTTTGATAGAGCAATGTTTAGTTAAAAGTAAATCTACATGTTGAAAACGTTTATGACTTTGTAGAACGTTTAATTAAATCTACATGTTTTGCAACTTTACGTTTTGTACGTGTTTACACCGTGTAATATAATTAAATTAATGCAGTCTTCTCCAATTGTAGTTTTCCTAAAATATTTCTCATTTAATTTCCGTCCGATATTAAGACCCCTTACTATACGATATTGGGCAACATTTTTTCGAATTGAGAAAAATGCCACTTTGTACCAAAGTGCATATATATCCTTCTTTTAATATTTCTTTATTGTTTTGAAACTTTCAAATTATAATCTACAAAGATAACAGAACATTTAGAAGAGGCTATATCAATGAAATATCTGTTGGTAAAGTTTTTATTCCTTTTTTTCAAACAGTATCCGATATTCGGCACCTTTCCTATCGTCCGTACGTTCTTCTGTTACTGTACGTTACTCCTCACGATAACTCTTGAACGAAAGAGAATTTTTTGGCAGTAGATAGCTAAAGTAAATATTTCAGCTGATTTCGTTAACAGAATGAATCTGTTAACATGTTAACGAGTAACGGCGACTTTTGTTTAATCACACGATAGTTCTTGAACAATCACGAATTTTTTAATTCTGTTTTTTTTTTTTGCAATACATAGCTAGAGCAATTATCTTGGTCGAATTCGTTAACGGATTCAATTCGTTAACATCTTAATAGCCGTTAGTGAACACGATGACTGTTGAACGAAAACGAATTTCTGAGTTCTGTTTTTGCAATAGATAGCTAGAGCAATAACTATTTCGTGCGAGTTTGTTAACGGCAATCCGTTAAATCCTTAATGAGTAATAACGACTAATGGTCGTCTGTTAGTGCACACGGATAACCTGTAAACGAAAGGAAGTTTCTGTTTTGTTTTTGCAATACGTAATTATAGAGCAATTACATTAGCGAAGCTCGTTAAGGGAGTGAATCTGTTAAAATTTTAACGGGTAATTGTGATTTACATCGGTTACGTCACACGATAACTGTTGAATGACTGCGAATTTTTATTTATTTATTTACTTACTTACTTATTTGCAAATATAGTAGAAGTTACACATCTCTCGATTAAATTTCAGCGAATTTCCTCCGGGGGTTGACATCTACTGGACGAAATTTAAGCTCCCAGTGTGTGATCCTTTTCACTGTCTATCAGAATTTATTAAATACGTGCTGTTTTCATCCTGTTCTATATTGTTATCAAACAATGGTAAGTGTAACATGTAGTGCACATATCATGAAAGTTGTTCTGTAATAGTGTTAAATAATCTGCCTTGTTTCTTGTTCTTGTATCCTAAAGTTGAATCAATGCGTTGGATCTTGTATCCTAAAATTGAATCATTATCCTCTACAAATAATAATGGCATGGATACTCCACATCATTAAAAGTAGGATACACTCTATTAATGAATTGCCAGTTAGTAGCTGTAGGTTTTGGATAAATAAATTAGAGATTAGAAACTACTTCCTGTTAACGGACACTTCTACCTTTAATTCGTTTCCTCGTACTTTCATTGTGCCTACGACGCACTGAATGACAGAACCTTCACGTGCAGTAGTACCTACTATATTGCGCAACAACCGAATTGGCGTTTGCCGCTTGGTGTGAACAAATAAGCGTGAACGAATGCGTTATTGCCCAACAAACTTCCAAGCGGGCGAACGCTGTATAACTTGTTGACAAGATTCACGTTTCACTAAGAGCGTAAAACTTGTCGGGGAGAATCAGACTCCGGCATCACAGCATATTTGCAACCATCGGATTTGATAGATGTGAGAACAACGCTCAATACCAAACATCAATTCGGCTGCTGCACATAATAGATATGCTGCATACTTGTTTGTTCGGAGTTTTTTTTTTTTTTTACATCATCGATACAATAAATGAAAGGTACAAAATGTATCATCAACCTTAGATCGTTTACTGCTTTAAATATACAATACATATATTTAATTAAATTTTCTATTTCTTTATTAATGCATAATAAGTTAACTACCAAGTACATTTGTTACAGTTTTAAAAATGGACGAAGAGAGCTATTGATAGATCTTGAGAAGCCAAATTGACGGCGAAAAAATGTATTATGATATAACTCAAAGGAAATAGAAATGACTCTTCACACCTTTGATTTTGTTATATTTTGTATAATATATTCGTCATTATGTATACAAATTGACAAATTAACTTTGGTTCCAAAATATATTTATGTTCGTACGAGGCAAAATATAACTATTTACATAAACATGTACTTTTGAACACTCAAATGTGTATGGCACTTATTGAAAAATTCAAGTATTAGATTTAAAATATTTTAAAATATACTTTATTCGAGCAAAATATTATTCGATTTTTATGACACTATATAACAATTTGCTTTATTAATTAAATACAAGTAAGATAGGTTTAAAAACAATATTTCGAGAAAGCTTTTTTGATAGTCGCACTTTATTTTCCTTTTGCTTCTATGGTTCAGCAGATTTACTCGGAAAATTGGGTTGTGCTTATATTATGATACCCTTCTTACGTTTTCAACGTTAAGTTATTCGAGTATCGCGTTACATATGTAAGTAATGCGATTTCACTATGTAGAAATCCTCGAATCATTATTAAAGGTGTGTTTGAAGTAGCGTTAATAAACAATAGATGGCACCACATGCACCCTATCTTTCCAATGTATTTTGTAAAGAACAACGATATTCAAAATAATTTAATCAAATTCAAAAGATGAATGTTCAAACATTGTCAAAAGAAAAATTGAATAAATACGAGGGTATTCCCAAAAGTAAAGTCTCGTATGTTTTCTTTTAGAAGTACAAAGAAACGTTTATTTTCCAATATTGTATACATCAATTTGAAGCTTATATATTTATCTATTTTTCTGCGTAATGGCCATTTTGGTCGATGCATTTTAGTACACGTTGTGGCAGTTTTTGTATGCCCATGTCATAGCAGCTTGCTATCACGTGTATGAGGAAGCGTTGAACCCCATCTTTCAACTTGCATTTTATTTTTCGTGAAAATCCTACGAACGGTGCTACACGAAACCCCAGAAACCCAGATGCAGAGATCATCCAGAATGATCTGATGATCTTTATGCATGGTTTGCTCAACCTTCGCGACTGTCTTGTCCAAAATGGACGACGATCTCCTGCTTCTTTCTTCGTTATGAATTTCAGTACAATCAGCTGCAAACTCCTTACACCACTTGCAGACTTTTCTGACATCCATGTACGACTCGCCATATATTATTTCCGTTAATCGGCGATTAATTTAAATCGATTTCACATGTTTTGCGTTGAAAAACCGTATAATTGCACGAACTTCGCGCTTGGCGGTAACGCTAAGTATAGATGGAGTGGGTCGTGAGTCAAGTGCGTCAAGATTTGTGAGTCAGTGGATTTTGGGTCAAATGAACGTGACCCACTGCAACCCACCATGACGTATTACGACCCAAGATTCACTCTGCTCAGTGCATTGTAGACAGTATCTTCTGAACACTAGTGAATTTGTATACGTTTTACTTTCAAGGAGTCCATTTTTCTAGGTGAAAAAAGAACTTCAGGTTGTTCTGCATATTGATATTTGTAATTGTAATAGTAGTAATAGGACTTATTACTTAGCTATGGTTAGCGTACGCGCATATGGCGTGCGAGACCTGGGTTCGATTCTCGGTGGGAGCTCATGTGTTTCGGATTCCTCGTTAATCAGTAGGTCTTGTCTCATATAACCTCGCTGCTGAAAGGGACGTTAAACTCAAAATCAACTCAACTCGAATTTTACACTGGTTTTCTTTCCCTTTTACGTTGACCTACTTTATCTTGAACAAATTTCATCCTATTTTACGCTGAAAGTATCTGTAATTCAACCAAAAAATAATAATATATGTGGTAATTAAATTAAAATTCATCGTAATATGGCCCATGACAAACGCTTTACTATTTTATATCGACTGTGCGATTAGTTAGATTATGTTGACTGTAGATTATGTATACAATTCAAGCTTCGATTAGTTAGAATTTCACAGCCTTGTTTTATTACAAGTGTAAACTCTTCAGTCAGTGGAGAGGATGATGTGGATCATGGGTCAGAGTTTATGACGATGGGTTTTGGTGAGTGGTGGGTCAGAGTAAGTCATGGAGGGTGCTGGGTCAGAGTGGGTCACAGTGGGTGCTTGGTCAGTGGGTCATGAGTCAAGTTTTCATTGACCCACGCCATTTCTGGCGCTAAGCGCGAACTCCATTACAAACGACTTCCAAACCAAGACTTACCATCTCAACAAAATGCAAGCTTTTTGTTTGTTTGTTTGAAAGAAGGAAACAAGAAACACAACAGTGTTGCCAACAGCTGTACGAACACTTTCCTTTCGCCCTCAATGCTTTGTAGACTTTTCTTTTGGGATAACCCTCGTAAAATAATCAGAGAATAATCTGTGTAGTTTCTTCTTTCAATGTTGAGAGAGAGTTTCGTTATTGGGAGCATGTTTCTGAGGAGTAAAATTAAATACTCAGAACAATAAAATGAACAAAATATGAAAACACTTCAGATATTATTTATTCAACTTTTCTTTAGACAAACTTTAAATATTCGTGCTTTGAATTGATTGAATTATTTTGAATATTATTGCTTCCAACAAAATACATTAGAAAGATAGGGGGCACGTGCTGCCATCTAGTAATAGTTGTCTTTATACTTACCTTAATAGTTCTAGAATTGAACATCAGTCGACTAATTAATAGGAAGACGAAACGTACCGATTAATTCTCCGGATAAATATTTTCAATAACGGAAAGATTTTTAAAAAGTAAAATAATAATACAATTTATTTAAACAGCAATAAAATGCATAAATAACGGTTAGCACAGAAACAGGTTCTTCTGTGGTATTAGGAAAGCGTACACTTCATGTTCAGACGTTCGTGATTCTGCCACTGCTCACTAGGTGTCAGGCATATTCACTTTCTCAACTACACTTCTTGATATCTTCGTCGTGTTCCTGCGTTGAATCTGGTTTCCCTCCTTCAGGACTAGCGCGGAGTCTCACTATCTTTTCCTCTTCCTTTTCCGGTAATGGCTGTTGTTGTTTTGCTTCTTTGCTATGTCGCCACTTCATTCGTCTATTCTGAAACCACACCTTCACCTGAAGAAAGAAAGAAAAAAAAAGTATTAACATTCAATGTATTAATCAAATTGATGAGTAGTATCAGTTTGTGATAGTAATTATAATGTTTGGCTAGTGGACAGACTACTGTACATTATTAGTACTATAGTAATTAGTATCATTCACACTATTCAATACTTTCTATAGCACCTCTTCACACTGTGGCTAGAACAGTGTCGGCGCAAGTGGGGGGTTCGGCGTTATTACCAGTGGTGCTATTCTATTTTTTTAATAACCGGTTCGAGAGAGAGAGAGAGACAGAGCTAGTAGGTGGATATGGATAGGTAGATGAATATAACTCTCTTAGGAAACAAACCATACAAGGTAGACAAAAGCAAATTTTTCACTGGATACCACAAGTGACAAGTAGAGACCTACACAGCATTCTAATACAAGGTGGTGTCACGAAATTAGGTAGCACTGCGAATAACTTGGAAACGGAATTATCCAAGATAGATACTTGTAAAAAAGTATTGAAAACACCTTAATCAGCAATGGACCGAGAATTGTTTCGTTTGCGTTTCATATATAAATAACGCCCACCAACACACTCATATGATTCCAGTTCTCATTCTTGATATCTGAGCATTTGAGATTAAAAAAATAAACGCTCATACCTTGTACTGAGAGCATTGGCGTCTCTGTCATGTAAAATTTGGGGGGGACATCAAAGGAAATGATCTAACTGCTAGTGAGTATCTAAATAAATTAAATTAAAATAAAATATTGAATATTTCGTATTTCAAAATATTGGGGGGGGACGCGTCCCCCCTGTCCCCCCGCCAGAGACGCCCATGACTGAGAGATCATACGTTTAACCCTGTAGCTGCAAGACTTTCTAAAAACAAAGATAGTTAAACTAAACTTAACTGTTCCTGGGTGTAACTGGGTAAAATTTACTGTTGTCTGGGTATAACAAACGGTTCTCGGCACTGAAGATATTTTAACAACCGGTTCTAGCGAACCGGCGCGAACCGGCGCGAACCGGCTGAATATCACCACTGGTTTATTGCCCCTCTTGAGCGAGCGTTGAGTAAAAATATACATTTACCACACATACAAATGGTATGAATTAGATAATTGATATTGAGGGGAAAATCTAAGAGACCTAACGGGACATAAAAGTTTGAAAGTGCAGTAATTCAAAATGAGATAATGACACTCCCTCAACATACATAAATATGATTATCTGACAAGCAGTAAATAAAACAAGAAATTTATTAAGTTAATCAACTGCGTAAAATAACTAAATTGAATATATATTGTCTGAGATATCCGCACCTAATATTTCAGAATGTCTATGAGTATACGATAAAAATTAGAGATGCAAGGGCTCGGAAAAAACCGGTTTTTTTGGAAAAAACTCGGTTTTTTCTGCTTCGCTTTTTTGCTTGGGAAATTTTCGGCTTTTTTCAAAATTCTGCTTTAAATTCATTAAGCAGATTTTGTTTCGCTTCTCTATAACACAAAAAGTTATTTAATTAGTGGTTGATGTCGATAATAATATAAAACCTCGAAAATAAACCATGAATTTCGAAAAGATATTTCAAACAATTTTACTTCTCAACATATTTACATTATGAATTGCAAAGGATTAACCAATGTATATAATAAGATTTTTTAACCTCCTATATACAAAAGTAAGCAGGGTCGGCAAGAACCATGGTTGTTTTTGAAAATGCCAAAAAAACTCGTTGTTTAGGGGGAGTTTAAACTAGGTTTTTTTGGTTTAAACCAGGTTTATTGGATTTAGGTGTTTTTGCTTTATGTATTTATATTATATATTGACAGAAATAAGTTTGTTTTGCCTTGGTGTTATTATGCAACAACGGGGTTATGCTGGAAGAGGTCACATAAGCTTAAAGAAGTCCGGCCAGTAAATTTCTTACATTGGGCAACTCCCGCCCTAGCCATCGGGAAAATCCCGTCATTATTCTAAATGTAAAACAATAACGGAAAAATCCTGTTATTGCTTTGCATGTAAAATTTAAAGGTCAACGTATCATAATCAGTACGCTAAAACTGAGGTATTAAATTACAAATTTAGTATGTAGATATCATTGAAAGTCCAATCCAAACTAATGTTGGAAGCTACGTAGGCAATCGATAAATTTTGCCAATTTCTATCAATATATTTAAGCAACCTTGTCTTCTTTATGAAACAGCCATTCAGGCATGCAGAAATATACAATTTGGTTTCGTTTCGTATGTTCAGGCTTAACATACTTATGTAATGCCTAGGTTATCAAGGAGAAGACTTTCACTTAAAGTGACATCCGAACCGCTACTTTGTTTACGTATGTAAGAAGGGTAGTGGTTCGACTGAGAATTGAACACGGGACACCTTGATTAAAAGGTGAAAAGGAAATGAAACTAATGCAGATGGTTTGATGTGTGGAAACGTCACTATGAAGTTCACACGATTCGCATTTATCGTTCTTCTTATTTTTTTAGTTTAAACCAGTTGTTTATTTAAAAAAAAAAAAAGAATAAACAGCTGATGTAAACTAGCCAAACCTAAAAGTAAATACTTCTTTTAAAAAGTACACAAATAACTAGCAAAATTCTATGTAGTAGTTTTACTTCAAAATATACCATACCCTCTTTTTTGGAACAAAATAAAATTAAAATAAAACATAAGAAAAATACTTAGATTTATATGATACAATTAAAGGCTGCATATCTAGAGTTTTTGGTTCTGTATATTCTTGAAATTCTACAGTTTTATATAACTACCATCACGGTTTATTCAGTCAAGTTCTCTGAATTTTTAACACGAGAGATTCAACATATGGAAGGTGTGAGGTAAGAACATGGTAACCCACAATTTTACTATTATAAGAAATTAGAGATTTTCTGCTGCACAATCCATTTTGAAAGTTGGAAAGCTGATTTTTCACATAAGACTATACATGAAGGATTAAAAGAAGCGGTATGCGTTGCTGTCTATCTGGTGCTGCAAAACCCAGCAATTGAAAATTTGTTGGTTACCATGTTCTTTGCTCACACCCTTCAATTCATTACGGAACTCTCCTCCCCCTTCCCCACCACCACAGAAAAAAAGGACTACGGAATACATTTAACTTAAGATAAATACAACTGCACAACAAAGGTGACTGAATGGAGCTTTTGCGCTTCTATCGGGAAGTCCGGGATTCAACCCACCATTCGACCATTCCGATAAAGCTTTTCTTCATTCCATCTGTGAAGTAGAAATAGTGCGTGTATTGTGAGTTGGCCGATTTCCTTGCTTATTGTTTTTAAATTGTTATTATTACTAATTACCAGCAGTGACGGTTTTGCGAAGGTTAAGGGGCTGTCTTTAGGACTGAAGCCTGTTCCCCCAAATTACGGAATGTCTAAAACAAATAAAATATATATTAGTTATGCCTTTACTCATAAACTTTAAGTTCCCGTCAAATAAAAATTACGAATGTTTAGAAAAACTAAACATTAGTAAGAAAATCCTCTCTCAAAATACTTTTCTAAATCCGCCACTGATTCTCAGTATAAAATGATCTTCAAGGTTGTATTCGGAAGATTATCGCTAAATATATAAACGAAACGAAATATTAATTATGCCTGTACTCATAAACTTCAAGCTCCTCACAAATAAAATTAGGACATTTTAGAAAACGAAACAATCAGAGAAAACCCTCCCAAAGTACTTTTCTAAATCCACTACTGAATATTTATAGCCTATAAATTAGTATTCAAAGTTGTATCCGGAAAATTATTGCTAAATCGTTCCACAGCTACAGTATAACAGAAATGTGGAAGTACGGTTTGACGGATATATTGAAAAACGTACGCTTTGACGGATATATAGAAAAACATAAGTTCAACTTTTGCGCTAAAAGCTAGAGTACTAAGCTCATGGAAATGAAACACGGATGACAAACTAAAATGATCTAGAGAAGAAAAAATTTCGATAACTCAAAAGTTAAAATAAAGTTAAATAGCCTCTAAAATTACCCTCAAATACTACATTCTTCATGTTAGCTTTAATTCGTAAAACATGTGCTCCATTCATTTTGATGGTGAATTTCAGAGCGAAATATGGCATTCAGGTCATGGAATTCTTATCTAGTATAGAATATACTCGTACTATTTAATATAAGAAAGCTATTTAGATAGAAAAATCATGAAAATGAAAAAAGCCAAAATTTCCAAAATTCTCGTTTTTTCCCTAAAAAGCCAGCTTTTTATGTAAAAAAACACCATCGATTCAAAAAAGCCGGCTTTTTTGCATCTCTAATAAAAATGTTGCATTGCACATGTTCAATGTAAGACTGTTTAAATCTATACATTACCTCGTTATAGGTAATAGTTAGAATAACGTCGCCATTTCTCGACGACGGGTGTTTTCGCAAGTGACAACTGTAGACAATACAATAGTTAAACTGAACCAGAGTAAAAACAGGAGAAAGCAATGCGTAGCCTATATTGTGGTAGATTCGAGTATAAAATTAGAAAACTAAGATTCAATACTTTACATCTTTTGTTTCAGAATACAGCTAACAGATTAAAATGATACGAAAGAACAAAAAGCCATTTGAACTTGAACATGTACTCCGTGGCTAAGCGGTTAGCATATGCGCCTTTGGCGTGGGAGACCCGGTTTCGATTCTCGGCGGAAGCTGATGTGGTTCGGATTCCACGTTAATCAGTAGATCCACGTCTCATATAGCCTCGCTGCTGAAAGGGACGATAACTCAAAATCAAGTCAAGTCAAATGTTTTATCGCTAAAAAAATGTTTTGGGGGAGAAGCAGGTGTCCCCGGCAGAGATACTTCAGTAAGTTTCTTTGAACGGGATCCAAATATGATTAAAGGGGGAAAATGTCCCTTCTCAAGGTAAGTTCGCATTCTGTATACAAACACCTGAAAATGCATGAACTTGTGAGGTTGAACCCACCCCCTTGACGAACTTCTGCGTACGCTACTGGTGCACTGTTAAAAGTACTTTCTTAAATCTGAGAAACCTTTTCTTATCTGTGCACCGAAAATGTCTTTTCTTGGAAACAAGAGTATGAAACTCTCATTAATGAGAAATGAAGAAAAGTAGATGAGGTTTATCAAGCGAAACAACAAAATATACTGTTACTTACACTTTTCTTATGAATGGGAATTGCCAAATCTCGTTTCTAAGAAAATATTGTCTCGGTGCACAGATAAGAAACGATTTCTCAAATTTAAGGAATTATTTTTAACAGTGTGTCTAAACGCGAGTTTTTTCTATATTCATGGCCTTGAGTTCGAATGCTCGTAGAACACCGATCGGGTGGTACAGTAAGGGACACTTCTGGGTGATACACTTTTGCCATAAATTTCCGTATGGTTGTACCATCCAGAAGTGTTCCTTACTTCACAAACCTTGCATTAATAACATTTTAAAATAATTAATTGTTATAGCAAAGAATGCATTCTCTCTTGATTGAAAAGACAAAATTGTGGCTTAATAGGATCCAGAGGCTGCCGAGTGAAGTAGCCTCCTATGTATGATTATTTGACATGCAAATCAGTGTAGGTACTCATTATTTCCTGGGGTAAGATAAGGGCACATCTTTATTATAATAAAGAATCAAATATTCAGATAGGCAGCAAAATGTCTATGTTTATTAGGAAGACAAATTGTTCCTAAATTGAATAAAATTTAGTGTACAAATCAAATAATTCCGATTTTGAGATAACCAACTTTGGTCTCTACTACTTTCCAAGGATTTGGGTGAGATGAGTACCGCTCACTCGAGTAGTGGTTAGGATTTTACTATAAACTAAGAAAAAGACATAACACTGCAAATCAATCACTCTAATGAGATTGATTGACTAAAGTTCAGCGTCTCATTTGAGCATCGGTTCTATATGAGACGCGGACCTACGGTTTAAGGTGGAATCTGAATCCCATAATGCATTCATATGTCAAGGATCTCCGACAAGGAATCGAACCTAGGATCCTTACACTAAAGGCGCACGCGCTAGCTACTAGACCAGTTGGGACTAATCTAATTATAGTATATATGTCATTATTATTATTATTATTATTATTATTATTATTATTATTATTATTGGTTGAAGTGCTAAAAAATTCTTTTCTTTATCGAATAAGTACGTTTAATAAAACATGATGAGCCATATTAAGAAACGATTTTAAATGTGATTAGTGTCGTACTAAGGATTTGACTAACGTGTGACTATAATTTCTGCGTTGAGGAACACATTATGATTACTAAGGCCCGGATTTTTATGTAGTCCAAAGTACCGAAATATGTACATAAATATGTAACAAAAATCAATGAAATATGTAAGAAATATGTTAAAAATATGAAAATATGTAAAAATATTTTTTCGTGTTTATTTTGTGACTGTGCTATTTTCTTAGCTAATAAATATACTGTAACATATTTATGTAATAAAAGCTTAACAAATGTAAATAACTTCCTACAGATACGTACAAATTTTCAGGAGAAACAAATGAAAATATGTATCAAGAAAGTAAAAAATCTCATTATTGAACATATAAACATTAAAAAAAAATTATTTAACCAAAAAGCACTTACTTTTGGGACGAACAATGAACCACTAAATAATTTTACGCGATGGAAAAACTTTGTCACTAACTTGTCACTAATACGTTCAAATTTTCACTAAGAACAAATAAAATTGTCTCGTGGAGAAATGAAAATCACATTATTGAATATAAAAAGAGAAAAAAATATTTAAGAGAAAGAACGCTTAGCTTTGAAACTTCCAAATTTAAAACTGCGCGTTTGAAAACTTCACTAACTTTCGATAGATACGTTCAAGCTTTAACAAGGAACAAATAGACGTCGTAAACACATTATTAAAAACACATTATTGTATATCAAAATAGAAAAAAAAAAGACCTCTCCACGTCGCAGGAAGCGACAGGCGCAAACTTCAACAAATGATATTTTCCAGAGCTGATTTCCTCAGGGGCTTCCGTTTCTTCTCCATCCAATATCCTGCATGCAGTCCTCAATGTTAGGTATCCTGAATTCCTCTTCAAAACTGACTGGAACTTCCGGGCAATTTTCGTACCTGTTTCTCCTTGCACAATGTTGAGTTTCTTCTCCACATGATCCATTGTTGTCATCGCTTCTTTCAAAGTAAGTCCTGAAGTTTCTAATTTCTCGATAACGTTTGCAATCCACCCGAAATTACTTGCAACATTGAACAACAGGATTTTTGAACGCACTTTGAGAATCACGCACTGCTGCACTGGACTCTGCAGGAAATGTGGTGACAACTGACTTTACAGCATCAAAATTTTCATTGTAGAAGTTAACAGTCTGTATCCACCCCACCGTGTCAGTATAGGCTGCGGTGGCAGCGACACATTTGGTAGCATATTGTTGAAGCACTGCTTACGACCAGGGACTTTCACAAAAACTTTCTTAGTAGAAGACACAAGCTCATTGACTTCAGGGAAGTTGATCCGCACTTCCTCTGCTACACGATGTAATCCATGGACCAAACAACACATATGAATGAGGTTTGGATAGAACACTTTAAGCGCATCGGCAGCTCCTAACATGTACGCCGCAGCATCACAACACATCAGAAGCACATTTTCTGCAGGAACACTTTCTGGCCACAACACTCCCAGTCCATCATTTACGAAACGTGCAACTGTGGAATGGTTTGTTTTGTTCAAAACTTTTGAACAGATCAGAAATGGTCGTGATGGAGAATCAGGTTCAAGCTTTCCTACCACCAGATTGGCAACAAAACGTCCTAACACGTCTGTAGTTTCATCCACCGTAAACCATATATGCGAATCACCAATTTCAGCTCGAATGTTTGATAGTATCTTCATAGCACACATCCAAATAATTCTTGCGGATAGTACATTCGTCAGGAATGTGTCTCTTGCAATATTTTTCCAAAAAGGACGCGAAGGACGCGACTTGCAATTTTTACCACGGTATGTCTGCTGCTATGAACGCATTGACAAGGTCTTTGTAAAATTCACCGCTGTTTTCAGATGCTGGTTTTGTTTGGGTTAAAAGTTTTTGCTTTGCGGCACGCTGTAACACCTTGTTTTTCATGTGAATAGCTGTTTTCATGTGCTGATTCAATTGCGACTTCATTGAACAGCCCACTTTCTTATTGCATACTTGACCAAAAAAAATACCGTCTGTGGTATAAGCGTTATCCATAGCTATCCACGATTTCAATTTTGACGCTAAAGAGGAAGCCATCATTGAAAACAAGAAACTGGGTCGGTCACAAGCGTGCACACTAAAGAGGCCCACACACAGTCCAAGGTTTGCGTAAACAAGGCTGTTTGTGCAAACAGTTTGACCGTGTGTGGCGATGTATGAACTGTTTGTGCAAACGTTTGTGCAAACATTTTCCACATCGAACTCGTTCGAAAATTGTTTACACGAACATGATGTTTGCGCAAACACGTGGACCGTGTATGGGAATGTTTGTGCAAACACGAGCTTTATTTCCGAGTAGGAAGCCTAGTGTACAGACGATTATTTCTTGCGCTATGGTGTCAATGAATAGGAATCAAGAATTCTGTCGAGAATTTATTGACCTTTATAGAAATTTACCTGAACTGTGGAAGGTAAAGAGTGAAGATTATAAAAACAGGAATTTGAAAAATGCGGCATATGAGAAGTTAGTGAATAAAATGAAGGAAATAGATCAAACGGCGGACAGAGAGTCAGTGAGGAATAAAATCAATTCACTTCGTTCTGTATACCGAAGAGAACTAAAGAAGATAAATGCAAGTACAAGATCTGGAAGTCGAACAGATGACGTGTATGTACCCTCGTTATGGTATTTTTCCCATATGGACTTTCTGAGGGACCAGGAAATGCAATTATCCGGTATTTCGACCTTGGATGAAATAATTGATGTGGAAGAAACACTTTCATTTAATATAAGTAGTGGTAAATTTGTGCATATGTTATGATAGATATTTTCATTTGTGACCTTGTTCTCAACCAAAAAAAAAAAAAAAAAAGACACAGTCTTCATTCTTCACACCGCACCATTTTAAACGTGCATGTTGGTAACAACAGTCGTTGTGCTGCTAACTTCAATAGTTTCTGGAGTTCGCGCCTTCGCGGCCGTCGGTGGGGCCGAAGGGGGGTGGGATCAACACCGAAGCGCGGGAGTTCCAGCAATGACATGATTGATAATCTGCATGACATCACGTAACAGGCATTTTCCAGCGCCCAACGCCACCGATCATACCTCCATTGAGCATAGCAGCACGTGGAGTTTTGTTGCATTCGTACAAAAGGTTTTGTGTTCTAGTTGATAAGATAAAAAAAAAAATCCTTGACTGAATGACTGCAGACCCATTTTGCAAGCAGCTTGTTACAAACAGTCGCTTTGTCATTTCATCAAGCAATGAGCTCACCAACACCAAGCGACAAATTTCGTCTACTCTAGTACCCAATAACATCTGCCAGGGTGAAAAACTTGATCAGACAAAGGTCATAAGCTGACATTGCCAGACTAAAGTCTAAATTAGAGCAATCTTACGAAAAAAAAAATGTAGGGTAGGGAGTGGCAGAGCTACTACCTCTGCAACGGCAGGGAGGCCCTGATTATATGTGTTTTATTTTAGTCAGACATGAAATCGCAATCAAGAAAAATAAATTTTGTTACTTCCGTTGAAAACTATACGCACTATTTTACCCTAAGATTATTGGTTTTGAGCGGGTATAACACCTGATTTTGTCATTCCTGATGTGATCAAAGTTGGGGAAAAAGATATCTTTATTTTTCTGAGTAAGTTTAGAACTACTTTCGGAACAGTTTGTCTGAGGTAAATTTAATATATTACAAAATTTATTTGAAATCAAATTAGATTTCACAACAGTATATGCGTATGTACGGTAACTCGTAATCAAAAGATCATTAGGAAAATAAGCAACATAATATTTTTCCAGAACTGTCACTGTCAATCAGCCGTGTACACATACATATCCTCGTTGAATTATAACAGTGTAACAATCATGAAAACTCCATTCACATATATTATATTCAGTTTTAAACAATTAGTAAATAGTCCTAATTCAAAGTAGCGGTAATATTCTGATTATTACATGTAGTTACTCGTGTTTACATGGTGTCATTCATTGCCTGACTTTAAATGTCTGTGCTGGAAAGAAACATGAAATGCTTAAATTGTTTTATAGGTCCTAATAAGTCCTGGCAAGATTTTTCTGTATCTGTGTGTGCGGGGGGAGGGCTGATTTTGAAGTTCCGCCACTGAGGGTAGGTGTTATTTATATAGCCTACTATACATTAACGTTAAACAAGCTGCTTCAGTGGACATGCTTACGCGATTAAACTCAAAATTGAACTGAAGTTTGTGCAAACAGTTGTATCGTGTATGGCCGAGTGTTTGCGCAAACACAATGTTTGCACAAACATGATGTTTGCGCAAACCATGGACCGTGTGTGGGCCTCTTAACAAACCGGTCGCGAAACTGGATTCTTTTCCCCTTTGTTTGAACGAAGAAGTGGCGGTGTAGCCGTCGAGTCATACAAAAGCGATTTTTTATTCGATTTAAGAAACAAGTGATAAAGCCTCTGCCGCTGCAATCACCTCCCTCTCTCCGCCACCACCACCCCACCCGTAGAGGTTACACACACACACAAAAAAAAAAAAAAAAAAGGTGAGAAAGCCAGCCAACTATGTGCGTTTTAGTTTGTTTTGCCGGCACACATCCGAGTGGCGTCTGCTTGCAACGGCGATAAGCACAAAAATCCTTATATTGTTTTCTTTCTTTATATGCGAGTATAGAAAAGAGATCTTTTTCTTTTTTTCAGGATTGGAAGCGATAACTGACGACGTTTCTTTTCATATTGTAGAGTGTACGATTTGATTAACCCAACTTTCCCGTAATGCAAATCGGTTGAACAAAGTGAGAGAGAAAATACAGATAAATAAAGTAGTTTTTGAGTTATTGTTCCATATATAGGCCTATTTTTATTTGCGTATTATTTAAAGAAAATTAGCGAAAAGAAGTAAGAAAACTGAATTTATGTAAAAATATGTACAGTAGACGGAAGATATGTAACAGACTTCAAAATGTGTAAAAATATGTAACGTGATTTTGGTTTATATGGCTCCTTACTTCGTAATTTGCGAACATTTCATATTTTTACCAGCGTACATATAAAGGAAAAAATATGTAAAAACATAAAAATCCGAACCTTAATGATTACACTATTCACCACTGATGGCTAAAGAAACTCACGACCTTTCTGCAACTCTGTCCAAACACATTAGCAGCAAATAGAGAGAATATTAAACATCTTTCTGTATTAGGCTACCTTATTTCTCATCATGTATTTGAAGAAACCTGTGGAAAAGTCGTGACTTTCACCTTCTGATGAAAGTCATGATAATATCACAAACATTGTTCTTAGGAGGAAAATATAATCACACGTTAGTCAAATCCTTAGTATGACACTAATCAAACGTTAAAATCTTTCTGAATATGGCCCGTGAACAGTGAAAATTCCGTATATTTTTAAAATCAAACTTCGTACAATTTGATAATTAATAATCCAACTATTTGATGTTTGGAAGCTAACACATTTGTAAGTCCATGTATTATGCGGTCAGTGGATTTTAGATTAGGTTAGAGTTTAGTGTTCCTTTCATCAGCGATAGATTTATATGGAACGTAGACCTACAGCTCAATGTGGGATCTGATCCACAGAAGTTCCCACCGGGAATTGAACCCGAATCTCCCGCGTCAAAAATGAATACGCTAATCTAGCTACAAGGGAGATTTGCGGTCAGTGGAATAAATACGAGAATTTTTTCCTACGTTAAAAGTGATACAACTAAGACTGGACTCAGTTTTGAGAATATATCATATAAACAGTTACAAATTTATTATATTTTAAACTGAACATTTGTTTAATACAATCATGATAATTTGATTACACAACTATGTGAGTATTGTTATATATACACCAGTGGCGTATTTACGATTTTGTTTTGGGGAGGGCTTTGCTAATTTTTGGGGGTGGCTTTGCCTGAAAATGTGAAAATTCTGCAAGATATTTCATATAATTTATTATAGTAAGATTTCGGGGGGGCTTAAGCCCGGAAGCCCCCCTAAATACGCCACTGATATACACCAAAGTCCAAAATATTTTCTAATACTAAAAGGAAAACTTGTGTCTATCCGCCATGCTAATTCCTAATAGTAAATGATCACACTAATAGGTTTCGCCACCTGCACTGCACAGTCTTTATACCTGTCACCAATAGGTGTCGCTAGCGTGCAGGCAATTTGGCGATTAACAACTACCGCCACGATTTAGGTGTAGCTGCAGCATGAAAACTGTATTCCGTACAAAGGTTGTAACCATATTTAGATTTGAATATTAATATGTGCAATTCTACAGTAATATATTTTATGACAATTTAATTGCAAATTAAATTGTATTGTTTCAGTCTTTTTTTTTTTTTTTAATACATAGTTATGGTAATTAAACATGAATGTTCTGCTGTTTATTATTGGACAAGAATCGTAACCATGTTTACATTTGAGCATTAATATTTATGTATGTGCCCGTATGTTGGTTGTTGAGCAAACCAGAAAAGAAAGTTCGATGTAAACAATCAGTTTTAATTAAGCATGATTATAACTTATAGTGTATAGCAGACCAAAGGCTTGAAGGGAACAGCTAGTGTATAAGGTAAGTTCAAAAACATGTTTTGTACAGCGGCGGACACTTCTAAATGGTACAGCCATATGGAGATTTACGGCTAAGGTGTACCATTTAGAAGTGTCGCCCGCTGTACAAATAATTTAAATGTAAACCATCAAAATACGTAGAAGTCCTATTACGATAAATCTAAATATTTGCGCCTAGATCTTATACAACTCGATAACTCTTACATGTTTTGAGGTTTGCATATCGGCGTTATGCAAAACGTGAGTTTATATAAGCGATTGGGGTGTGAATAGCCACCGTTACTCATGAAGATGCTAACGGATTAACCTTATTAACGAACTCGGTCTAAATAATCGCTCTAGCTATCTATTGCAAATAAAACAGAATTCAAAAATTCGCTTTCGTTCAAGAATTATCTGTAGAATAACGGACGGACGGACGAACGTGCTGGTATTTAAATTCTGTAAGTCCCACTAGCGTCATTGTAATAAGTAATCTATATAGAACTAAAAATAGAACTATAAAATCAACTACATCAGATTGAAAACGAATAATATACTTTTTAGCCCAATAAAAACTATTTTTTTCTCTAAAACTACAATGAGCATTTAATGCCAATAATATTGTAGAATTTAATCATTCGTCGAATATTAAAATCATCATCGAATATTTTCAAAAGTAAATGAATTATAACAGTGCTAGCAATAATGCACAGTACTAGTATGTTAAATAACAATCCTCAGCAGCAGTACTGTGTTATAAATTGCAATAGTAGTACAAGGTTTACTGTATCTGCCTGTCACGTAACTTATTTGTAGTGTTTACTTGACTCATAAACTACGCATAAACTATGCGGGTACGAAAGATAAAAAAAAATTGGATTTTGTATTTTATTATAAAAAGAGATGATGATGAATTAATGGAGTGAAATTATGAAAGATCAGGGGTTATTAAATTAATAAATCGGATAAATTGAATTTTGAATTACCGATCAACGCCTTGACCTGAAGGGTCCCGTTTCCGATCGATGGTCTCGTTAGTCTCTGAAGGCTAACCAATTGAGACGAATAAATTATAAACATGCCAATGCAAGGCTGTTATGTTTAATAGAATATTAGCTTCCTTCTTCCTCGAATGAACCTCTTTGGGAACATTTAAAATATGGTGTTGCTTCCAGCGGCGCAAATCTGCCTTCAACATTGAAGGGGACGGGTAAACCGTTCCATATATATATATATATATTTAAGCGATGTTCAAAATATTTATGAGTTGAAAACAGTGCTGTGGTGGATCGGGGAAGCACAGTTATCTTCAACATTGGGAGGCGGGCAGATTTGAGGCTTATTCTGGAGAGACAACAATTTCATCTTACTTTTCTTTGTGACAATCGGACACAAATCATCACATTTCTCCCCGAAAAATACACTTCAAATCAGATTATTGGGGGGGACAGTCTCCCCCAGTTCCAAGATTGGAGGGGACATGTCACCCTCATCCCCCCGGGATTTGCGCCAGTGTTGCTTACTCACGTGTACTGCTCGCTGATGTCTACAGGCACTAGAGGCTTGATGTCACTTTAACTGAACGTTAACGACGCCCTACTACTTATTGAAAAACTCATACAGGACTCAAAGTCGACTGTAGGAGTCCTTGGTTTGAACCCGCCAGAAGTCTTTCCTTTTCTTCTTTGGCGCTGCCTCGCAGTCTCGACGATTCCACTCGCTGCTCGGCGCGGGACGTTGTGGCCCTGGCTTCGTTCTCGCTGACATCTGTCCTTGTCTCTCTCTACGCTTCTGGACTTGTAGGCTGGAAGTTCACCTTGGAGGTCGTCTAGTACTTGACGTCTTCTGAGACTTGGACGTATGCCGGTTCAGCTTCTTGGACTGCGGGTGCCGACGTCCACATCACAAAGGGCTGAGCGTCGGGTCCACTTGAGGGATGCACTGCACAGAGTAGGCGGCATACACTCACCAAAGAATGGACATGGAATGGACTAGTAAACTTTTTTAAATAGTTTTTATATGGGTGCTTGCTCGGTTGGATATTCAATTTTAAACTGGTGAAAGTCTGTTTTTGTGGGACATCCATTGCTTGTTTCTGAATTTAGGCTGGTTGTTTTCCTTGAATAGCTTATCTATTCTAAATTCACAACACTGCCCGGATGTTTACTGTTTTCAATAAGAAATACTAGTTTCTTAATAATAAAATAGTTTAAAAATAAACGTATAATTCAGCCCATTCCGGCTGTATGTTCACTACAAAATAGATAGAAAATGTTTGTTGTATTTGAAAGCCGCGCTTCACAGTTTGTAAGTATTACGGCTAGGTTGCATTACCAGTCGAAGAAATAGCTAATGACGAGAGAATAGATATAAGTATACAAATAGAGTCTAAATACCGGGTATTTACTCGAATATGGATGTAAGTGGGTTTAAAAAATAAGTGAACTCGAAGAAAAGTACTGACAAGTAAACCTTACGTTTGGGTGAATCGAGTTGCTAACTGAGACACATATGAGAAAGTAGTACTAAATGTGGTTAGTATTTTAGTGAAGTTGTAGGTGCGAAGCTCCAGAGGTTTAGGAGATACAGCTACCAGAACATCACATGGAAGTACAGAATAGTCTTCATACATTTGGAGGTAAAAGCTCTGTAAGACCTCTTGTAACGACAAAAGGTGAATAACAAATATATGGGTATATATTAGGACTAAGGGGAAGTCATATAGTAAGGGTATACCTAACGGCGGCCATCTTGAAATCCGCCATTTTGAATTAAAGTTAAGTTTTTAAAATAGGAATAGGGTCATGTGATACATGATTTAAGGCGCAAATTTAATCAGAAGAACAATGGTCACGTTAATTTTGAGTTACGTACAATTGGTAAAAAGTTACAGGGAAATTAAATATTGTTGCAGCATATGTATTAGTACTTTACCCCACCTTGTAAATTTTGTTTTAATGATAATAATTAAATAAAAAGCAGGTGGATAAATATTAGGTCTATGGTAAGAGTTGCCTTGATTGTGGCCATGTTCAAATCCGACATTTTGAAGCAGACAAAATTTTTAAACAAAACGCATAACAGTGATACCTTATTAATAGCAAATTTTACCATAACTCCAACGGTATAACCATTTTTGCTTTATCATTAACCAGCACAAAATGAAATGGATCGCTCCTTACGACTACTGCTTTGACGGAATTGTTAACGACAGATGTGTTAAGTGTAACTCGATTGCCTTTGTCAGGTGTGCTCACTGTGAGCAGAGCATTTGTGCAAGTGATGCACTCTTTTCTGAACTACATATTAATTGTACTAATTGAGGACTTTTCTGGAAGAAAGACCCAAATTCAATTATGAATCAATTCCTCTTTGGTCATTTTTCCTTAAATTAGCAACTTGTGAATGCGATAACAAATGCTGGTTCATGATAAAGCAAAAATGGTTATACCGTTGGATTTATGGTAAAATTTGCTATTAATAAGGTGTCAATGTTATGCGTTTTGTTTAAAACTTTTGTCTGCTTCAAAATGGCGGATTTGAACATGGCCGCCATCAAGGCAACTCTTACCATAGACCTAATATTTATCCACCTGCTTTTTATTTAATTATTATCATTAAAACAAAATTTACAAGGTGGGGTAGAGGACTAATACATATGCTGCAACAATATTTAATTTCCCTGTAACTTTTTACCAATTGTGCGTAACTCAAAATTAACGTGACCATTGTTCTTCTGATTAAATTTGCGCCTTAAATCATGTATCACATGACCCTATTCCTATTTTAAAAACTTAACTTTAATTCAAAATGGCGGATTTCAAGATGGCCGCCGTTAGGTATACCCTTACTATATGACTTCCCCCTAGTCCTAATATATACCCATATATTTGTTATTCACCTTTTGTCGTTACAAGAGGTCTTATAGAGCTTTTACCTCCAACTGTATGAAGACTATTCTGTACTTCCATGTGATGTTCTGGTAGCTGTATCTCCTAAACCCCTGGAGCTTCGCACCTACAACTTCACTGAAATACTGACCGCATTTAGTACTACTTTCTCATATGTGTCTCAGTCAGCAACTCGATTCACCCAAACGTAAGGTTTACTTGTGAGATCAAACTCAGATACTGTTATGCAATAATATAGTAATAAATTCCCAACTGTACACATCTAGTTACGGAAAGGAAACTAACAAAGTGAGTTTGTGTTGTTTTTTAATTATTTTAACGCGTTTACCCGTTTTAGTTTTTTAAATGTCTTTTTCCTTCATATTCTACTATATAAACATTCTTCATTTGCTGTAATTATTAAACAAAATCAATAACACATAATATATGAACTCCATTTGGTGGGGAGGGAGAAGAGCCACTATTGCCGCGTCACAATGTTTCTGAGGGTCGCGGAGGTTCACAGGTATAACGTCCACCTCTGTTGCTTATGGTCCCTGGTTCGAGACCAGATCGCTCCAAGTGCTCTTTGTGGTGGACAAACAATATGTTTTCCCGGGTTTCTCTCCGTTCCTCCCATTTTCCTCATCTACCATTATCATCCATTCCATAACCATCATTTGTTTCCTTTAGCCTCTGTACATAATTGTTGGAAGTGGAACTAAAAAAAAAAAAAAATCTCCCCTACATACACATTTCAGCTGTGATAATTCCTACCCTGCTACATTCATCATTTGAACATTCAAAGATTTTTTTTTTCGAGTAGCTTTAACAACGCCAATACTATCCATTCCTACACTACAAATATCCATCCAACACAATGAACGTTCCTTGTAAAAGAAAGAAAGAAGTTTAAATGATATGGGATCACAATATCTTCAATCACATCCTTCTAAATAATACAAGC
Organism: Thermobia domestica; assembly: GCF_964235325.1. Taxonomy (NCBI): domain Eukaryota; kingdom Metazoa; phylum Arthropoda; class Insecta; order Zygentoma; family Lepismatidae; genus Thermobia; species Thermobia domestica. The sequence goes on from NC_137462.1 coordinate 173,706,092, forward strand.
TGAAAATGAACTAGAACAATAGCTGCTTCTGTTCGGTTGGTGGTTAAGGATTAGTATATAATTCATCCTCCAGACGTTTCAACAGTTAGCACAAATATAGACATTTTATTTCTTTTTGGGTCGAAGTAGAGTCGCAGAAATACTGCCTTTGTGTGGTTTGAAAGCTCTGACATTATTACATCGTTTTTCAGATAAGATATTTATTTTATCTTCTACGGGAGTGAATAATGAGTATTCCGATGCTGAAAGTGGAATATTATGAAAACAAATATTTTAACTATACTATAACTACAATACTTCTGCGTAGTTCAAGAGGAACCCCATTCGTTCAAACTCTATCAAAAGCGTCATTGTAAACTGCAGCGATACATGGGGTAAGGCCTACGAAGTAGTGGAGAGGTCATAGTAGGTCAACCAAAAAGTCCAAGTGGCGTATAACGAATCAACGGGAGGTTTTACGTACGCAAGTTTATATCGCTGGCATTTTATTAATATTATTGTTAAGTAATACAGTACAACCCCTCAAATCCGAACTAATTGGGGCTGAAGCCTGTTCGGATTTCGGGGTGTTCGGATTACCCGGGAAATAATATTACGTACTTATTTCGTCACTGAATTGGCGGTAAAACAACGACTGAGGTTAGACAGGGTGGCCCAGTGGTCGAAAGGGCAGTGACCTTGACTGGCGGGTGTACACTCATGTTCAAAATAATTGTCGCATATCTATAACTGTCTTCTTGTAAGAATATAATTAGATAATGATTTTGAATAAGCATTAAGTCTAAAAATGTTAAAACCATAAAAAAAACTAAATTTGAGTGATTAAATCTATTTGTTTTTCATTTTCCAGCTGTAGTTATTTTTTTCTCTTGAGAACGTGTTCGGATTTGCCGGGTTTTCGGATTTCCGGGGTTCGGATTTGAGGGGTTGTACTGTAGTACTAAGTAACAATTGTAACGCCATTTAAATGTGAAAATCATCATTGTTACATAATATTATTGGCCATTCATTTGTTTATTTGTAAAACACTATAAGATACTCAAATTAGTCAAATATAAACAGTTACGAATAGTAAGTTTCCGTATTGCGGAAAAAATATATACCTACAGTTTCCCATACACTATTTTATGCAAAGTGATCCAATAAAACTTCCCACATTTTAAAGGCTAATAAAATTTTTAAAAAAAGTACTGCGATAAGAACTTGTTTATTCAAAATATAAAATAATACTGAAAACAATTCGTAATTATTTTGTTCTGACTTCAATGACTGTTCTGTTCTGTTGTGACGTGACACAATAATTTGACGATAGACCCCTATATTTATTGTCAATAATACTCAGTAAAAGCTCCTACTTTTTGATAGGCTGTAGCGCTGCCATTGGGGGAAAGGGGGAGGGAATGGAGTGGGGGGTCGTTGCTTCTACTCACCACTCTCATACTGTTTTCAATCGCCATTATGGTTTGGTCATAAGCAGTGGTCAAAGTGAGATGGTATGCGGTGGTATGCCATACCGCCTCTGGTTTTACAGTAATGAGGACATACCACCTCTGGGTTTTCAGTGATCAATAGGGATGCGCGCGAGTCGAGTCGAGTCGAGATTTAAGCCTGTCTCGTCTCGTCTCGAGAAAATGTAGGCTCGAAAATATGTTTCTGTTTCGACCCGTGTCTCGACTCAATAATTTCTGTCTCGTCTCGACTCGAATTCGAGACGAGACGTCTCGAAATTCGAGTCGAGGCAAAATATACGAGTTAAAATATACGCACACATCAACCACAACATTATGACTACCTACCTAATTGTTAGTATGTCCACCTTTGGCACGGAAAACAACAGCAACGGATAACAACAGCATGGACACAGTGATCCATGGTAGGTTGCTGGAGAGAGTTGGCACCTCATGTGCATATCCTGATCTAGAAAAATTAACTATTAAATTTATGCGTTCTGTACCTTTCTAAAGTAATAAATGCTGGAATTGGTTTCAAGGTTGTTTGTAAATGAATACTTTCTTCAAAATATTAAAAATTATAGAAAGATTTTTGAGACATTCAAGTCGAGTCGAGATTTTTACGAGCAGTCTCGATTCGACTCGTGTCTCGACTCAAAAATTCGAATCGAGAAATACGTTTGTCTCGACTCGTCTCGAATTTTACAGTCTCGACTCAAATTCGAGTCGAGTCGAGATTCGAGACATGTCTCGACTCGTACGCGTCCCTAGTGATCAAGACACTCTTACTGGAAATCGGATGCTAATATACTTTTAATAAATCTTGATTTTATGAACAGTAACTAACGAATAGCTTTGCACGTAAAAATATTGTATTTCTTAATCTTATGTAAAAATAATTTCTAAGTTGGCAACACCGATTTTTTATCTTTTTCCTACCTTTTGTTTTTAAAATAAGATGTCTACAAAAGGGTTCACCTAGTTTATATTGTGTTGTGGACATATTCAATTGTTTCTTTCTTACGTATGTATGTGTTTTCTTGCCATAATACATACAAACGCCGTGCTTTGATTTATGGAAGGACTTCGGGGTTACCTGCTGTTGGAGGCGGAACTTCCGGAAGTCTGGAATACTCCTCAATCGAGTGGGGGATCCGGGAGTTTTCCCGCGGGAATTGTTTAAAAATTGTAATATAAAAATTGTAATTTGAGCTTTCTCGTATATTATTGTCTATAATACAACACAAGGGATATTTTTTTATTAGAAAGTTGGGAGTGAGGCAAAGCATTTTCATACCCCCCGTAACTACAGAGAAGCTCTCCCATGGTTTTGAGTTATTATGTAGTAGAAATGCATACCCTAAATGTACGTATTTCAACTTTAAATAACTGGAATATCTAGTTAAAATTGTAATAAAACGTATCGCTTCTGCATTTTTCCCACTTCGAACACTGGTCAGGAGCTTATCGCGTGACCGCAGTCGAAATATTTTTCAAAAGCAGCAGTTCTGTGACTACAGTGCAAAAAGCTGTAGTGGAACCGCAAATTCGCCATTTCTTTTTGCGAATAAATATTCTTTTTTTTTCATTTTTTAAAACCTGCAACAGAATTCGTATTCATTTACTTCTTTAAAAATACAAATTCGTGTTGTGTTCTTTTTTTTTCCCTAGCTGGAAACCAGACATTCTGTCTGCCTTCACGAGTTCCCCCTGTCTGACCTGTAGGTCAACAGCAGTTAAGATAAACATTCTCCCCTTCTGGTTCGATACAGAAGCTTGGTTCTTTTTCTATATTTATGTAGTCTTTTAACAAGTTAGATTATTATTATTATTATTATTATTATTAGTGGTAGAATACTGTTAAGGAAACCTATATAGATTGTGTATCTTTTTAAATGTCATTTTTGCTTCTAAAAGGAAGATTCTTTTTCGTTCTTCGAAGCATTAAATATATATGTATGTCTTTGGTCTAAAACAAGTAAGATAAACTGTCGAAGGGTCTTGAGTTCATTATGTATAAAACCTTTCAAGTTTATTACTTGAAATCTTTTATGTTTTAATATATGTTTATAGTATAAGATACTATTTGTACAATTCTCTGTAATATCTCGATGTAACCTCATTCTTCCAGAGAAAGGGGCTCACACACATAAATTCAAGGACTACACATCACACGCACACGCATGCGCACACACACAATCTTATCTTTTGCCTGGCTCCGCCCAAGGCACCTTGTTCTAGCCAATCTAGATGTTAATGGCATGGCTCGTTCCAATAGCTAGCGTCTCCGCCCCTCAGAGTGGAACTCTTCCGAGCTCCTTGTGCACCCGAACCGTGTGCAAAGCCAATAATCTTTCTTTTCAGGATACGGGTCCCCTTCGGGCTCCGCCCTAGGTACTTTTTAGATCTCCACGCATGCTCAACCTCTGACCTTACGGTCCTAGTGCAACGTTTGCTCACGTTACTATTTTGCACACAGACCGTAAATTGGTGCCGCTTGCACCTCCGACCGAGGCCCTTAAAAACGCGTGTTTTGGCCTCTCTCGTCGGACAACGTCCCTCTCCTGAACCCCTCAGAGACGTGCAGACTACGAGGAGTACGCAATTCGTTAGGCACGTTTCAGTTCAGGAACTTATCACGAAGAAGTCTCTAGTTGTCCATCCCTCTGCCTTCAAACCTCTCTGCCTCTACGGAGGCCTGCCTACTCATTCTATTGGTTACCTACCTCACTACCTTGGTTTACCCAGTACTTGGCAATCTGTTTCCGAAAGCTCGATGGCTCAGCCAGGGTTCTCCCATAATTGCTGGTCGGCTTAGGAAACTGACGGTCAAAGTACTACCCTACCTAATCCTCACGGTAACTTGGCAATCTGTTTCTGAAAGCCAGACGGTTCAGCCAGGGTTCTCCCATAATTGCTGGTCTGCTTAGGAAACTGACGGCTAAAGTTACCTCCTTCCGAACTTGGCAATCTACTTCCGAAAGTTTCGCTTCAGCCCGGACTCGCTCCAGAAACTGCTGGCAAGCTTAGGAAGTTGACGGCTAAAGTTCAGTCGCACCCCTATTTGATGTGTGTTTTGACAGACTCTAAGTTTATTGCTTAGCTGGCCTAAAACGCACGGGTAATCAAATAGTTACTCCCTGTTTGATGTCTGTTCGCAGACCGGTAGATCAAACGGTAAACCCTTACACCTTCCTTGTTTGATGTCTGTTCGCAGACCGGTAGATCAAACGGTGACCTTAATTCCTTCTGGTAACCAACTTTGTTTGATGTCTGCTTAGCAGACCGGTAGATCAAACGGTAACCTTTACACCTACCCTGTTTGATGTCTGTTCGCAGACCGGTAGATCAAACGGTAACCTGTTCCTAACCTCTGGTAGCCTACCCTATTTGATGTCTGTTCGCAGACCGGTAGATCAAATAGTTTACCTCTTACCTACCTACCCACTAGGACTGATTCGTGCCCTCCCAGTCTAGTGCAGTTTTGTTTTATTTTGTGAAAAGTGCTACAGTCAAGTTTGTGTTTATCAGTGACATTTAGTGAGTTATATTTACTACCTATTGGAACGTCGCCACGTAAGTTAAAACTCTTTTATATAAATAGACACAGTACTTACACTACCGCCCCGGCTCTGGTTCTTGTAATTTGTTTAGAGCCAATAAACTGCAGGCTTACTGCAAGGAACATATTTCTCGAGTTTTGTTTCAAGAGATATCCCAAAGGATTGTTTGGTTATCAAACCTTAATCAGGATAACGATTCCATTGTTTCCATTAGAAGATAAGTCTTGGCCACGGCCAACGCTACCGTGTAATACTAAGATTCTTCAGACTGTTTTGTTAGCTGAGTTCCTGTTTCCAGTATAACTTTACCGCTCGAGTTATAGTTGGTGTTTTGCAGAAACTTTGGTTGACTAAATAGAAGTATTTTGGTAAATTACAAAACTCTCTTGTGTGGGTGCCGGTCTACGCAAACGCATACCGCCGGCCCGCCACAAAGCTTTTCGCTCAAAGTTTACTGTTTCACGGAATGACAATATTCCTGATCGGAATACTATCTTGCAGTGGGTAGAGAATTTCCGAATAATGGATTTAGCGTTGAGAAAAAAATCATCTGGCCGACTAAAAGTGCTCGTACGTCTCAGAATATCAAGGCTGTGAGACAGTCTGTTTTGCAGTCGCCAAAACGTTATCTAGGGAGCATGCTGCAGCTCTTGTGCTTCCTAGCAAGAATGTAAGAACTATTTTAAGTAATTTGAAACTGTTTTCAATACATTTATTTAAATTTTTTGACTAAATATATTTCTATCTGCAGTAGTGCAGTTGAATTTTAGTGACATTTGCGGTTTTCGGTTTTTAAGAAAACCGGTTTTCTGAAAACCGAAAACCGCAAATGCGGTTTTCAAAACCGAAACCGCAAATGCGGTTTTCAAAACCGAAACCGCAAATGCGGTTTTCAAAACCGAAACCTCAAGAGCGGTTTTCAAAACCGAAACCGCAAAAGCGGTTTTCAAAACCGAAACCGCAAAAGCTATTTTCGGAAGCGAAAGCCGCCCGAAACCGTGTTTGCGGTTTTATAAACGAAACTCTGTTTGTCCTTATCAAAGCAGAAACAATGTTTGATGTTTTTAATTACACCTTTTAAAAATTGTGAAAGCATCTATCGATCGAGACAATTGTATTGATTTATGTCTGTGTTTCAACTTTTTTTATTTGCTCCAAGACTATTATGGTAATATATGCAGCACTGTGCGAAAGTTATAGTTCGATGGTTGTACAAGTCACAGCTAAATTAGGGTTGCAATATTTTAAAATCAGAAAAGTGGGAGTTCTAAACCGTAAGCACTGCTGTGAACTTGTGTGTTACAAATACTGACCTGGGATCCTTCGCACTTTTTTTTTTAGTTACTTCTTTGATGACACTTCCAATGTACTTTTCGGCTGCAGGGAAGAAAACTGGACCCCACCTGATTTTTATATATTTCGTAAAGTAGAGCACGAGGAAGACGAATCTGAAGGAATTTTGACATTCCGACATCCCGAACTCGAGATACTAGAATTTATACAGTAGTTTTACATAGTATGTATAAAATGAACGAAGAAAGTTCTGTCGCTTTTTGACCTATCACCTTAGAGCATCGATATGTCACCTAAGACCAGGGGTGTAGCCAGCAGGTTTCTGTAGGAGAGGCCCGTCGTTTTTCAAAGGAGGGCAGCTACAATCTAAAAAAAATGTGTTGCAGCTAGTGTTTTTGAAGCCTGAAAAAAATTGGAAAATTTTGGTTTCCTTTCGGAAAACTAAAAACACTGTTTTTAGCTTCTTCTTCTTCTTCTTCTTCTTCTTCTTCTTATTATTATTATTATTATTATTATTATTATTATTATTATTATTATTAATAATAATAATAATAATAATAATAATAATAATAATAATAATTTCATAAATTATATTACAGATAGTTTGTATTATGTTTAACCAAGATCTACTGCCCCCGACCAAACATTATACCTTTGTGCATAACTATTTCAATACACAGAACCGATCTATAAAGGTAAACAAGAAAGTTCTATCGCTTTCTCACCCACCACCTCCGAACATTCATATGTCACCTAACACGTATCTGGAAGATCAAGAATAGATCGACAACCTTCTGCAAACGTTCTGGAAGGCCATTTATTCCATCGCGGTAGAGGTTGGTGTTCCGTGAAGCGAAGAAGGTATCAAGTGCATTTTGCACCTCTACTTGGGATTTGAGCTGGCATCCTTTAAGGTGATTGTCCAAGGAAGGGAACAGATTATAATCGGACGGTGCAATGTCCAGGGAGTATGGCGGATGCAATAGTGTTTCCTATCCAAGGCGTAAAATGGTGTGCCGGGTCATCCTAGCCACGAGGGGCTTAGCGTTGTCCTGTAACATAAGGACCCCTTTGGGATTCACAAGTGCTGGCTCCAGAGTTTTGAGTTTCTCTTGAACACGGCTCAACTGCTGACAGTACACAGCTGGATTGATGCGATGACCAGCTGGTAGCAGTTCCCGATGCACGATGCCGCGAGCAGTTCATCAACACACAGGAGGACTTTCTTCTGGTGTAGTGCTGGTTTCGGCTGTCTTGGAACCGTTCATGGGAAGCTAACCAATTATGACGGCGCCGTGGAACTTCGTATAGGATTCATTTCTCATCACATGTCAACATCCTGTCCAGAAATGGCTTCTTCCTCAGACGAGACAGCAAAGAAACACAGATGTCTGCTCGCGTAGCTTTCTGGCCCGGAGTTAATTCATGTGGGACCAATAGACTCAAATTGTAGTGCTTCCCAAGTTGATGGAGGTGCTGCCGGATGGTTTCTCCACTCACATTGAATGTTAGCCCCAGTTCCTCACAGGTCTCTCCACTGTTCGCCTCAATCGCTACCTGAAGATCTTCATTTTGTGCATGTGTTGGACTTCCGGCACGTGGTGCGTTTTTCGTGAGTGTTTTTTCACCGTCCTTAAACTTTCTAAACCACCCTTGCACTGTCTGCGTAATCACGACACCCTCACGAAAAGCCTGAGATATCTTCCGCCCCACTGCAGCGGCGTTTGATCTAATTTTGAACTCGTACAGCATACACACCCTTATGACGCTTTGTGGAGGTTCCATATTCACTATGTCCTTACAAGTTCACGTTGTAACTGAACTGCCACAAGCAGGTAGAATGTTGGATATACCCACACCAACATCTGACCTTCGCCTTTTCTCCATTCGCATTCAACTCACGGTGTGAGGATCAATCAGGGTTGGCAAAAACCATGGTTTTTATTAAAAAAACCAAAAAAACCGGTTTTTTTGGTTTAAACCAGGTTTTTTTTTGGTTTAAACCAGGTTTATTTGGTTTAAATAATTTGCTCTATATATTCATATCATATATGGACAGAAATAAGTTTGTTTCGCCTTGATGTTATTATGCAACAACAGGGTTATGCTGGAAGGGGTCACATAAGCTTAAAGCGGAATAAAAACTGCTTCTCGAGTTACATCCGAGAGAAATTGTCCTCCATTTGAACTCGGAACGAGGGCTAATTGGCCACAAATGCGCTACGTCTGCCGACTCACTCACGAAGGAATCCTGATAAAAATACGTTGTACTGATCTTTACATGCTTCTTAATATAACTGTCAAGAGTCATTTCAGAAGGACAAAAAGATACACAGTTGCACAAGTGAAACCATTATACAGAATTACATATGGACAATTTCAAAGTACTACGGAGTACAGAAGAACTAGTTTAGTTCAAGTTAGTTAACAACGACTTTTATTGGTCCAAATTAAAGAAATACAACGACTTAATTTGCATATCAGTAAGAAAAGTGTATAAAGATACGAATTATTTGAGTCCACTTTGGCTCAGACTCATTTATACATAAATATATACCAAAGATACTTCTCATTTCACTAAATGCCTCTCGTGGGGTCTGTATGACTCCCCCCCTTCACACACACACAATAGTACGGCATTTCGATGTGTTTTATCAATAGTAAACATTGAAACAAAACAATATTTAGAAATTTTTCTTTGATTGCAATTACACAACAATAATAACTACAAAAAAATCACAAAACACATTTATAAACTTATATATATATAAAAGTTGCTTTTGTAGTATAATCTTTTTGAGTAATGAATGGGGAATTTAGGTCTGAATATAATACGAATAATATACGGGAGTGAAACGTGATAACCCACAAATGTGTGTTCATCAAGATTTTACAAACACTTACACTTTTACGAATATTTTTCGTTTTTTGGTTTAAACCAGTTGGTTTTTTTGAAAAAACCAGCTGGTTTAAACCTTGGTTTAAACCATGGTTTAAACCACCTTGGTTTAAACCAGCCAACCCTGGGATCAATTGAACACAGACCTCCACAAAAAGCGATAGAACTTTCTTAGTTACCTTTATATATCTCACAGGACATAATATGTTTCGTATAGAGAATATATCTATATTAAACTTAGTTTTAATATCTCGAGTTCCGGAAGTCGGAATGTCAAAACTCGTTCAGATTCGTGTTCCTCGAGATCTAGTTTACAAAATATATAAAAATCAGGTGGGGTCCACTTTGCTTTCCTGCAGCCTACTTTTCAAACGAAACTGAGTTTTCCAGAGTGTACATTTTGCTTCAAACTGAGTTCTGCCCTGGCTAACATACGTAAATTCGCTTTTATAAGAGTCGTTAAAGTTACACTTGAAATTGTCGTTCGGCATTCTTGTAGCTTATGAAGGCATGAATAATTCAAGTATGTTTGTCACAACATCTACAAACGAATATTCATTCGTATAGAACATCCAATACATTGCATTAAAAACACATGAACTACACAAAGAAAACTATTGTGCATTAGAGCAGATCTCTTATTAGCAAATGTCCCTACACCCGCGCACTGCTCAGATAGCTCACAGCCTGAGCCTGAGCGCGAGTCCAAATTTAAATCAATCGCGATTAAGATTGTCAGAGGTGTAGCGGTTTGCGTTGAATATACCAACACTTTATCCCGTAAGTCGTTTTAGATTTTTCTCCAATCCCAAAAAGGGGGTGGTTTTTCGTGATTAAGATAGCGAGGGACGAATATAGAACCTGACAATCGGGTGGTACCCGCAAAAATCGGGTAATATGACAACACTAAGCTAAATAGAAAATAAGGTATATCCCTATTTAAGATCTCTACACCTGCAACTCATGAAATCCAATTTGAAATCTCATCCACTTAGACTGATATCTTTTATATTATCATTACTCTTTCATCTTGTTTCTAAATAGTACTGACACTCTTTCTTTTGTTAACAAAAAACACCACCTCCCTTTCTTAAAAAAAGAAAAGAAAAAAATTAGATCGCAATACACAATTTTGTTGATTTGTTGCCACTTCGATAAATGTGAATGTTGTGGTTTTGCATGTGTTGACTGGTTTCTTATCGCAAGTCCGAGACACCTGCAATAGTTCATACGTGAAGGGAACACCGATCATATTTTATTCTATATCTTTTTACTTCCCAATAACGATAGCCGTGCCTCTTTGTGAGAAACTGCAACTTAATTTTTTTTTATTCTGCCAATTGTAAAAGAATACTAAACAAGAATTTCCCTACACATTAAGACATTTTAAGAAAAAATATCTTCTTTTACCTCTGCAAATTTTGAGCATTTCTTCCCTACTCCGGGGGAAATTTCCCTCCATCTGGCAACTGTGAGCCGAGGATGGGAAAGATTCCTTGCTGTTTGCTCGTCGTTACTTGATATTAGTGCTGTCGAATGTTTGGGACTTCAGCAGTTTTCGGTTTTTGAGAAAACCGGTTTTCAAAACCGAAACCGCATATGCGGTTTTCAAAACCGAAACCGCAAAAGCGGTTTTCAAAACCGAAAACCGCAAGAGTGGTTTTGAAAACCGAAACCGCATATGCGGTTTTCAAAACCGACATTTCGGTTTTATGAAATTTCACTTTTTTCAAAAACCGGTTTTCGGTTTTTTCAAAAACCGATTTCGACAGCACTAATCTGCAGTACCTTTTGTTTTATTAGTCTTTAAAATGTGAAGGCATTTTTTGGATCACCCTTTATATTTACTCGGTCTGTCCGTAAGTCCATTTATCCGGAAGACAGAAGAATCTAAAATGTTTTTCCTAACCTCCAGAATAAATGTATTTTACTGGAGAGTGAAAATTTGTCATTTTATGTCAACTCACTTTGAGCAATGTGCTTCAATGTCTCAGATTGTCTTCAAAATTTTTTCATACATAAATACAAATGACATTATGCTAAATTAATTTTTTCCGATTGTTTGGATGAGAAATGGGCCCTTGAGAAATTTTTGAAAAATGTGAATTTGGCGCCAATGTCACTTTCCGGCACACAGCATCATGGAACTAAAATTACCATAACTTCCTTATTATTTTTCAAGCTATTGGGCTCAACCAGGTGTCAAATGAAAGATTAATTTTCGCTCTTTCAGTAGATTTTAAGAAACCTTGCAAAAGGTTACACTGTCAATTATTAATGGGCATACAAAACAAATTTTAGGGGTTTTTACAAATTGTTCCATTGCTCAAAAGTTACAACTATGAAACTTTTGAAACGCTTATTATAGAATCATCTTAGCACATTCACGATATGTTTAAAAAATAAAAAGGGTGCTTTTAGTATTTTTGTAATTATTATTTTTGTACGTCAGAGTGTAATTCATGAATCGCTCTGGGTCTTCTATATTCTACTGGTTAGAAAATGAAGACTTTTGTTGGGTATCTTCTGAAAATGTCATCTAGGAAGATTCTGTTCTATCCCTTACAAGCCAATCAGCCAGGACTAACTCAACTGAAAGCAAAATTTATAAAAAGACATCATATCATCAGTAAAAACATTGAGCTTTGAAATATAGGATATAACATTTTGAATGTAAATCTATGTAATTCTGACAAGTATTACCAGTATGTACGTTTATTGTTTTCATCTATGTATATTAGTGTATTATTTGTTATTTTTGTTGATAGGTTTTGTAATAATCACTCAGCCCCTTACATTGCTAGGCCTATATTTTCCATTCACAAAACCACACAATTATTACAAAAAAGACTTCCCTTTTTGTTATTTAATCATACCAAGTAAATGCAAGCTAATCCTATAAAAAGTTACAAAAGTTTCATAATTATAAGCAATGGTACATTTGAGAAAATAGGAAAGTCATACTTAATGTACAAAAATATAATATTATGGTAATACCAAAACTACACATTACACCAGTTTTATTTTTAAGCATACCTAATATTTAGTAAGATGATTATATGACAGTTGTCACTTCAGAGTATGGATGGCCAAAATTTTCCGGAATCGGAAATGTCACTTTCCGATTTCGGAAAATTTCGGAATCCAGAAAAAATCCGGAATTCGGAACAAATTCCGGAACTTTTCCGCATTCCGAATTTTTCTGATTTTACTTTCCGGAATCCGCAAAGTAAAAATTCCCGAATTGGCTATCACTACTTCAGAGGAAAGGCATAATCTGTTAACAACACTAAAACTGAATATTTCTGTACATTTAAAATACAAATAATAATAATAATAATAATAATAATAATAATAATAATAATAATAATAATAATAATAATAATAATTGCAAAAATACCAAAACACCCTTTTTATTTTTTAACCATATCATGTATGTGCTAAAATGATTCTATAAATAGAAGCTTCAAAAGTTTCATAGTTATAACTTATGAGCAATGATACAATTTGTAAAACTGTATATTTCCGTACATTATAAAATACAAAAAAAAAATCATAATTACAAAAATATCCTTTTTATTTTTTAACCATACAATATACTTGTTAAGGTAAATGTACAAAAAAGTTTCAAAAGTTTCATAGTTTTAACTTTTGAGCAATGGAACAGTTAGTAAAAACCCCTAAAATTTGTTTTGTATGTCCATTAATGATTGAAAGTGTAATCTTTTGCAAGGTTTCTTAAGATCTACTGAAAGAGCGAAAATTAAGCTTTCATTTGACACCTGGATGAGCTCAATAACTTGAAAAATAAGGGTTATGGTAATTTTAGTTCCATGATGCTGTATGCTGGAAAGTCAAATTGGCGCCAAATTCATATTTTTCAAAAATTTCTAACCGGCCCATTTCTCATCCAAAAAATCAGAAAAAAATAATGTAGCATAATTTCATTTGTATTTATGTATGAAAAAAAAATCTGAAGACAATCTAAGACATTGAAACACGGTCATGCTTTAAAATTAGGTGATTTCACATGGAATGACAAATATAAAATGCAATGTCCTCAAAAACAGTCCTAATGATTTGGGGTTCATATTTCGTTCATTAATGCATTTCATTACCAACCCTATGATAACGGTATAAACAATTTTCTTGAAAATATCCAGAAGGGGTGATTATAATTAGTTTTGAAATTTCTTTTTTTTTTTAAGTTTAAACGATCCAGGCGTTTTTGCTCATACTTCATATCGATCGTACATTATTATAGTATATACGTCATACTTTTAAAAAATCAGAAGAGGGCTAACTCTTGGCGGTAAGTTTAATTCAGATAATTTTATCGAAAACGACTAAGAGGTTTTGTTCATATTTCATAAATAAAACATTTCATCCTATTTACGCAAACAGTCCTATAATATTGCACAAATAGTTTCTTGTGAGTATAGTTTAATCTTAGGAATGAGTTTCTTCGGGGGGATTCTTTTTTTAAAAAAGACAGACGATTTTAGAGTTAAGTTTTCTTCGGAAAAAGTTTTTACGAAAGCATCTATTACAATGTTGTTCATATCTTACACACAAGTATTTTAGTAATAACTGCAGCGTAATAATTTAATTTTAAAAATGAAAGCGAGAAAGTTTATTACGGTCGCCAATATCTATTATTTGATTTATTCATTAGCAATTTGATATAAACTTACAAAAATTGTTATGTCTCTTCTTTACTGTCTCGTCTCGATTCTCGTAATGCTTTTGTTGTCTCATATCGTTTTGGAAATTTATGCACTTGATTTTTGGAAGTAATTTTGGTAGAATTGAAGATACACTTAGTAGTGGTTAGTTAGTTCGTTGATGTTGGGGTTTAACTTCCTACTGAGGACCAAGCTATGTAAACCGTGGACCTTCAAGTTTAACGTGGGATCTGGAACCACATGAGCTCCTATCGGAAATAGAGCTCGTCTCCGGTGGCAAACGTCCGTATATAGCCATAAGCAACTTACTCTTAGTAATAGGAAATTCAAATTATAAATAGGAATAACTGTTGAATAATTTGCATTAATTAAAGAAAAAAAGGGTATAGAACTCCAGGCTCCTTAATTAATGCTTATACCCAAACGAAGATAAAAGTTGTTCAGAGTACAAAACTAAACAATTTATTGTAACAAAGCAAATTTTCGGAGTATACAATTAAACATTGATAAGTGGGGTCGCATCGCAAGAGACCCCCAACTTAATCTCGTTTATAGATGCGACTAATGTATCTCAGTTACAGAGTTTCTTACAAACCATGTTAAAATAGCCGATGTCTCGCTTATACAGATATCGAAATTTTATCTTCGATATGCCTTCCGTTTGCATCTTTTCATACAGAGGTTGATTCATTTATATTGAGTTGAATTTGAACGTGCCTCTTAACTAGTAAATGCTGTTTCCACCACTAGTTGTGTTCGATCTGTAGGCCATCTTTACTGGCTATTGCCCGTCGAAGTTTCTATTGCAAGAGACTGTGTGGTAGCTGGTCCACGAGTACTGCATCCCACTCCTCTTTACAGGCCGGAGATGATGCGGACTCGATGATGGTAGAGGCACCCCTTGAGGAGTTCGGAAGCACAATAGTCCATTGGGCTGGGATCTGGACTCTTGACAGAGATGTGAGAAAAGAGAATTGCTGCTATTTCAGTTTCATGTTACGAAATCTCAGCAATGTTTTCACCGTGTGGCTGGATGTCGTCTTGCTGCAGTCCAATCTGGTTCACGTCTTGTCCGTAAAATGCTAGGATTTCATGCTGGTACATTTAAGTCAGGATGTAAGTCTGGTAATACGCAGCATTGGTTATTTTGATATTTTGGTATTTTGCTTCACTTTTTGGGAGGCACAATTTGTCCCTTACGAGAAACTTTCCACAATCATGAACTCATTTGGGAAATTTTCTCTGTATGTAATGGCATGAACTGTACCACAGTTTATGAGGTAAATCCATGCCTCATCAAGGGTAACAATAAACTTGCACCGATCACCCGCGATATGATGTTCGTACATTTCCTGCAGTTCCTTTCTCACTCAGCCACATGACACGATTTCAGGGCATTCACACTGCTCTTGCGAACGACTGTGAAGCGTAAATCTTTGTGAATGGTGCGGTTGATTGTCTCCTACGATGTGTGATGTTTGCTGGCCATCGCACGCTGTGTGTGGGGATTTTCGGAGGTCGCCATACATCGAATCACACGCAATAGTGGTGGGGTCCTTTTCGCGGGAGACTGGTTTCTAACTGCTCACGACGATGTGGTGGTCCCAGGACTGAGTACCGCATACTTCCATTCATATGCTTTTATTATTATTATTCTCTATCATCTTGTAGAATAAAGGGGGAATGTTAGTCCGGATATCTCCTCTCTTTTGCGTACACCACTGTTAATAGGTATTTATTATCCAGTAATGACCAGGCTCTTCGGAGTGGTGCCACAACGTACAACTTTCCAAATCCCGGCCCACAATTTAAAAGAAAACTAAACTAGTTTTGAAAAGATGGAATAATATTGGAATAATATCCGTGTTACCGTGGATAATACTTTTTGTCTCTTCCTCAGCCTGCGTTCTATTTTTCTTCGTCTTTCGATAGAACTGAATAAGACAAATACAATTTCGTGATTGCGGAGATTTGTCGGTGAGATGAATGAATGAGTCTGCCACTGGATTTACTCTATTATATATATTAATAATTGAGATCTGTGTATATTATTCCCTGCAGACCATATAGTACATTGCTCATAAATAATTAATAATACGAGTAATACAGGATGATTCAAAAGTCTCTGCAAAATTTAAAGCGTCATGACTTTCAAACGGAGTTGCACCAACATGAACAAACATATAAATTGGTTGGCAATGCTGCAAGTGATGTAGTATGGTGAACGTAAGCTCTCTCAAGATCAACCTATTTTGTGTGACAGAATTAAGGACATATGGAGTTATAAAATATCAAACACAGATCAAGTTGGTTTGTGGTGGTGTGATGCCGATGTAAGTGGTAATGTTAAAATAACTAAAGCAGCAAGATTCCTGAATGTAAACAAAACGAAGACAGAATTGCAACCACTGTAAGGGAAATTTTATGAGAAAAATTCCCTTGTTAAAACTTCATAGGGAATTTTTATAAAGTCACGTTATGATTCAATAAGAAATAATATTCAGTTTAGTATTGTATGTTTTAGACAATGAAGAACGAAAAGTAGTCCAAATACGTATCATTATATTGAGGGTTTGTTCATATACCGTTTTTAACTTTTAGTCAGAAACAATTGGGCTTTGTAGTAAGTACTCAAAAGTCGTAACTAGGCAAGACAATCAAAAAATTCAATGTAGGGAATGTAGCAATTTATTTCATAGTGTGTTTGTCCAATTTAAGGATTAAGACATCAAATATCTACGCTCTACTGAACAAGTGTGACGTTGCGATAATTGTGAGAAATCGCGTAGGAGAAGTATGAGTGGCAATACCTCCATAGAAGTTATAAGTAAGTGTCCTACCCTTAGTAAAGTGTATCAATTATTGTTATCAATTAGGGAGGAGATTATCAATTTGAAAAATCGAACAGAAGATAATTTGGGAAGATCTCTGAGTCTTGCACATGAGAACTACATGAGAACTTGATGAAAACTCGAAACTACTAAAACTATCACGGTGAAATGCTGAAAAATGTTCTGAAAACATTGACGATTTAAAAAAATGAGGACATAAAGTTACAGAAAGAAATTAATAAGCTATAAGTTTGAAAATAGATGATGTAGATCAATATGGTAGAAGGAATACCATAGAGTTGTACGCATTCCAGAAGTGCCTAATGAAAATGTTGTTTCGGTTGTTAAAAATGTTGGTCGTGCGTTGGATATATCAATTAATGATGATATGATAGACGTATGTCATAGATTAAAGAGGTCTCCAAATCAGGTGAATCCTGGTATAATTATTAAATTTGAAAAAAAAAAAAAAGGTTTGATAAAGACAGGTTCCTTGATAGAAGAAAAATAAAGTTAAATTTAAATTTTGGTGATTTAGGTCACACTAATGGCGGTCTATTTACATAAATCAGACTCTATCTGCAAATAGAAGAATTATTTTTAGTGAAGCTAAGGAAGTCAAAAGGGACACAAATTTTGCTTTCCTGTGGGTAAATTGGTCGGGAAATATTAAACTTAAGAAAAATGCTGAAGGTACAATTGTATATTCACTTAAAACGCTGGAAGACGTTAGGAAACTAAACTGAGCAACATAAGTATTAAGAGTAAATGTATTTCATGTTACTATCAAAATATAAGCGGATTAAATACTAAATTAGGGGAATTGTGTACAAGTGTTCTAGCTGCTAATTTTGATATAATTATTACTGAGACTTGGTTAAAGCCAAGTTTATATGATAATGAAATTTTAGATAATAGGTGTACTATATTTAGACAAGATAGAAATAATAAAAAGGAGGTAATGTTTCGATAGGAGTATTAAACCATTTTCATACAAATAGGATTGATATCAACATAGACAATATAGAATTAATCTGTCTTAAAATTATAGTAGAAAATCGCACGTATCTAGTAATTGCTGTTTATTTTCTGCCTAATTCTAAAGTGGAAACATAATTTATTGTCAAGAGTCGAGGAAATTGTTAAATCACATCATTATACTATTATTCTGATTGGTGATTTTAATTTATCTTTGATAACAGATTCAAATTATGATTTGTTACAAGGTGGTACGATATATTCTTCTCCTGCCAATTTTAGATCATTGAAGAACGTTAAATCTATAACATTAAGGATTGGCATGGTGAAACATTAGATTTATTAATAACAAACCTCAGTGAAAATATGAACGTAAATAGAATTTCAGCCCTTTTGTAGCTGAATATTTATATCACTTGGCTCTGTTGATTTAAGAATCGATAACTGTTAGACTATCTCGTGATAGGTGTAATTCGATTAGTGTATAACTATTCTAAAGCAGAATTTTTGAGTTTGTATCATGATCTGCGCGAACTTAGTTGGAATGGCATACATAACTTTTAAAGATTCGAACGAAGTATTTGATTATTTTTATATGGTGCTTAACAGCATCATTGAGAAATATGTTCCTAAAAGAAAGTTATATAAGAAAATATCATTTCTCAGTTGTTTCTCCGCTGATACAATTCAAACTTTGAAGCAGAAGGAATATTATATAAAGAGGAAAAATATTCTGAGTATAATGAAACTATATTTATAAGAAATTGAAGAACATTATAAAAAGGTTATATAATTTATATATGCACAATCTCGAAAATAATCTTAATATTAATCCTAATTATTTTTGGAATTACATTAAAAGTAAAAAAGTTAATAATCGAAATATTAATAATATGGAATATCGTGGTACACAATTATTGTCTACACAGGGAAAAGCAGATAGTTTTGCACAATATTTTAAAACTATTTATGCTGCAAAACCTCCATCATATGAAATTCCAAGCACAGTGCAGTTAGAAGTATCTAATTGTTTAAATATTGATACCATATATGGAGACGAATGCAAAGAACCTATAATTAGGTTAAAATCAAATAAATCCAGTGAACCTGATCAGATACCTCAATATACATATAAAGGATGTGATTTGATATTGAAACCGCTGTGCTATATATATAATTCTATCATGATAACTTAAATATCGCCTGACAAATAGAAAATGAGTAAAGTTTGTCCTATTTATAAATCATGAAATTCTTATGTGATAGAGAATTACATACCAATATCATTAATTTGAGTACCCTCTAAAATATTTGAATAGGTTTTGTACAAAAGAATATACAATCATGTAAAATCATATATTTCTGAATTCCAGCATAGCTTTTGTCCTGAAAGATCGACAGTATCAAACTTAACAATATTTACGCAATTTGTATCTAATGCAATTAATATCGGAAATTCAGTTGATGTAATTTATACAGATTTTGCTCAAGCTTTTGACAAATTTGATCACTCTGTCCTGATCAAAAAATTAGCTATGTATGTTTTTTTCTGATAATTTGTTGAAATTGATTATATCCAATATATCGGTCGAAAGCAGTATATTTCCTATTGTCAGACAAATTCAATATAGTATGAAGTTTCATCAGATGTTTCACAAGGTTCCAGTTTAGGACCATTGTTTTTTTTTAAAATGTTATTTATAAATTATTTGCCACAAATAATTAAGTCATCTCATTGTTTGCTGTTTGCAGATAACCTTAAAATATACAGAGTATTCAATAGAATGAACGATGCTTTAGATTTGCAGGCTCATTTAAATAACTGCTATACGTGAAGCATAGAAAACAGACTGTTTTTCAAGATAAGGAAATGCCATCTCATTTCATTTTCTAGAAAGTTGGTTACATATAAATAAAAATACAAAATAAATGACGAAATACTACGAAGAGAAAATGAAGTAAAAGATTTAGGTGTAACAATAAGTTTCCGTCTTATATATGAATATAACATTGAATCTATTATTAATGATGCATTGAGAACATTGGGATTTGAAAAACAGAAATACGGCGGATTTCAGTAATATAAATGCAGTATGTAGTCTGTATAATAGTTTTATAAGAAGTAAATTAGAATGGATGTATAGTGTGGACACCCTGTCATCAGTATTATATCAAAAGGATTGAACGGGTACAAAATAAATTTTTCAGACACCTCTTTTATAAAAGGTATAGAAGATCATCATATCAAGAGAGAATATCTTATAGAAAGCTATTAACAGAATTTAATTATGATAGCTTATGTAACAGGAGAGAATCAATTGGTCATATCTTCTTGTACAAAATAGTTAATGGTTTGGTTGATAGCCAGGAACTCTTACATTCTTTAAATTTTAATATTAGGAAGCACAGTCTACGTGTATGTTTATCTTTTCATTGTTGTAAGTTTAATACTCTTGTACACCAAAAGTCACCAATAATAAGGATAACTAGAAAACATAATCTATTAGTAAGAAACTTTGTTAGGTCACTTTACGATGAATGTGGGACATTATATCTTTATAACTATAATAAAAGAACACATTAACGAGTAAAACAGTAGTTTTATAAACAATGATAAATTATTAATTTGCAACGATTTGGACCATGCTAATTTATAATTTACAAATATTAAAAATGTGAAGTGCTACGGGGTGTCTCAAAAGTCACCGAACCCGATGTTTAAGATCGTATAATTAAAAAACTAAACGGAATGAGAAGGAACGCTCTTTGCAACAGAAAGCCCTATATATTGAGAAAATTTTCATACACAAACATGTTTCTTGTCATGCATGATTTAACAATAAACATTAAAATGTTGCCAGAGTCGGATTTTTTTTTTTTTTTTTTTTTTTGCAAATCGATTATACTGATTCACAGAAGCCATACCCGTAAATTTTTCAACATTTCTCAATACTACCAAACAATCTGGATACCCATATATTGAATTTGACAGAAAAAGTACGTTGATGAAAGCTTACAAACATTACACACATGTATTATTGAGCTATTCACAAAATCCATGTTTTTACAATAATATGAACCACGCTGGCAACACTGCTGCTGTCGTCACTGACGAATGGGTTTGAGCTCAAGCTAGCACAATAAGGCACTTTTAATGAAAAGAAAGTTGATTTTTTAAGGGAAAAATCTGATAACGTACATACACCTTGCAACCCTGAAATTGGCAAATTACTACAAATCACATGAAATGTTCAAAGTAAGTGTTCGAAATGTCGACCATTTTCTTGGATACATAAGTTTGTACGTTTTATCATATTTTCGGACACCTTTCTGAGGGTTACAGCAACGATATTCCCAATTTCCTGTGTAATGTTTCTTTTCATATACGTACTCCAAAGTCCTGGGTTTATTTTGATATACTTTCCCCCTTTAAGTAGCCCCACAGGAAATAGTCAGCAGACGACAAATCTGGAGAGCGAATGTAGCACATTTTATTACTTAGATTTGAAATTTAAAAATATATATATATAATTGGTTAGAGACGATTGCCTTTGTCTTTAAAGTTCGTAACAATACAGGGCCTTTCAGGCAAAGGAGGGAGAGAGTAGGGTTTTATTAAACAAGACCGTACATCTTATATGTTTGAACTATAGGTAACTTATGCTTACATTCTAAACTCAGTCCTCTGAAGTCAACTGACAAATAATCATGTACTATAGACACAAATATAACACTAGGCTCCCAAGTTTCAAAATTGTATTGTGTGAAACAAGTTAGATATTTTTTATAAAATGGCCTTGTGTCCATCTTAAACATAAATTAAACATAACTTTCTTACAAGGCTGTCTATATTCTTTATTATAAATTACTATTACTATTATTACTATTATTATTATTATTATTATTATTATTATTATTATTATTATTATTATTATATATTATTATAAATTACTATTATTATTATTATTATTATTATTATTATTATTATTATATATATATATATTCCGAAACTGTTACATTTCTCGTTAATTTATAATAAAGAATATAGACAGCCTTGTAAGAAAGTTATGTTTAATTTATGTTTGAAACAAGTTAGTAGAATTAATTCTTTGTCACCTGAGAGCTAGAATCTGAGAGAAATTCAGACGGAGTTCAAGGGGAATTTCTGTCCTCATATAAAAGTTGTGAATTTATCGTGCTGAAGCAATGATACGCTTACACTATTCATACGCTGAAGTTTTATCAATACTTTTATTCCAAATTTACCGATGGGCTGGATTTCGATAATAATGAAAGTAAAGGATTATAAAATTAATTTTTGGACTCTCACTGCGAATCGAACCCTGCACCACGTACAGTAAAGGCACATGAGCTAGCCAATAGACCAACGGAGAGGACTTCCACAGTTCTCGAATGGAAACGTATCGGAATTCTTCCCTGGCTAGAACTCGAGAAAATAGTTTATTTGTCAACAGATAAACATACACATAAAACAAACATCGTGAGCCTTGAACTTAACTTGAATTAAAGTTACAGTTACAAGGTATTGCGCAAGTCTCTAAGCTATCAACCCTACATTAATATTTTAGTCATTGGCATCGTAATTCCTGCGTTTTACAGGGTGCTCCTATTTTATAACGAAATCGAATAAAACGTAATCATATTTTAATACAATCTGCTTAATGCATGGTAGAAACTCACTGAATTGTCAATTGTGTTATGTTGTTCTTAAATTGGTAATTTTCATGTATGTCATTATATACAATACGTCTGCATTATTGCAAGAATGGCGAACCATTCCTGCATTCAATAACAACTATATACTAAATAGTTGTAATAGTTGTATATACTAAATACTTGTCTTTATTACGGGCAATATAACATCTAAACTTCAACTTTTAAAAAGCGTTCGATGCACTATGCAGAGTGACGCTCTTCGCTCCCCGTCCTACCGTGCTTGCCTAGAAGCTGAGGTAAACACAACAACAAGCCCTCCGCCAAAAACGGAACTGCTTTCCTGGTCGGGTAATATGTTGTATACTTAAAACATAAATAAAGATTTGTAATTTAATTGTTGTTAATGTTATTACTTACCTACGCAGATACTGAAATTTAAATATCCCGGGTCCATACCTTGTGTTAAAAATGAAAAGTGAGTCCGCATCTTTGAATTGATTGGGAACCACTATATAAATCTATTAGAATTTGTAAAATCTTTAAGTCTCAGTTTTAAGATTCTTATTTGATCTTCTGTTAAGCACTAGACGATTAAACTTTTTCTTTTTCAACTTCAGAAAAAATGGGTCTATCAGTCAAGAGGGACAGCAACCTATATAATCCCAACAATATCGAATATTTATGAGTGAAAAAAATTCTGTTTTGATAAGGAAATCAAGTTGTTTGTGTACTTAACCATTTTACGTTTAAACCTTCAGCATTGAGTGAAATGGTCTTTTAAGGGTATTATAGTGGCTAGCAATTATTTGCAATGTTTTACAAATGCCTATATTTAAATCAAAGTTCTCTCTTACCTCTTCATTTATATTAACTATTAAAAGTATTAAAGAGAACACAATATTACTAAACGATCCGATGCCCCTCCCCCAGAACAACTTCCTGGCTAAACCACTGCATCTTATTTTGTTTAACTCGATGTGATCTTTCGATTCATTTGTTTCTCCTTTTTGCGCAATACTTAAGTCAAATGTAATCATATTTTAATACAATCTGCTTAATGCACGGTAGAAACTCACTGAATTGTCAATTGTGCTATCTTGTTCTTAAACTGGTAATTTTCATGTATATGTCATGTATATGTAAAAATCAAAATTTTAAGAGTTAATCAAGATTTTTGGGTCGTAACCAGGCCCGTATCCAGGGGAGTCTAGGGGGGCCGGGCCCCCCTAAATTTTACTGGCCCCCTCTAAAATTTTCACAGTAGGCTTGTAAATGAACTATAATATGGGATGAACTAATATTTTTGGATCGGGCCCCCCTAACTTCCACCGCCCCCCCTACATTTTCGGGCTGGCTACGGGTCTGGTCGTAACTCATTAGCAATACTATGTACTGTCGTATTTTTATTTTCATTATGATAACCTTGATGAAGATAGAGTTCAGTAATAGTTTCATATTGATATGTAGCGTGGTTATCGTAAACCATAAATTTCTGTTTACAAAATTCCTTTTATGTCGATATTCTCGAAGACTACTCATGGAAATTTATACTCAACCTTATCATTGTTTTCAGCTTAATGAGATCTATAAGTTAATATGTGTCTCATATTTGGGCATTTTCTTTACGGTATACGGTAACAGTGTTGCAGAATTTATGATAGACGTTACATAAAATCTCAGGCTATACAAAATCGGAGATTCTTTCGGAAAACGTTTCATGATATGTTAATAAACAAATCTGAAAAAAGAAAAAAAGTTTAGCTTTTAAAAGTTGAAGAATACATGAAAATAAGATTACCTGTGCGTCCGTGAGGCCGAGTGTAGCGGCGAGCTGTCTCCGATCTGGTTTTGTGATGTATTTCTGCAGCTGGAACCTTTTCTCTAGTCCTTTTCTTTGGAGATGTGAGAAAACGGCCCTTGACCATGACCGCTTCCGTTTCCCAGCTCCGCTGCCATTTGATTGACTTGAAGGGACTACGTCGGGGACCAGCGTCGAGCCACTGTGATACACTAACCAAAAATGGAAGAGAAAATTGGGTTCATATTAGTGATGGTTAATTACACGATAGATTTAAATTTGAAGAATTTATTAAAATGTTGAAAGCCACTTTGTCACTCCATACAAGATTGTTATATGTATAAACATTTCTAGAATAAACAATACAGTTACTTCAACATGTAGGATACAGATAAACAATACAGTTACTAACAACCAAGGAACATTAAATTAACAGTTTAATTCATGTGTATACAGTGGTGTCATTCAAATCAAATCAACTAGTTTTATGATTAGTATTTATAACAACTGCTTGTATGATCAGTATAATAAGTTGATAGTATTAATACTATTATTGCCTGATTGCATTATTATTCAATCGGTATTACGCAGCTACTCCGCAATGAAATATATATGAAACAGGAGAGTGGCCAAAAGACTTTCTGAAAACGATCATGATACCGATGGCTAAGAAATCGAACCCAAAAAGATGCGAGTATTATAGAACTATTAGTCTCATATCTCATGCAGCTAAAATTTTGCTCCGAATACTGAACAGAAGGTTATATGGAAGAACAAATGAAAAAGTTGAGGAGGAGCAGTTCCGGTTCAGGAGAGGTAAGGGCACAAGGAATGCTATTGGGTTACTAAGAGCGATCGGTGAAAAATTTATAGAAAAAAGGGAAAGAGATGTATGTTGTATTTATTAATCTAGAAAAGGCTTTTGACCGCATGAATTGGGAATTATTGCCGGGAGTTCTAAAGAAGATTGGGTTGGAAAGATCGAAGACTCATAAGAAACTTATATATGAACCAACAAGTAAGTGTTAGGATAGGGGAAGAACTGATGGAGAAGAGTGCAATTGGAAAGGAAGTTCGACAAGGATGCTGTCTCTCGCCAACACTATTAATATCTATCTACAAGAGATAGTGAAAAAGAGCCTACATGATGAAGATGGAATTTGAGTAGGAGTAGGGTTGCCATATGTCCGTATTTTGTACGGACTGTTTGTATTTTTGGGTCCGTGATCATGTCCGTATCGTACAATGCACGAAAAATAAAAATGTAAGTATTTGAGAGTTTTTGGAGTTTCCCGAAAATTCCCGAGTCGGAAATCGCTAAAATCCCGAGCGAAATTTAATTTTTATTATTGACGTAGGTGGCAACACTGTTAACCGTGACAGATCAGAACCGCCGTAACGCCGATCACCGCTAAAAATAGTGAATGTTTTTCTTCATGCACATAAACAATACTAACATATGCAATAATACAAAGTTATTTCGAAAAACCATACAGTATCAATATAATCATTTAATAGATTTTCTTTTTCATTTTTGATACAATGTTTGTTAGTTTTTAGTTTTTTTATTATTATTATTTTGGAATTCCTGGTGTGATAAAGACAAAAACCGAAGTTACTAAATTAACATAAAAGAATCGTGTTTTCATCATACAACTTTTAGTTACTATGAATAAAGTAGATTATCTTTTTAAAAACAGTCTCATTTTTCTATTTCAGATTTATTTTGGTTAGTTTTAAAATAGGTAATCTAATGCCATGATTTATTATATTTGTGTTATCGAAAAAAATATATAAAACATGTTAGTTTTCAATAGTGTTTTAAGTATTACAGTAAACAATTGTGTGATAACCTAAAAAGGTGATTTTTAGGTAAGGAATATCAAAATATTTATTGTGTTTGGGCACCATATCTTGGATGGGTCGTCATTTTAAGGCTTGTCCGTATTTTGGATCAAAAAATTATGGCAACCCTAAGTTGAAGGTAGAATGGTTAGATGCATTAGATTTGCAGACGATATGGCGCTTTTTGCAGAATCTGAAAAGAAAATCAATAAAATGTTAGAAAAAATGAGAAAGGGCTTTGAAGAATATGGGATGAAAATAAATGTTAGAAAGACAAAAGCCATGGTGATTGGAACGAAGCGGTCTGTGCCAAATATAAAAGTGGGAGCGGAGAAAATAGAACAAGTGAATAGTTTTCGATATCTGGATAGTATTCTTAGTAACGATATGAAGTGTGAACATGAAATAATAGCAAGGATAGGAATGGCAAAAGAAGACTTTAGGAATAAGAAAAATCTGCTTTGTAGGACCTTGAATAAAGAGTTGAGAAAAAGACTCATAAAATGCTTCGTGTGGAGTCTTGTACTGTATGGGGCGGAAACATGGACATTAACAAAGACTGGAAGTCTTCGAAATATGTGTGTAAAGAAGAATGGAAAGAATTATTTGGATCGAGCGGGAAACGAATGAGAGGGTGTTAGAAATGGTGGGGGAGAAAAGAACACTTCTAAATATTATTGAAAAGAGGAAGGAAAACTAGTTGGGACATTTCCTAAGAAGAAATTGTGTGATGAGGGACCTCCTAGAGGGTATGATGGCGGAAAGGAGAGGGAGGGGGCGAAGGAGACTACGATTAATGGATGATATAAAAACAGAAAGATCATACGTGAAGATGAAGAAGTTAGCGGAGGACCGTGGAGCATTGAAGCTGCTCAGCTGGAGCAAGTGACCTGCCAATAATGGCAGAATACCTAGGCAGATGATGTATTATTATTATTATTATTATTATTATTATTATTATTATTATTATTATTATTATTTATCCTAATGATACTGGTAATAATTATAGCATCAAGTCATATAGCATCTTTATATTAATATTTTGTATATTAATTTTCGAAAATTATTTTATTTATTTATTTATTTTTCGTTAAATACTGGATCTAAAAATGAAGA